>NC_071344.1:17500000-17800416 GCF_027744825.2 Synchiropus splendidus
TGTTGTTGTGCAGCATTGTCTTGACTGACCTATTTCTGTTCCGAGAACATCTAAGCTTCACATTCAGCAACAATGCTTCAATGTCAACATATAGACAGCGAGAAAAACATAGCTGGCAACGATTGATGCAGTTTTGCTACATGATCTACAGGACAGTTTTATTTGTGCTTCAAGAGATTTAAAAACACTTATTGCTTTGACTATAAAACTCTCACCATCAGCACTAACTATAGACCCCAGTGACCAGTAGCTAATGGTGTCCAGTCATTCTGTGTTCAATCGCCCAGCCACCATCAGGTCGCAGGGGCACCAGGCAAGAGGCCCAGCAGACCTTCTTTCCAGAAGCTGCGTGAGATGTTAAATTAAGTTTGCTAGTTACGTTTGCTTGGCCACTTCCTGTTTTATTTTGATAGTGTTTGATGCGTCTTCCTGTCTCCCCTCATCATCAGTGAATTTTGAGTCCTTTCTAGTGTTGCCATTTTTGTTTTGTGCTGTTTGAGTTGAACTGTGTTTTGGCATCACCCTCTTTTTTTTTGCTCATTGTTTTGGGACGAATCTCTTTGGTAAATCTCTGAACTCTGGGCCCACCCTGGGGCCGCCAACCTCATGTTTACGACACAAGCCATCCAGACAGGACGTCCAGGCCACTGCAACTGTCTTCTCCTGGTGGAGCTCAGGTTCTCCTCCGAGTCTCTCCTGGATGACTGAGCTTCTCTCTCTCTCAGAGAGTCCAGGCAGAGAAGCTCTTGTTCTCTGGGTCACTCCAAAGCTGGTGACCACAGGTGAGAGGAGAAACCCAGCGCTCAGTGGAGAGCTCTGTCTTCTGGCTCAGCTTTTCCCCCGACTCGAGGACAAGACACCACAAAATTTGAACTCCTCCACCTGAGGAAAGAGCTCAACTCTAACCTGATCAGAGAATCGTCAGAGAACCCTGGTCTCCCAGATTTCCCCCTTCACCGCCGGACATGTCACAGGCTAATATCTCTTTCACTGACTCTAAAGAGTTTGACATGAAAATGAATCCTCATTGTCTAATGAGCGCAAATGTGGCTCCTCAATAAGAGACACTAATGGCGACGTCTCATCCGAGAACAAGGCTCTGTTCTCATGTTTGTTTTCTCCCCCACCGTCACGACTGCCCCACAATGAATCCTGTAATTTCCACGTCTGGCGGAGGACATGCGATTCCATTTATGGCACATCAGACACAAAGCATGTTAATGGCAAAAAGTGAGAAAGAGGAGCGGGACGCGTGGAAACGGGAGGGGGGTAAAATATCAACTGTGAAACCATATGATTACGGACTCATCATCCATCCAGCGTGGAGGCATCAGCCAGCCACTGAGCTGTGTTATTGCTGTGTTATCTCTGCTGCAGGCCTGACAGATGACGGCTGACATGTTGACGGCGGGAGAGAGAGACTTTTTTCTTCGAAAGAAAGAGAAAATCATCATTCACCGGCTCCTTTGTGCTCATTGATTTTCTTTGCAGCAATTGTTTTCTGCGCCTTTGTGTTTGTCCTGGACATGAATGTGGGACGGCACGTTCTCGCTGCAGTCACATGGCCGCTGAGATCACTGGCGTGTGTGCGACTGCATGTCTCCAGCAGAGGTGATTCAGGTTTCAGTTCTGTTGCTCCCAGTTACGCTCCTTCGGTTTGGATGATGGATTTTAGACAAAAATAATCGATCCATAGCGGTTAAGAGGCCACATCATACAATGAGATGTCATAACCAAAACACTGTGGTGAAGGAGACTGAACATTTCAATTTCATAAACTTCCGGATAGCAACCCAAAAATATGAGTTGGCTCATCACTGGAGTGTTTAGACTCATGTGCACAGATTCAACAAGAAGGTCGCAAGTTTTCTTCCAAATTGAGGAAAGCTTAGACTTTTCTGTGGAGAGTTTTTTATGTTCTCCCATGCTTGCGTGGGTACTCTGGTTTCCTCCCACTATCCACGTACATCCAGAGGTTGGTTGTTAGAGGTTGAAATTGTCCACAGTTGTGAGTGTGTGAATAGTTGTTTGTTGTTTGCCTCTCACCCAAGGTAGCTGGGACAGGCTCCACCCCCCCAACATTTCACCCTTAAGAGACTAAAAAACCACAACCCCAACAACAACTCAAAAACAGATGTCAATGAAAACTTCAGCTAGAAGGAAGGGAGGTGGTGTGGCTTGTCATCGGGACTACTGCCACCTGCAGTCCCATTGAGCTCATTACTATCAATGATTTTTCAAATGTCACAAGGCATTGGTTGCATGAATTGGTTTGTAAAGCGTTGTGTCCCGAGTACGCTGCAGAAAATCTGGTGTTGGAGTGAGAGGACCGATGGATTGTGGGGGTGGATAACCTTGTTCGTAAGCTCACAGGTTGTGTTCAGTTGTGTTATTTTGGGGTTCAGTTGTGGCTCAAAGGTGCCAAAGACGTTGTATAACATCAACGTCTGATGCCGACGTGACGCAAGGATTGTCTTTTCCAGGATAAGGGAGTAAAGTTTTTGGAGTTAGTCAGTGTGGGCTGGTGCTGACTGCCGGCTGCTGTGACTGTTCGCTATCTGTTTTCCAAAATATGAAGCCAATTGCAATAAGGTTTTTTTTTTTTCTGAAAGCAAAAGACTTGCTGGAATGAGAAGCGTAACAAACACATTAGCTACATCTTTTCCTCCCAACAGCAAAAGTGTTTTTCCCGTCTGTGGTTGAACGATTGTTCCAGTAGCAGAAGTTCCCATTTACATTCATTGGATCCAGGCCTCCGTCATTCGCAGGAGACGCTCCACTCTACTTCTGTTTGTGCGTGAGCGAAATTTAAAGCGACTGATAATTGGTGATCTGTAAATTATCTGAATTTAATTAAAATACCTATTTAATTTAAAACATGAATCCGGCAGCGGATTTAATTAGAGATTAGCGGTGAATTGTGGGTTCTTAATGGAGCGTGTGCAGCTGCCGGTACAACTTATCAATTAGCTTTAACCTTTTGTTCAGCGTGGCTGCTGGTGTTCTCTACCTTCATGACCAGACTCCCCGGCGTCAGGTCCTCGGAAATCTCCGCGCTGTAGTCGCCGCGCTGGAAAACCGGAGCGTTGTCGTTGACGTCCGTCACGTTGATGATGACCGTGGTGATGTCGCTCAGGGTGGACTTGCCCCGCCGGCCCTCCACTGACAGGTAGAACTCTCGGGAAATCTCAAAGTCCAGCGGTGCGACGAGAGTCAGGGACCCTGCGGATCAAGAGAGCAGCCTTGAATAAAGCATGATGGGAGAGATTTGCGTCACCAGTTTAAAACAAAAACATGGACCACATCACAGCGATGTGTTTGCGGAACATGCTCGCGCTCTGTGCTGGGAATGTTGAACAGGTGGAGCCGAGAGATGCGAAAGTTGTCCGCTTCATAAAACGTGCAAAGATTTCTCTGTGGTCAGCTCAAGTCCTCGGACAAAACACATGCATGTCGAGTCACAGACTCACAGCAGGAACCGAACTTTAGCCATCTGACGGTGAAGAACAAGAGATCCACTCATTCATAGCCCAACTGAAAATGTGCGCCATTACATCTTGGATTAGAATGGATCTTGACAGGAGCATATTATATATATATATATATATATATATATATATATATATATATACACACTACAGCGCGGAGATTACCATTTATGTTTATATATATATATATATATATATATATATATATATATATATATATATATATATATATATATATATATATATATATATATATAAAAATATATATATATATATATATTGAATATTTTCTTCCACTACTGCAGTTACTATTATTATTATTATTGCTCATGAAAAGGTGTCACATTCTGATGCCTTGTGAAACTAGACACTGGTTCCTCTTTGGAAATTTGTAAAAAATTTGGGGATTTTTTTGTTGAACAGCTGCTGTAGAACCATTTAGTTGATATTCTTTGTTTTCACTGTAGTGTGTGTAATGTTGTACCTGGACGGGGAGCTGTGCGTGTATGTGATAAATAAGTCAATGTAAATAAATAGCATGACGGCTCATATGAGGGTGCTCTGTATGAGATTTGTTTATTTTTTTTAGCACTGGAGCATCTTCTACTATTTTGAAAAAAAAAAAAATCCCATTTACCCCCTCATTGCCTACGGCAGAGTATTCAAGCCGAATGAAGAAGAAAAAGAACTGATTTATTAGGAGATTAATCACGTCGCAAATTAAATCCTCTAACAAAGTGTGGACTGTGCAGTTTAGTAAAAACGCCGTCCATTTATGTTTACTCACTCAGTCTCTCACAGATTCTCAGTCCCACTTCAGTGAGCTGTCAGCGACTTGATGCAGCGCAGCGCTGGACAGCATTTCAGTCTAGACCATCGAACCAGAGCCGACAGAGACCGAGTCCTAGACCAAGACTGTGAGGGCCAGAAAACGAGTCAAGACCAAGAGCAATGGTCTCGCACCGTGTCAGGTTCATCTTGGATCCACTGAAGACAGTGAGAACCAAACACGGCCACACATGACAAGAACAGACTGTCTAGTTCAGTTCACAGGGTCTGGCTCCAGTCCAACATGTCTGTCTACACTGAGGCTTGGGAACCGCACTGGTCCTCCTCTGACAACCTCGAGCAACGGTGGGATCACCGTCAACACATTCACTCCAGAGATGACAGTTTGAGTCAAGAAATGACACGTCTCCGAATTAGTGCTGAAGTAAATGAGGAAGACAAGTTGAAGAATAGTTACATTGTAATTACAATGATGGCAATTTCACGCATTTTTATTTGGTAAAATGATCTTTAAAAATCTCATTAATTGGCTCAATATATTCATGCGTATCATTTTATTTACTAAAAAATAATATATGATCATTTGATTCACATATTTATGAGCAGATATGCATGAAGACGCACAGTATTGATGATGCAGATGATTCCGGAATCAATAACTGGCTCCAGGCTGAAAGAATAAACATGAAACAACCTTTGATTAAAAATAATATCTGGTCATTACTTCATGCACGACGGCGGCAGATGCACGTGTCTCCCACCTCTCACTCTGCGAGACTAGTTGAGATTCCAGACATACAGTACAATTCAACCGCAGTGATTGTCGATAGCATATATGTGCCTCTCTTCACGTAAACGCCGCGGCGGCGCCGTGCTCGGATGCACACCATATTGGAAATTCTGAATATATATCACTGAGAGTGACAGGCATAATGTTCTGTTTGAAAATGAATGTACAAGTGTGGCGCTGCGGACGATAATATCCACCATGAGCGAGACCCACAAACATCCAGGCTGAGCGTGTGTGTTATCATGTGACGTATCTGGTGGACTCCCACTACTGACAGCTCACTGAAGCTTTGACTTTAACCTTTCAGAAACTATAAATTTCTCCACAGCTGGCTGCTGCCTTCCTCCGTTATCTATCATCCGCGCGTGAAGCGCAACCTCGATTTATTGCTGCTATTAAAAGCGAGTCCGTCCAGAGATAAACCGTGTCACTCTTTTTTCGGAATCTCTGTAATTGAGTTGCTTCGTCTCCGGCCGGTGAGTGAGACTGACCGGTCGTGAACTTGAGTGACGTCTATAGATTTATATTTCTCATCATTCGCTCAGTCTGGGTTTTTGATTTTCCGGGCCCTTCACTCAGGGGCCCGGCTGGTAAGCAGTGGATGTGTTCCCCAACATCCAGTTATGTTGTTTCTTCCCAGATTAGTCTGGAAAGTAAAAGCTAAAACCAACGCCAGATTTTCCACCTTCACTTCAGGACATTTCAACCAAATTGAAATGTCCTCTGAAAGCCCTTAAAAAACCAACAAATTGCTTCCCATTCAAAAGTCTGAAGGCTACTGTGAGCCAGTCATTGACCCTTCAGTGTGACGACTGAGTATTAGCGTTCCTTCATCCACGATTCAGCGGAACAGTTACTGTAGTTCAGGCGAGGTCATCAAAGAACGGCCTCGTGTAATGTGCTTTATACAGGCTGGGTGAATTCTTCCTTCAGCTTCCATAGGAGCGGTGCAAACCGCAACGGCGAAACTTGAAACTGGCTAGCTTACAAGAAAAAAAAAAAGTCCATCACAGTCAGCGGAGCCGCACCATTCAGTCTGATTTCCGAACGCCTCAAAATTGCGTCCCCCGCTGCGACGAGCAACACGACACCATCACAGGTGAGCGTATTAGCCCGCACTAAGTGGATCAGCTCGGCGCGGCCGCGTGTGGGTGACAGACTGTTTTCATCATCCGCCAGCCGTCCTGACGACGAGCTGCACTTTTACAAAGGCAACTATTAAGCCTCCGACGACGCACCCGCTGGGTAAATTATCCTTCACTTTATACACAGCACTGAGGTCTTCAGTGATTCTGCTGAGCTCAGTAGGATCTGTGAATCCAGCCGCGGTTGAATATGTGCGTTTATTTAGTTCAACTTTTCTCTGCGGGGAGTTGCTGTGGTGTAGCGCAGTTCGCATTAGTGAGCGCCATGTTTCGGCTGCTGAGGTAAGTCCACCATTCTCCGTCCTGTTTTATTTTGATGAGCCTCGCCCTCTTCTTCTGCCGCTGACTCCGCCCCACCGACCAGCTGCTGCCCCTTCCCTACGTTCCAGCTCACTCTGTGTGAGTCTTGGGCCAGATCCTCGTCCTAATGACAGAGTTGCTTTCACAGTTTAAGGCAGTTTTGGAATCCAACTTGTGAGTCAAACATATATATAGACTGCAGACCAGGCTGAACTGAGCATCTGCTGACTGTTGAGCTTATGAGCCCAGATAGTCTACGGCTACTTCTGCACTCAGAACAAGTCAAGCAATTCAGAACATTTGTCGTGTGCTGCAACACATTGCCTTGTTGCCTACACGGAGAACCCTCCTCTTTATCCTTGCACCCCATCAATCACTCCAAGTTGCATCCCTAACCCACTCCAAGAAGGATCGGAGAAGACCCATACTTTGAGGGGGCTAGGCCAAGACTATGACCGCGGAGGGGCCCCTGACTCATTCAGATATAACTGTTTTAACTTTTGGTGAAGGCGACTTCCCTGCACAAGGAGCTTCAAAAGAGACACACACGAATGAAGCTGTGAAGAAGGAAGTCCAAGCGACCAGTGGGGCAGCAGATGCCAGGGTTACATCCTCCTCTAGATTTGGATACATTCATCCACATCCACAGAAAATGTGGATTTATTCCTCAGCGTTCAAATGACACGTCTCCAACAGACTCAGACTTGAGGTGTGTCCTGTGCACAGTTGGGAGGTAGCTGGAGGAGATTGAGGCGCTTGAAGAGGATTCATGAAGAGGACGTTAGCTTATTTGGAAAGTCCTTTATGACTGATATTCCAACGTGTTTCAACAGGCTTTCTTCCTCTTTCACAGGCTGTCAGGAAGTTTTGGAAATGGTTTATGAGATTCTGTCAATAATGTTGACTGGCACAATGCCAAGAGAAGCCGTGTCACTTTAAAATGGCACAAGTTTAAACAAGTCATCTTCGTTTTATCTCCATTCAATCTACTCATGTTGCATTTCACAGCATCAGGAGACACCCCAGAAGATCGCTGAGAAGGACCCAAGAGGTCCTTCAAGAATCAATGAATATAAACCTGAGATGACCGACTTACATTTAACCCTCGAGTGTTTGTCCACAACAATGGAGAGGCCATTGTGAGGCCACATTTGGGTCCCCCCCCTTATGTAGGGGGTGCGAGATATCCACTCTGGCAGAGTCTACAGCAGTGCCATGGTTTGTCCTTGGTATGGACCGAGGTCTGTCTCCTGAATCCTTTGAATGTTGGTGGCCAAAGGGCTGTTTATCGATATTGAGCCTTTGATTCTTACACAAGTACAAGTTTGAATTGTGTCAGTGCAAGATGGGACTCTTAGAACAAGTAAGCGTCTGGCATTACATATGGTTTATGCATCTCTATATTGGAGACTTTTTATTTTCATTCTGACATGACTCCTCTTGCAGGAGAGCAATCCGATTCATGGGATGGACACAGCCAAACAGGTAGGGGACTGTTCTGAAGTCCAGATTTTCCGTGGTCCCTCTGGGTATGGACGGAGCCTGGTTCTACCTAGTGGAAAGACTCGATGTCATGCCTGACCTGCACCTTTTTCCCGGGCAGCAGCACGTCGCCATTCAAGCGCTTTAGATTGGTTTGAGGAGGACGTGCAGTAGGTTTGACACACAAAAAATGTGCAGGCTTTCCTGTCCCTGGACAACCAGGAACTGACCACTGCAGCGCTTCTGAGGAGCAGCTCATAATAGCGAGGGAATCTGAATGTGATGACTAACCAGTGTGTCTGGTAATCCACAGAACACAAACATCTGATTTCGTTATGCAAAAGTGCTCCAGGCCCACTTGAATATTCAGCGCGCTGAACAAATAGTTCATTCTTATTTTGCTCCGGCAGAAGCAGTGGTGTCTAACGAACGCTCCGCCGTAAGCCTTAGGAGGCGTGTAATCGATTTGAAGTGGAAATACGCTCAGAACAACTGCTTTTCTGAATAAAACACTGGCTGAACGCATCGGCTCCAGGTCCCCCGAGCTGCGTTCCAGCTTCGGCTCCCTGCTCGTATAATTCTCCCGCGGAGCAGGTTTTTCCTCATCGACGGCCGCGAGGAGCCTCCAGAGGCCGCCGCGCCGCTGCGGCAGGCGGGTTTGTGCGAGTATTTATGCACAAGCGCAGGATTTATTACCACGCTGACGAATTGCTGAATTTAATTGTGTGTCCAATACGAACCCAGATGAGCCTCAGCGCACAATAGCGTCGACACAACTGCTGGAGTGGACTGCTGACACCTTCGTGTTGTGAGGAAACAAAAGCGCACCATGCACTAAATATCAGGAGTTTAGTCTGAACTTATTTTAGAGGCTTTTCCAGAACCATGAAGGTCAATGACAGCAACTCTCCGACTTGTGCTGTCAACCTGACTTTCAAGCCAGTAATCTCACTTTTCTGCTCAACATCTCTCAAACCATCCGACCCTCACCTTGAAGACCAACTCTTCGTCATCTGTGCGCCGAACCTCTTCAGTCTGAACCACTCATGAGCGACAAAACTAGTGAGTCACAGCGTGAGAATTGATATCGACAATAACTGACGCCTCACCCTGAGTAATTCAGGCATCTGAATTGAGTTCTACAACTCTCCTTCGCCCAGTCGTTCTCCTCACTCGCCGACTGGATTCCAAAAACCTCCACGCTGCGAGGACTGCTTTTTAGTGAGCGCCTCTTCAACCACTTCAGCTATCAAGCGGTGCAAACGATGACACACGGCCCTTCACTCGAACAAAAGCGAGTCTCTTTCCTGAAAGCGTTTCTCATGACTCAGCGGCAATCTTTGACCCGAGGCATCGAGACTGAGACAGTTATTAATAAATCAACTCCGTCGACGAGACCATGTGAACCAACAGCTCCGAAGACAGATCTAAAAATGGGACACAGAACACAGATGTTGCTGCATAAGGTTTTCTGAGGCTCACTTGCATTCCGTGCAACCGTTCCACCCTGACTGCACTCTCTTCTTCACCTCCCTTCATCTCTACAAAGACGTCAAGATGAACTTGACAAAGATCAGTGATCTGAATGTGTGATAGAAAAAATACAGGAGATCCTGCATGGAAAACTGAATGAGCCTGAATGGACACATGGAGAGAGCCAACCCTACATGGTATACAGCAGAGCAAAAGGGTGCAACTGGAACTAAGTATGTTACAATAAAATGAATCACAGATTCACTCCATTTAATTTTTATTATATGTATATATATATATATATACATATATATTGGGGTTTTTTTTTATAAAAATAATGTGTGCATGAAATGTTTGTGAAAAAACATGTTAAACAAGATTCTGGAATAAACCAGGAGGATTCTACCCCCCACCTCACGTCACCATATTAATTCCCGTCCCTCTCCAACCACAGGTACAAACACGAAATCTGCATCTTGTTTTCATGAAGAAATCTGGCCGCTGTGCCTCCAACGCGGCTCTGAGGGAAACATGTTTCAGCGTGTAAACACATCCTTTGTGACTAAGTATTTACCCAGAGAGAGAAAGAAAGAACAGAATGTGCTGTGAGCCACAAGGCTATCGATCGCTGCATGTTATAGATCAGCAGGGGGGCGCTGCGGATGACACTGATTCACCGACTTATGACGGAATGTTGAAACAAAGTGTGCGCTTTAAGATGGGAAGAACGATCAACATGCGATGATACAAATTCAAACTGGTCTTTTGTTTCATGTCGTGAATTAACCCAGAAACATTTTGGTTTTCTGCACCCCAACTAACCCTGCGCTTTAAAAGTCTCTCCTCTCCCCAAAAATAAAAGTGAATGCACTGGACACAGATCAATGACGGAGGACTCTCTGAGCAGCTGCCCTGTACTGATTTATTGGCAGACGCAGGAAGCAGCGAGGAGATTGGAGGTCGGCCGTGAGGGTTTTCAGTTTGTTTGTTTTCCAGCCGAGGAGTGAAGAAGTGATGGAGCGTGAGAGGAGGTGGGGACGAAGTGTGCATGAGTGAAACCGAAAATGATAATAGACTCTGTGTCCACAGAAGCAGCCAAAACATTACCACCTTGAAAAGTCAAGGGTCTTCCGCCCCCATGTATTCTTGTATCTGACGGGGCTCCCCCCCACCCCAGAGGCAGTCACTGAGCTGGGACACCCCGAGTGTATATCCAAGCAAACCCACTCAGCAAAAATTGCAGTATTTTTACTACCATATTTTTCCCAGTCTGTTACATGAGAGAGCATCACATCACACTTAGATGAGACTCCAACTCTCATCCGAACACCTTTCAACATAAAGAGTGGTTCTGTTGCCCAAAACTTTACCCCCCGCTGACAGCCATGTTGGAAGCACCAACCTGTTCGTGGGTGGAGATGGAAGCGCTTGTCCTCGTTGCCAGCAACGATCTGGTACTTGACAGGGTCCGGGCCTCCGCCGTCTCGGGTCAGCGCTGACACGCTCAATACCTCCGACCCCACCGCTAAGGACTCCAGAAGTTGAGCCGTGTACTCCGAGTTCAGGAAAACGGGCTGGTAGTCATCCAAGGACACCACATCCACGGTCACCGTGGCAACGGAATTCAGGTTCCGAGGAAAGCCCCGGTCAGTGGCTCTCACTTTCAGCTCGAAGGTGGACGGCGTGTCGGCGGTGAGGGGGCGCTCCAGGCGCACGACGCCGGAGAACTCGTCCACGGAGAAGTAGCCGCCATCGCCAGACAGGATGGAATATTTAACCTCAGAGTTTATACCTGCAGGAGAGAGGACATTTTTCAAAACCAGTGACGGTGTCACACATGCAAGATCTTTCTCATCATGAACATTTGAGCTCACTGCACTGAGGAACCAACACTGTTTTGGTTTAGACACTAGTTTCAATACAAGCCATCTGCCTTTTCTGTAGAAGCCAAAACTTGGCTTAACTTTGAACCATTTGGTTTTTAAATAAATAAATAAATACAGTATACAATATATACTGTATATATATATATATATATATATATATATATATATATATATATATACAATACATTATTTGCATAATTCATGAAAATACTATCTAAAATTTCAATAATTAAGATCCAAACTTATTATTATTATTATTATTACAAGAATTATTTTTTAATTTCTAAAAATTATAGCAATACAATATTTTCATTTTATTAAATTAATAATTTCCCCTCCTTTCACTTATTTTATTTTGATATTTTAATGCATAAACACATTAAATAAAATGTTCAAAAATATTTCAGTGGTTGATTGGTCTAATATAATCCCCAATATTACCATTTTATTTTATTTTTTCCTTGTTCCTATTTTTGTTAAAAAAAAAATTCTCAAAAAAGTGCTGTTTTTCATGATGTATTGTTGCACATATTTACATTCTGTGGAATGTTTTAATTATTTTTGCTCTCAATTATTTTGTTATGTCAGAATATTTTACTTAAAAAAACAGAAACGAAACACTTTTGAATTCATTAATATTAATCATTTTATACATTTAAAAGTCTTTCATCATTGATTTTATATTACGCTCTTATTTACTAATATATTTTTTTTGCATATTTATATTCAGTGCTAGTAATAGTACTTTTTGCCTTCAGTTGTGTTAGTAAACAAAAAAACCTTGGTTAGTCGCAAGCCTTTTCAATGAATTTAACAACACAATAAAACCAACAGCACTTAAACTAGGGGGCGGTAGAAGTCCCGCTGTCTGACACCTGGAAGCTTTGTTCAGGAAAAACAAACCAGTTATTTGTTAGCAAAATCGCACCTGGTGGGACGGAGGCGAACGAAGGTAGAGCGAAGCCACAAAGCCCAGAGCAAGAGGTCTATAATCAAGTGGAACAAAGCGGAAATTGTGCCAGGCTGGGTTCTGCCTCCGACGCCGGCGTGTAGTGACACACGTCCTGCGCCTGGTGCGGATGCAATTCAAAACGATTCAAACGAAATCCTCATGGTGGCGCTATAGGAGAGGTCAGGAGGTGTCCGGCAGGTGGTGAGCGCGGTGGTGTAGCGGTTAGTGCTGGGGAAACTTTGGTTTCAGTCGGTGTGAAAAGAACATGAGTCACAGTCGTTGGACTCATTGGATGGGAACAAGTTGCTGCACATCTGAAGGAGTGGCTGCTGTGTTTCGTCTGCTCTTCATCCCCGCTGGAGTGAGTCAATTCTGCTCATCCCTCTGCATTTGTGGGAACGATGACCGTTGTGAGACAAAGTGTGTCAGCATGAGTGACACAACTCCTCCTCTGGGGCGGAGAATCATCCACTGACGGGTTGTAGAATGACTTGAACTGATGGAATTCAGTGCGAAAACTCACAGCAAGGACGACAAGACGGCGTCGCGGAGGACGCTCTGAATCAAAAGAGCGAGGTCGTAACTTAAACTTTGTCAGTGAAAAAGAACGAGCCCAAGGTTTCTGCTGAGGTCGACTGACTTCCTGTACTGACGTGTGATCCTCCTCGCTCCGAACCGTGTCCAGGTGGTCTGTAATAGGTTGCCCCAGAGGGGGGTTCGCCTCCGCCAGGTTTGCTGTGTCAGCATTTATTTTGCAGTCATGGCAGTTCGGTGTGGAAGTTGACTTGAGGCTCTCTCCTGAGCCGAAGACTTCAGCTCTCTCTGGCTCTGTCTACATTCAACATCGAGCTTTGATGTCGAAACGTAGCGATCGGACAGTCAAGTGGAACCGAGCCGTCTGGTGCCTGTGCCGCGGAGGCCACGCCAGCGAGTGTCTCTGAGTCACACGCTTTAATTGCTCACAAGCCGGGCTCACTTCCTTCACAGAACCACAGTGTTCTCAGTAAATCAATAATAAGGAGTTTCATGTTCACCTCTTGTTTTAATCGATGCTGTTCTGTCAGACAAAGATGCTGAATTGGCGTTTTTTTTCTTTCTTTTTTTCCCCTCTCTCTGGGCAGGAACACAACCGCGCACACAAGCAGGCAACATCACCTCGCTAGTGGCTACAGTCAACAATAATATCAGTCCTTTACAGAACTTGGATTTCCTCCCGCAGCACTCTGTTTAAACGGGCATTCATTCTTCCTTTGTCTTGCACCTGTTGAGACGTTTAAGAACTAACCGGAACTGAACGCGAGCCTTTCCGGTGAATATTAAAGACTCTTTTAGACTCTCGGATACATGTGTCTCCATGGTTTGATGATGTATTTTGCGATGAAATGTTGCTATGAAAACAAACTAGGTCGTTCATTGCCATCCGATTATTCCGAGCGGTGGGGGGGGGCAGGAGTGGGGACCCCCTCAGACACGCCTCCACTCCAAGCCATCAATTAACCTCGGCATGTCCTTGGACTGTGGGAGGAAACCAGAGTGCCCTGAAGAAACCAAAGAAAGCGAACCTTCTGCCACTCATGGTTCCTATGGGACAGCAAACCAGCATGTGAATCAGGAAAGTGTATGGACTTGCAGCTCCCTCCACCACTCGGGGTGACCCAGCTCCAGATCTGACCCACGTCCCCTTCTCATAAAAACGACCCGATCTAGTCGCATGTGACAACCCTGGGCGACTCTCAACCTTTCACTGAGGCTGCTTTTGAAATATTCCATGAAATATTCAAACATGACGGGAAACCTGAGATTCACTGTCTGAGTGACCTTTCCCCAAAAACGCAGGTACATGAGGATGAGTGAACGGACGAGCCACCCAAACCAGCACCCGGTCCCTGTCCGCCTCATACCACCGCCAGCATGTGATGCCGAAGTAGACCGTTGGAGTCACAGATCAAAGATTAAGTGATTCAGAGCGTCTTTTATTGACTCTGGATCTCCAAATAAAATGTTAAGCCTGCACATTTAAAGTATTAAAAGCCACGCAGCGGCTCTGCAGCAGGTTCTGACATGAGTCAGCCAGTTCTTAGAAAAGCAGGACGAGCGAGAAACTAGCTGGCACCTACCGGCGTCGGGGTCTTTGGCGTAGAGGACGGTGATGGGCGTGCGCACTGTGGTGTTGTCAAACATGGTGACCGGGTAGTGGTTGGAGGAGAAGAGCGGCGGGTTGTCGTTGGCGTCCTGGACCAATAGATGGATGCTGACTTGGCAGAACAGGCCGCCGCCGTCCGTCGCTTTGGCCACCATGTTGTATTGGACCACGTCTTCCCGGTCCAACACGGCCAGAGTGGACAGCTTCCCTGGAAGAGGAACGCACTCGATATAGCCGATGATAGCTATCTTCATCTCTCACTCTTCTGACTCTGACTCCTGAGTCTCTAAACATACATCATGGCAGGGACCTCTAATGCCCTCGAAAGCTCAGTCGCCTCTGCCTGCAGGCTCTTCTTCACCTCCTTCATCTCTAAATGCCTGACTCCAAATACTTGAACCCTCTGCCTCCTCTTCTACTACTCTCACAACAATACTATGTGAAAA
The DNA here is from genome assembly GCF_027744825.2 of Synchiropus splendidus. Classification (NCBI taxonomy): domain Eukaryota; kingdom Metazoa; phylum Chordata; class Actinopteri; order Syngnathiformes; family Callionymidae; genus Synchiropus; species Synchiropus splendidus. Next base: position 17,514,895 of record NC_071344.1, read on the forward strand.
CATTGAATTATCTCACGTACTTTGAAAATTTGTAACCGGAACGCTGAGTAAAAATATTTCATAAAGTAAATTAGTATTTCACCATTTTTAAACAAATGAATTTTATTTATGATTTACAACCAAGTCTTTTTATGTCATCTATTTCTTTAAACGTTTTTTTTAATTTGAAAAAATAAATAAATAAATAATGAAATGCCAAAGCTAAAATAAAATAGTGGGTAAACAGCCTTATTCACACACAACATTGTACTTGTTTGATGGAAGTTTTTACTGTATCAATAAAAAAATATATATTATTTGACAAATTGCGACACGTTTCTCATCTGCTGAAATTCATATATCAATAAACCTTCAAAATTCAATTTTGTCTAGAGACGGATTTAAAGAGTGGTCACGGGTGACTGACACCTTGACCCCCAGCCTACCTGTCCGGCGGTCAAGGTGGAACTTGTGCGAGTCAACGCCGTGGAGACTGTAGGAGATCAGCCCATTCACTCCCAGGTCTGGATCAGAGGCTGAGACTCTCAACACGAACAGGTTGGGGGCCTGGTTCTCCATCACCGACTCTCTGTACAGCAGCTGGAGGAGGACAGTGACAACCTGTCATCGCTGTCCTCGGTGCTGAAGATCTCAAATCATGACAGCTGCAGCATCTCAGCCTCGAGGCAACATTCTTGAAAAATATGAGTTTTATAAACAGCTTGGCTCTTGACATGTTTTGTTGTCAGATAAAAAAAAAGAAAAGTATTGGGTAAAAGGTGAAGGGATAGGAATAGGATAGGAAAGGTCAAACAGGTGAGTGGCTGTGACTACATTCAAACTCTCCTGAACACATTCAGCCCAAACACAAGGAGAAGAGAAACCGCGTACCTGTTCACACACTGGACTGTTGTCATTGGCGTCCTGCACGCCGACCTCCACTGTCACCGGCGTCTCGAACTTCCCATCCGTGGCTGTGATCTTCAGAGTGTACTTCTCTTTGCTCTCTCGATCCAGCGGCTCCTTCACGATCACACCCCACTTGCCTTCGTCCTCCTGAATGATGGCGAACTGCCCCAGCGGGTCTCCGTCTGAGTGAGAGAGCACTGAAATGAAGAACCGCTCCAGCTCTTCCTGTTGGCTCATGTCCATATTGGAGAAGATCAGTGGGAGGGAATTACCCGTGGTGTTCCACAGGACTCTATTTTAGGTGCTGTTTTTTCTATCGACAAGTTACTTCCTGGTCAAGTCATCCCTGCCTTGAAGTTTCTTTCAGGTGCTACCAACGCTCACTTAGTTTCCCTGCTGAGATTCGCCCGACTGGGGACCTGGATGTTAGAACAGTGCTCCACCTACATCTAGCCTTTTAACAAAAATTCTTTTTTACCAACTGCATTCATGTGATTCTGTCCTGGTTCCACCCCTTTGATCCTGATCAGCGAACCAACTCACTTGTCTGTAAATCACCTAAAGATTGAAGACGGTCCGCGCCCGTCACGCTATCTACAGTTTGTCAAGCATGCTAGCTGTCGCCACAGATACTTTTGATCTGTCCTGTCGCCTGGCTCCACCACTCCCAGGCACCAGATCCACCAAACAGTGTGTAATAAATAAATCAGCTGCATTGCACATTTGAGCCTTTTGTTCTCTCACAATGCTGTTTTCCCCAATAACCTTTTCCTGTCGCTTCTCACTGGAGCGGAATTTTCAGTGCCACCTGGGAGCGCTCTGACTGCCACCTTGCACGATTTCTTGATAACAAGTTGAAACTTTATTGAAGATTTGAAGAGCTGAAATCACCTCCTTCCACTGCTCGACGTCCATTGCACTGTTGACAGTGTGTTGGCATCAATCGAACTCTTGGAAATATTCCCCAGTCACAGGTTCTGGAGAACACTGTTGTGACAGAGAGCTCCTTCTAAATGATCTGGCTTTGCTGTCTGGAGGAAAATAGGGGATTTGCATCCATTTGCTGCTTTGTTGTTGCTGTTAACTGCAGGGGATGCTGTTGGCATTCGCCACTCATCTGCTTGTCAACCTGCGCCGCTTTGTGATTCATCAGAGGCTGAATAACACAATATCATGACTCAGCTGAGGGCGATTAGAATTTCACCTCATTAATGCGTGGAAACAGCCCACAGTCTGGGAGATATTCAGTGGGTCGCTCATTACCAAAGCAAGCCAAAGTGCGACGCAGATATTTGATGGCAAACTATTACAGAAGACAAACACTCCTCCTTCCTGAAACTACCACCACAGATTTACCTGTTATATAACAGGTCACCAGCCGGTTCTCCAGCGATACATCTGCGTCTGTGGTCGACATGGAGACGATGACTTCCCCAGGGCTGCTGTTCTCCATCACCGCGCCACGGTACGTGCTGCTGGAGAACTTTGGCGGATTGTCGTTCTCGTCGGTGACCGTGACCTCCACCATGACGCTGGACGACAACTTGACGTCGCTGCCGTGGTCCGTCGCCAGCACGTTGAATTTGTAGACCCTGGTGGCCTCGCAATCCGTCTCGCGCATCGTCGTGATCCAGCCGCTGTCGCCGTCGATGGAAAACACCTCGGTGATGTCGTCCGTGGTGCCATCGGGAAGCGACTCCAGGCTGTACGTCACCAGTCCGTTGGTGTCTGTATCCGGGTCGTTGGCGGTCACCTGGAGTCAAATAAACTCTAAACACTGGATTCACTTTGGAACACAAACCACTGACAGGGTCTCACCTGGATGACTGTCGTTCCCGCCGGCATGTTCTCAGCCAGGAAGGCTCTGTAAGGGCTGGCGTCGAACATGGGTTGGTTGTCATTCACGTCCTGGACTTGAATGCTGACCGACACGAGCGACGCCACATCTGTCCCGTTGTGGTTGCCCTGAGCAAGCACATCGATCTGGTACCACTTGGTCTTTTCGTGATCGATGCTCTTCTGAAGCAATAAAGTCCCACTCTCTTGATCCATGCTGAACACCTTGTCTTTGTTGCTTTCAATAGTGTTGCCATCCACTAAGCTGTAGATAAGCGGCGTGTCAGAGTTCGCTTTTATCGACCCGATCTCCGTCCCCACGGGAACATCCTCCGCGGCCGAGAAGGAGTACAGAGGCTCTGAGAACTTTGGCAGAGGCACCTCGGGAGGAACCACTTTCACCTGAACTGGGACGGTGGAGTTGTAGAACGGGAAGCTACCATCGCGAGCTTTCACTTTAAAGTGAAAGATTTTATTTTCCATGCCGACGAGACTCTCTTTGACGCTGACAACGCCAGTGAAAGGGTTTATCTCAATGATGTCTTCAGTGACCTCTTCAGCCTCATCGACGGTGTAGGTCACGTCCGCGTTTTTACCATCGTCGGCATCATAAGCCATGATTTGAATGACAGGGGAGCCCTTATTGACGGTGGACTGAATAGACACCTGATACTCCGACGCTTTAAACTGAGGTACATTGTCATTCTCGTCGGTGAGAATGATCTTCACCGTGCAAAAGGCCACTTTCCCACCTCCATCTTTCGCCATGACTTTAATGGCGATCACTCTCTGCGAAGGGTTTTCTCTGTCTAAAGGTCGTCTCGTGATAATATGGCCGTCACTGTCGATGTCAAATTGATCCTCGGCAAGTTTGTTGATGATGGTGTAGTCAACGCTGCCGTACGGCCCGTCGTCTGGATCGATGGCGGCTAACCGGATGACCCGAGTACCAGCCTCGGCATTTTCAGCCAGCTCTGCTTCATAGATGCTTTGTTTGAAGTATGGACTATGTCTGTTGCTGTTTATCATGTCGATGTTCACCGGCGCTTTCTTCTGGAAGACACCATCAGACACCGCCACCGTCAGGTTATAGTAGGGATCAAGATTCCTCTTACAGACATTGGAGAAGGATATGATTCCCGAGGACTCATTGATGTTAAAGTACCGATCTTCATTCCCTGACAAGATCTTGTACTTGAGTTTGTTGGCGTCGCTGATGTCCGGATCGGATGCTTGTATTTTTACGACAATATGGCCACACTTGGCCATCTCGTCCAGATTGGCTTCGTAAAGTGCGCTGACAAAGTCCGGCGGATTATCGTTGACGTCAGTGACATTAATGAAGACAGTGACCTCGCTGCTGAGAGACACTGTCCCGTTGTCAGTCACTCGGACTTTCAGAACAAATGTGTTTCTGCTTTCGTGGTCCAGCACGCCTTTCGTCACGATTACCCCGCTCTTGGGTTCCATCTCAAATAACTGTGCTTCTTCTTCGGTCATTTCTACCAAGTGGAAGGTCAGATCTTTATTCCTGCCGGAGTCCAAGTCTGACGCAGAGACCTGTATCACTGAAGTGCCAACGGGGAGACCTTCGGCGATGTCGGCCGAGTAGTTTGGCTTTGAGAACACCGGCGCGTTGTCGTTAACATCATCCACTTCTATTTCAATAGAGGCCTCAGAGAACGCTCCGGTGACGGAATCGGATGCTCGGACCGTCAGCACGTGCGCTGTCTGGACTTCATAATCCAGAGGGGTTGTGACCGTGAGTACGCCGGTCTTAAAGTCCATATGAAAGTGTTTTGTGGCATTTTCATCCTCGAGATTATAAACAAGTCGGTAGCCATCTGGATTTCTTGCCTGCACATGTAATATGGTGGTGAATGGTGGAACATTTTCAGGAACTCTTAATGGATAGACAAGAGTCTGGAAAACCGGGTTGGTTCGATTCCTCACTTGAATGCTCAGCTCCGACCGAGTTCGATGACTTGGGTTTCCTTCATCTTTGGCGAAGATGGTTAACCTATACTTATTGAGGGCTTCAAAGTCTAGCGGCCTTTGAAGGGATATATCGCCTTCGTCTGGATGGATGCGGAAGAGATCGTAGTCCTCCTCGAGCGAGTACATAATGGCACTGTTTGATCCCAAATCTCTGTCAATGGCAGTCGCTTGATACAGCACATCGCCAGGTTCTAAGTCTTCAGACACCGTAATTGAAAAGGGAAGGTTTAGAAACCGCGGATGGTTGTCGTTGACATCGTCTATGAAAACCTTGACAAGAGTCGTGGCAGTCCTTGCTGGCGTTCTCATGTCTTCAAGTTTGACCACCACATCGTAAACGTCTCTCTCCTCCCTGTCAAAAGGAACACCTGTGGTCTCAAGGAGACCAGATGTCCGGGAAACTGAAAATCTTCCCATGGGGTTCACCAAGGAAAACAGAAGGGGCTCATTTAAAAAGCACCCGACTGGTTTGAGAGCAGCCAGAACTTTGACTTTGTTCATGTTTTCCACTACATTTGCTGCATAGACTCCATGCTCAAATCTGAGGTTGCTTTCTGTGAAGTTGGTCGTGTTCACATTGATGGTGGCCAAGGTGCTGTAGAGTCCGTCAGAAGCTTTGACAGCCAGTTGGTAGAAGTGCTTAAAGTCAGATGTGTTGCTCACAGTGACCACGCCGCTGTCAGGCTGGATTGAAAACGCGCCGTGAAGATTCCCCTCGGTGATGCTGTATGTGACTGCCGAGTCAGGGTCATGGGCCGTGACGCGCACAACCTCAGCAGCGGTGACAGCTGGAAAGATGATGGATGCCTCATAGGAGGAGTCGGCGAATTGTGGCGGGCAGTCGTTCACGTCCAGGACACGAACAGTGACCTTGGCTGGCTCGGCCGTGTACAGCGCCGGCTCCCCTGAGTCCTTCGCCTGCACCAAGAACTCATACTCGGTTTTGGATTCAAAATCAAGTGGCGCAGTCAAAGTGATGGTGCCCATGCTTGGGTCTATCTTGAAGATCTCCGTGGCGTCTGGATCAAGAATCTCATACACCAGCAGAGAGTTAATACCCCGGTCCACATCTGCCGCCTTGACCACGAGAGGAATGTTCATGTCCAGCATGACCATTGTATTCATGGGTGCCGACTCGCTGATCTCTCCTCGATATTCCTGTTGCTCAAAAACTGGCGCGTTGTCATTCTCATCGACCACATAGATGTTGACCGAGGTCTGCGAGAGGGCGCCAGCTGTGGTAGACGCCGTAACTTTCAACTGGTAGGAGGCCTGCTTCTCATAATCCAGGTGCTTCTGAACCAGAATCAAGCCTGTGGACGGGTTGATGTGAAACGTTCCGTCTGGATCGCCAGCCTCGATGCGGTACTGAACCACAGCGGGGCTGGAGGCAGACACGGCAATGACAGATGTTCCGACCCCGCTCGATTCACTGACTTCTGTTAAATATTCATCTGACAGGAAGGAAGGTGGCGTTTGGTCGGAGACGCGGACAAGCAGGTGGACAGAGCAGATGTCGCTGCGCTGAGGGAAACCCTGGTCCGTCGCTTTCACCGTTAAGTGGAACTGCTGCTGAGGCTGGAGATCCAGCCGTTTGGAGGGACTGATGGAGCCCAGCAGGGGGTCGATGGAAAACATGTTGTCGATGTTTCCTGCAGAGAGAGGAACTTCTATTATGACCTGTTAAGCACTTCACACACGCATGAGATGGTGAACACAAGCGGGGAGACAATCGACTGGAAAGAGAAAACACTCTTTCTAGCCGAGAACACCAGGGTCGATGGGTTAATGAGGTCAATATTGTCTGCGGTGTTTATCAATCTTTCTCTCCCAAACCGAATGACTGTGTTCCTCTCTTCGTCTTTGTCATAGTTTGAAACTCTTTATCAGTGTCCTTCAATGGACGTTTGGTTTTCTGTTTCCTTCTGTTTCAGACAGTTGTGCAAGGAAGAGGGTTTAGCAGTGAAAGAGCCACAAAAAACAAACCTTCAAAAATTGAATCTGTCTTTCTATGCGGTCTTTTCCATGCCAAACTGTGTGCGTCTGTTTACCTCGTACAGTTGATTTGACTATTTTTGGATCACGACAACCCCAGTTATAACCGCAGAAACTGTGTCTCCCTTACAAATTAAATGCTCTGTTCTCTTAAGGTCACAAGGCGTGGTCTTCCAGGAACACTGGTCGGCCGAGACTGAACCCAGGTAGATCTGGGCAAGGCCTCGGAGGTCGACCCCTGCTCTGAATTAACCCAGGAGTCACACATCTTCTGTGACTCACCACTGCAGCAACAACCTGTCACTTCTGCAGCGGATGGTATATGCGTATTAGCAAGCTCAGAGTCATGACTGGTGGTGTTGTACTGAAGTGAAGACGGAGTCTTCCTGTGATACACATCTTCAATAATCCAGAGTCCACGCTCATGAGCCGCAGAAGCCGCCTCTGATGCAGAGGCATGAGGTCACTCATGAGGCATGTTGGAGAAGGTGCTTCCACGCTTCTTTCATTATGTTCTCCACTCAGTTAGCAATAAACCATTTCCATTTAGAACCGCGGCAGTCATCGTGACGGATGTCTCAAATACAAAATGACATTTTCTACCTCTGACTTCAGTGGTGAACTCCCTGTGTGTGAAGATGAATTCATTTAGGCAGCAGAAGAGTGCTGTGGGAACAATTACGCTCCCAAAGATGGATGGTCTTCGCAGAATCAAATACACAGAGTCGGCATAATGCATCCTCCTGCTTCCACTGAGGTCACATGATGTGCCCTGACACATTCCCCCAACAGCACTGAGCACACATGATCAGTAACAAGCCCCAGACGGTGCAGGTTTGTGTTTGTTCACACGTCAGGTGGAAAACAAACTCAGGCAATAAAACAATGAAGACAGGATGATGACTGAGCCCGGGAGTCCCGAGCACGGAGCTCCGGGAGGAACACTGGAAATATAGAGGCTCCAGGTTTCACCGCAGCGTCCTTGAACCCTCGTGGCCGGCTGTGGTCGCTCACATTGGAGTCACAGTGAGCGCTCCCAAGTGGGGAACGGGAAGGAAATTCAAGCAGACTAAAAAACACTCACCAGAGTGAAGAGTGTAGCGGATGTCAGCGTTGCTTCCTGTATCCTTGTCCAGGGCCGTGACCCGGATGACCTCAGAGCCTGTAGGGGCCAAGTTCGAGAGGCTGGCCTCGTACCTCGGGCTGAGGAAGGCAGGCGAGTGGTCGTTACAGTCCTCCACCTGAATCACCACCTTCACAAAGTTCCTCTTCACCGGGACGCCCTGGTCGCTCACCTGTGGAGAGGCAGGAAGTGCCCATCATCCCCAGGAAGAAGAAGAACATTGAATATTTTCATGCTTCACTCAGTCGTGAGGCATCGGTATGTGAGTGTTCAGGGTGTCCCCTGCCCCTCGTCCCCCCATTTGGTAGGTATGGAGTTAGGAAAATGATGTCCATCACAAGCTGCAATGGATTTAAGAACAAACTTACTTACCACCTTGAGTAAATATTAAAGTATTATGAAACTATTATTTAATATTTTCGAAATAATATTTATTCTTAATCAAAATGAATTACTTATTTTCATAAAAAATTTAATGAATGATTGAATGTGTTTAGTTTAGTTTTAGTCAACTTTAAATTAAATTCTTCTCTATAATTCAATGTAAGAAATAGACACGAAGTGATTTATCATTTTGTTTTTTTTTGGCATTTACACGGAAATATATACCTATTTTTTGCCAATTAATTTCCTATGACAGAAAGCAAAATATATATTTTTCTTTGAAGTAGCTTACAAAACAAAAAATGCAATATAAATGCTAATCACGATGGCATTGGCAAAAGTTAACTTATTTTAGAAACGATTCAACTTTCTAATCTTTAAAATTCATCACTTGAGATGTCATGTTTTGACTTCCAATGGGCTCTTGATGGAAGAGTGCTGTTACCATGACGATGAGCGTGTGGACTGATATGGCCTCGTAGTCCAGCGGCTCGGTCATCACCAACACGCCGCTCTTGGGGTCCAGGTGGAAGAGCCTGGCGCTGTTGGGATGAAGGCTCCGGTGGATGGAGAAGAGCAGCCGACTGTTGGTGTCCTGGTCCTGCGCTCTGACCTGGAGGACGTCCTTCCACGGGGCCGTGTCTTCCGGAACCCTCACCTGAGAGACAGTGGAACACGTTCCCTCATCTGAGCGAGACAAACAAACCTTGCCGCCTTTAAAAGATGACACAAGTTCTGTTTATTGACCTTTGAGTTTGATTTAATTCCCCCGTAATGAGGATTTCACCGCTGTGATGCTGCCGAGTGAACTGAGATGAGCGTAATGAGGGAAAATGTCAACAGATTGTAAAGATGATGAAGATGATGGGTTGTAAAAGGCAGAAGAGCTGAAATTGAGGCTCTGATTTTCAAGTATCGAGCAGGTTTTATGGCTGGTTTCCAAAAGCAGCAGCGACAAGAGCGAGGTGCACAACAAGAGGCCTCCACCAAGCCTCACCTGGTACAGGGGCTTCAGGAAGACGGGACGGTGCTCGTTCACGTCCACCACTCGGATATAGGCCTGCAGACAAGGAGGAGGAGGCAAACCGACGTGAGGTGACACTATCAAACGCCATTTCTGTACTTCAGCATTTCATTGGAAAACTGACACATATCAAGTTGTCATAAATCCAGGGGGGGACATATTGCCATGTAAAAATTCTAGCTTAAGTTTTCTTTAAGTATGATTCATTGAGATGTGTAGCTTTTTTTCATGATTTATTTCAATATTTTCTTTTAATATTTTCCCATCCATCCATCCTAATACATTACTAACCATCCCTAGCTGGGTCCTACACATCTATATTAGCTAATTGAATTATATTTCTTTTGCCCACCCCCCAAAAATTGTAACACATAAAAAAAAAGTGTAAAGAAGCACTTTCAAGAGGAGATGAGAAGAGTTGAGTAGAGTAGACTACAGGTACAAAAGCCTTTTCAGCTTTTTCAGCTCAGAGAAGAGAAGAGAAGAGAAGAGAAGAGAAGAGAAGAGAAGAGAAGAGAAGAGGAGAGGAGAGAAGAGAAGAGAAGAGAAGAGAAGAGAAGAGAAGAGAAGAGAAGAGAAGAGAAGAGAAGAGGAGAGGAGAGAAGAGAAGAGAAGAGGAGAGAAGAGAAGAGAAGAGAAGAGAAGAGAAGAGAAGAGAAGAGAAGAGAAGAGAAGAGAAGAGGAGAGGAGAGCAGGGGAGAGAAGAGAAGAGGAGAGAAAAGGAGAGCAGAGGAGAGGAGAGAAGCGAAGCGGAGAGACGAGCAGAGGGGAGAAGAGCGGAGAAGAGGAGAGGAGAGAAGAGGAGAGCAGAGGAGAGAAGAGAAGAGGAGAGAAGAGGAGAGCAGAGAAGTGAAGAGAAGAGGAGAGAAGACAACAGAAGAGAAGAGGAGAGGAGAGAAGAGAAGAGGAGAGGTGAGGAGAGGAGAGGAGAGGAGAGGAGAGGAGAGGAGAGGAGAGGAGAGGAGGGGAGAGGAGAGGAGAGGAGAGCAGAGAGGAGAAGAGAAGAGAAGAGAAGAGAAGAGAAGAGAAGAGAAGAGGAGAGGAGAGAAGAGGAGAAGAGAGGAGAGAAGAGCAGAGCAGAGGGGAGAAGAGAAGAGAAGAGGAGAGAAGAGAAGAGAAGAGAAGAGAAGAGGAGAGGAGAGAAGAGGAGAAGAGAGGAGAGAAGAGCAGAGCAGAGGGGAGAAGAGAAGAGAAGAGGAGAGAAGAGAAGAGGAGAGGAGAGAAGAGAAGAGAGAAAAAGAGAGGAGAGGAGAAGAGAGGAGAGTAGAGCAGAAGAGAAATATCCTCTAATTGTACCACAGTGAATTTATGAGAGGGAGGTCATAATGTTATGGCCATTCATAGCTCAGAGGTGTGGTACAGCAGGGGTCTGAGAGTTATCTATTTGAGGTTGTACAGTAAGAAAAGTCAATAAAAACAGTTCATCGATGGTTATGTTGGTCACGTGATCACTGAAGAGGTCACCTGAGTGGTGGCCGTCTGATGTCCGTCAGTGACTCGCACTGTCAGGTTGTAGTTGGAGTGGCGAGCCGCGTTGAGCCGGCGGGCGATGGAGATGGTCCCGCTGTTCCGGTGAATGTCAAAGTCTTTGTCCTCGTCGCCACCTGAGAGAGGGAAGATAAAAGATGTTGAACGGAGGTGGACAAGCGGAACCTCGCCGTCCGGCTGTCGGATCTAATGTCTGGAGTGAAGCGTCAAGCCGCTCCGACTCTGTGAGGGCAGATCTGTCCTGCTTTCACAACTGTTTACGCTTCACTTTCAGTGTCACCTGAAAGACCTTCAGCGCTGTCACATTTGCATTTAAATAAAGGTTTCAGGAAGACACAGGGCGTGTCCACAACCCTCCTTAGACACCCCTAACTTTCGTGTTGGTCTGCGACGCTCCTCTGATGCCGCTCTAATCTGCCAAGAGTCATTACACTCATGTTCCAGACCTCCCCTCCCTGTAGCTCGAATCCTCCTCCAGTTCTTCAGCAGGACTGGCTGCCTGGCTCTGCCCTTGGGCTTCCTCAGGGGAACACCTCCCACAGCTTCTCAAGGTTCTACACTGAGTCTCTTTCATGTCATGAAGGCGCCTGTCGGACACCAACTTGTGAACATTGACTCACAAAACTTTAGATTCAGCACCAGTGACGCTTGAAGCTATTTTACAGTACTATTTATATAATCGTAGCATGAACCACAAACATTAGTAACTTAGATTTGCAAAAATAAAACCTTGATATAAAGCTGCATTATTTCTGAATCGTTCCCCATTTAATCTCAAATAAAACTTTTCAAAAATGTATAGAACACACAAATGTGTTGTCTGAATGCATCAAAACGAACAAGACAACCTTCATTTCCACGTCTGTTTTCATCCTGCTCTTCATCCTCTAGTTCAGAGGTGGGCCATTCAATTTCCTAAAGGGCCACACTAGAAACTGTAACTGTTGTGAGGGGCCATCATCAAAACAAGGACAGCGATGACTACAAAATATGTCGGCAAATTATCCAAAATATATGCTTAAGTAACAAGGACAAAATGAACCTAAAAAGATTAAATGTACGTCAGGATGTTAAGAAGCGTAAATATGCCATGAAACCTATTGAAACGTTCACTTTATACGCATTTAATTTGGATATAAATCGACATAACTATGGACCAGACGTTCAAGATAAAAAGGCAATTCATTTCATAATATATTTTCAATATTCCTTCAGTGTATTTTGAGGAACAAAAATGGCCAATGAAAAGAATACATATTTATATATTTACTGCTGAAGTGGTGGCAGTGGTGACTAAAAGAGAAAGAACGAACAAAAAAAACAGAAAAAATTACAATATATCAGTTATAGTTTTAGTCTGACGTCAAAAGGGCCACAAAAACACAGGCATCGGGCCGCACATGGCCCCCGTGCTGCACTTTGCCCAGGTCTGCTCTACTTGAAGTCTAGAGACTCAAATAAAGGTCGGCATCATGTCGATGTAGAGCTGTGACAGAAATCTTCGAAAAATGATTTGAATTTTCTGTAGCTGTCATTCATCATGTTTGTTGTACATCTTTCTCTGAAAATGTTTCATTTCTTTTACTATGTTTCAATGAGAGAGAGAGACAGGTGAACCTCATGTGTGTGTTTACAACAGGTTCACAAAGTCTTCAACTCCCAACCTGCTCATCATTTCCAGATCAACATTAACAAATCCATATCACGATAAAATCAGGTCGTTCAAAGTATGTAGGTCAATTCAAGGTCACTCATTGAAGCTCACACTCAGTGGAGGAATTTTAAAGGTAACAACTGAGCAACAAAGGTAAAACAGAGTAGCAAGCTTCCAAACAATTCAGGGGAACGGACGGTCTTGGCCTCTTGCTTCCAGTGCTGCCCCCACGACACCATTGGGAAGAAAAAGGTGTGAGCCTTCGAGTCAACCAACATGTCAGCGACATGAACCTGCAGTAAGGCGAGTCAACAGTGTCTCAGATGACTGCAAAAAAAGCTCGGAATAATGTGTATGTATCAGATGATGCTGCTACAATTAGGTGACAGTGAGGTTGCTGCTGCCTGAAGGAGGACAGTGATCTGGAACCCTCCCTCCATAAACACTGACTCTCTCTCTCTCTCTTGGATAAATCTGACGCTGCGCTGCACATCGCCGGCTGTCAGCACAAAGAGAGGAAGACTTACTGTAAAAGCAATTTTTCACTTTACTGATCATCTCCCTGAAAGAGAGAGGAAAATATACCTCCGCCAAGGTTAGAGGTTCAAATCCCTCAGGAGCTGGCCATGCAAAAAAAAGGCAATTTATTCATAGTGTGAGGGAAAATAGCGCAGCAATGTCGCGCTGTCGTGTTAAAAAATGATCCTCTGCTCTGGAATTTCACTTTGCGATCCATTCATCTCTCCGTCCGTCTCTCAGATGTTTATCTGGGTCAGGGCCGCAGTGACAACAATGCAAGGAGAGCATCATCGCTCATTTAACGTGCCGTCCCTGACACTCGCTGTCGATAAGGGAGGGAGAATCAGACCGGCAGTGGTGCAGATGGTTGCTTCCACCGCAGAAGACCAACTGAGGGGAAAACGAAACCCTGTGATTCCTGGTTCATCTGTGATTCTCCTTTTCTGAAGATACTATCTGATGAAGTAACCCTTACTCACACTTGCACCAAGAACTTCACCCCTTATGTTCAAGCTCCACAGTCCACCCAGTAGAGTTTCCACCATCATGAAGGAAGGGACCATTCATGTTCCATCAAGCTTCAAACTCAACCATCATTGTCTTCCTGAAGTCATGGATGTGTTTGGGCAACATTGGTCCAGAGGTCAGGTATGGACCTGACTCAGCCTGCAGCAGAGGAAGGGCCACCCGCCAGTCCTCATCTGCCCATCAGTCTCCTCATGTTCTGTACTCCACATTTAAGATTTTAACACTAATATCAAGCATAAAAGTGTTGGGTTTTAGTGAAAGGATCTGTCTTAAAGTCTTATGGTGAATGTGTGTAACCGAGAAATAAGCACCATATGCTGAGAGGACATGAGGTTTGTCGGTTTGAGAGAAGAAGAAGCAGAGGACAGAGTGAGATGGAGGAAGATGATCCGCTGCCCTGAAGGGAGAAGCCCAAAGAAAAAGGAGAATAGAAGAAGAAGAAGATGCTGAATTCTAGATAAGAACTTGAAAGTGAGCTATTGAAACTAGATTCAAATATATATATATTAGTTAAAATGAGTCTCTGTGTCAAGATGAGAAACAAGACAATAAATACAAAACTATTGTATTTATTGAAATGATATATGATCATTTCATGTTGCACATGTTTAGAGCCCTGCTGATACGCTGGCCCTCTCCCTCGCCGTACATCAGGGCGACATTTCGCTCTCTGGCTTTCTCTCGGTGCACATTAGGGTTTTTCTGCTGCACCTGACAAGCTCCAATTTGTCACTTAATGTGACGCGACAAGCGATATATAATCACAGCACCTCAGGTTTGCGCGAACTTGATCTTAATATCACTCATAAGAGCTTTCATTTCCATATTTATTACCGTCAGAGGCAGGTCCATCCATCACCCGCCCTCGCTGTAAGTGAGCGCTACTGTAAATACACAATTTAGTTGGCTAATTTTGCACATGATGATGAATTTGCTAAATCAGGCAGCTAATGCTGTTGACAAGCTATTTGCATTTGGAAAGTCACACTAAAACCTTGCGGCTCAGCAGCCCAAACCTCTGCGGGGTCCTTGAAGGCCGCTTGAGAAACAGATGTTCTTCCCTTCCTGGACCCTGGAGCAAACACCATAACTTTGAACAGTGGTCCTGAGATAGCCTCTGGGTTTCCTCCAGGTACCTGCCTCGACAGCTCCCCTGCCACACAGCAGCAGAAGAGCTCCCTGACCCCGCGCCACAGGGCCGAGGTCAGCCTGAGAACAAACAGATGCTGTTCCCATCCACCGCCTCTCTGCCGGGGCGGTGAGCACAACTGAGCTCTGAATTGAATATTGACAAATGCTTCCCTTCGACAAACAGCAAACTTCTTCCCTGTTGTGAAGTACAGCAACAAACAATCAACATGATGCCGGCGGCTGGAAGAGACAAATCCCCCCACTTGCGTATTGACAAGGCGAGTATTCAGTGTTGAGAGCCCGGCAGTTTTTATGGAGTATCCAACTGTCTATTTGAATTTCTAACATGACATCATCGTGTGGAGGGGGTGCTAGCATCCTCACTGGAGGCAGGCACCGCTGGGGTCAAGCGTGTTCATGAACCAGTCTACATTAGCTGGGACCCCAGAGGTGGTATTCCTGCCTCTCACCCAATGACTGCTGGGATAGGCTCCAGCACTCCCCGCAACCCTGACCAGGACTAAGCTCACTACAGACCACACTGCGCAACAGCTCAAAATGTAGTGAGCTGTCCTTTGATGTGGTTCCACACTTTTGATATGTTGTATTGCGAGGGTCCTGTTTAAAATGAACAGTCGAGTCATGAACCCATCAGCGAATGAAGGGAGGAGCTAGCTGGTTGCTCTGGCAGAGCACTTTCCTGGACATTCACCGGACCTTTCATGGCCCGAAAAACACAAACCAGGGCTGAAAAACCAGGACAACATTTCATACTGCGACGCCATGGATTCAGTTGTCTTAACTATACATTAAAGCAAAGTGATGTTTGTCACTGCCTCGGCTTTAGGTGCATAATACACGAGGGAAATTGTTCGGGTTGACTTTGCAATACATATATAAATATATATACAATAACGATACAGCGCTCTGGCCTAACACAGATTCCGTCTACAAGCAACTGTAACAAGCAACAGACAACTGATGTTTCCTTCCATGCTTGCTTGACTCGGATCAGACATCAGATCGGCAGTAGTTATTTCTTGCTGCTGCCATTTACGTTTTTTAGCTTTATGGATTCTACTCTTGTCATGTGCCACTTGTTTACATGCTAGTTTTTGTGTCACTGTTTCAGAACACAGCGACAGCGGTCTTAACATTTATTCCCTAGTGTTCATGGAATGTCCTCGTGGTTTGGTCAAGTGGTGTGTTCTTGAAACATTCCTCAATCTCGTTCCGCCCTCGGCGACATTAGCGTTTGGACCCCGACAGCCCACTACAAAGGAACAAAGGTGAGTTTACTGAATAAAAATGTAAATAATCTAGCAGTCTAGACTGACCGTGGGAGTTGCAAATGATGGGCCATGAAATCTTGTTTGGAATACCTGATGTGCTTTGTGCTCCAAAAGCAAGTCAGCAGCAGCAGCCTGCTACAGCAGTGTCCACACTGGAGTGAAGATTTCAAACAAGATAAGCATCTGCTTACCATCTTCAGATGGGTTTATGGAGATGCAGTGAGGTTCTGCTGCTCAGGGAGAGTGGGCCCATCACGCACCTGAAGGATTCCCAGGTATCGGCACCGTAGCTCACAACAAATCACCCAAGGTCACGCACAAGGACTTCATAATGCGATCTTTGATTGAGTGTTCAATGGATCACATGAAAGATTTAGTAGCAACTCGGGTGAAAAGCTAGGAAGGTTTGAATAAATCAACATGGGAGTCTCAATAACGTGGGGTTTCTGCACGTGTATCTGTACGCTGCAGGAATCTGTAAAGTTTTAACAAGAATGCAGCTGATAATTGCGGTTTTAGCAGTTGGCCTGAGGTCAAACCTCCATGGGTGGTTTCAGACCTGCAGATCCAGACAGGTAGAGCTCCACGATGGACGTATCACTGCTCGCATTAGAGCAAAGGTTTGTTAAATCTGCGAAAGAGAAGAAGATTTTTTCAAGTCCCATCGATCCCTGGAGCAGGTTGATGACTCAGACGAGTGAATCAGAAGTAAAGTGGCGAGGTCAAAACCCTGCGTGAGTGAGAATGGCAAAAGTAAAAAGAGGCTGTTTCTCTTCCAAACACCTGAACTTTCTGCATGGAACCCTCTTCCCCGCGACGTGTGACAAAATAATGCCACGCAAGGCCACAAGCCCCGACCGGAACTCACTGACCCTCATTTCAACTGCACCTCACCCAGCTGCTCCATGCCAGAAAGTGGCAGGAGAAGTCCATCAATATCACACCGTGGATGTCAGAAAGGTGCTGCTTTGTCAGAAAGGGAAGTCGTCTTTTGTCTGGCTGCCTTATCTCCTGGACCGATAGCTATCTGTTTTGCACTCAGGGGGTGGAGGGAAGGCGAGGCCATAAATTCTTGATAAAATCTTGGCAGTGAAATTCTGGAAACAAGACAGCATTCTTCGATCTGCATGTGCAAGTGATGAAAGAAGCTCACTGTTCTCACATGATCAGGCAGAACAATTTTAGAATACCATTATGAGGTTTATAGGAAAGATGTTGACGCTGGGGAACAGTAGCTAGCCACACCTTCATTCATCCATGAGCCTCCTTGGTAGGTGTCCACAACATCCTTGCTCCGACTCTGTCTCTCCTCTCCAGAAACCATCTGTCTTTCTGAACTGTGTGTCCAGTAAAGTTCCAGTATCTTCATCTCTGACTCCCAAGAACACTGAACACCAGTATGCTCATCGCTTGCTGCTCTTCCTCTGACATCATCTCCACCCCACCTGCACTCTATTCTTCACCCCCTTCATCTCTGTCCATCACTCTGGATAACCGACTCCAAATACTTGATCTGTTTTCACGACCTCCTCCATACACCTCCATTAGCTCCCACTCTCATCATAAACCACTCTATCATCAGCAAACATCATGGTCCATGGACTCACCTCCCTAACCTCATCTGTCTTCTCCGTGTGAATCCATTATGCCCTGTCTAGTTTGATGCGCCACCGACACATTAACTTGGTTGACTCCATCATGTTTAAAGCATTGAATGACACCGGAGCCGTTCACTCATGAAGGAAACTGTATATTCCACCATCATTTTCTATGGGAAACGCTGTCATTGTTACCACCCAATGATTTGAAAACCGGGTCTGGACAAGGACCCATCGAAGACCATCGGCTGTGTAATGCAAAATAGTAGCTAGTGGTTTCGTCACTCTTCTTAAGAACACGCAGCAATACTTGAAACTTCCGGATGAACAAATTATCCAGAAGGAGAAAGTTGGAGTGGAGAGGGAGAGGATAAACACCCTGTTGTGATCTGGCTGCAGATGAGAGGACGAGCTGCTGATGTATCCCATCAGCGGGAAAACAGCCCGCTGAAAGCTCGGACAGACTTTGTTTCTTATTATCCTCCCTGTTTACTTTTAATCTATTCATCAGTCGCGGCAGGAGCTCGCGATCTCCGCCAAGGCAATATTGCCAAACGGATCTTTTATTTGTATTACTTACATCCCCAATTACAGAGCTGCAAATTTATTTTAAAAGCATGATTCGACACGAAACACTGCAGATTTCCAAATGTAATCTCCGACACGCGGCGCTGAGAGCAGCGGGGCGGCGGAACAAATGTCAAAGAATATGATTTAAGCGTTAGGAGGTTGTTTTTTTTTTAGCTTTTAATTTAAGTTGGTAAAACATTATGACCAGTGAGCGTCTGTCTTAGAAGCAGAAACGGGGGGAGGGGGTCTGATGGAGGCTGCTTCAAAGGTCTGCAGTGGTCAGTACCTCGCACCATAGATTTACCATCGTCCCAATAATGGTCACCCCAAATTCAACCAGTTATTCAATACATGCAAGTATTTCCTTTTGAAGTTATCTTGCATTTGAACCTCTTCTTCTTTGTGGATAAATTCATGTCATTTGAGGCACAGAAAAACGTGCGTCATGAATGTTGACAAAACCTTAAACTAGTGCCTTTGTCTGCGTCTGCTTTGGATTCCAATTTGAAAAGACGGGGTAATACTTCAGAAAAACAACTCATCATCATTGTGTATGAGCATGATTTCAGCCTGTTCATCATCAAAAGTACAGGTTTGTAAAGTATATAAAGTAACTCATGAGCTTGATAGTAATATCTAGTACAGTATGTGTCGCTCAATCTAAATTTACCGAAGACAGTTCCTGACTTTACTCGGCACGGCTGCATCTGTGCGTGTAAAAGTATTTGTCCTCCTTCATCATCATGGTTCTAATATCATTTCATTGCTCTGTGATTGCTAAAATATTATTTCACGTTGAACCCAAGGATGTATAAAACTTACATGTACCGTGGCCTACAATATTATTTTTTTTTGGATCCGCGGCGGCCTTTTATGTGGCGTCTCTAAAATCAAGCTCAGCGCCATCTGTGTCAAAGGAAATGCAAGGAACAGAATATAAAGTCATCAGGTAGCTTCATGAACTTGAAGCCAGCAGGATCATTAAACCAAAGCCTGTTAAATGCTTGGACACTGACAGCACCCGCCTCCCTCATTGAGTATATTGCTCCCCGCTAAAAATGCTAATTGTGTGCGCTGGAGCATCAGAACTCCATTAATGAGAAGTGGAGATTGGATACTTGGTGAGCTGCGGTTCCTGGTTAAGCCTTCTTCAACAGACTACGCTGCTGTCAATATCCTCATAGCAGCCTCTCACACCTGACCCCATTTGTAGCATTGGAAACTCTTCTCTTAAATTCCACTTTTAAATAGTTGCTTTCCCCACAAACTGTCATTCTTCGGTTGTCAGTCACACCACGTTCTACGCTGTTTGTAACCTCTATAAAGGATTTGTTCGCTGGAGGGGCGTGTCAATGTGGGGATGTGTGTGAATGAGCAACTCATCCTCATTCCCAAGGCGTCAAATTGCAACTATCTTAAAGTGACATTTGCGTCCAATGTTGACGCTGAAGTCAGTCTTCCATGTTGCATGTTGATGCATGGGTGTTTCACTGGGGTGAAAATCTTCCTCTCCCATGTCATGTTGCGACCGGGGGGGTTGGGACGCAGGTGGGGAAGATGAGGAGAACTTCTTTTTACTGTCTCCTTCAATGTGACCAAGAATATATAGAAAAATACTCCCTCCGACTGACGGTGCCATAGAAGTCACCACCACTGGGACTCACAGGTGCTTTATATACCAAGTGACATGTCATAGTACTGTATACAGAGCGAAAGAAGTTGCATCCAATGGGAAACCCAGTCGCAGTGTTGAAGATGAAGGAAAGGAAGACAACCTGAGAGAGTTGACGGTGGAGGAGGCCTGAAGTTGCTGGAGTTTGTTGTCGAGGGTGATAGACCAACGCAACATACATGTTTGACTAGGATGCCTGAGGGCCACTGACGTGACAAAAGTTATTTTCTTGTTCGGAGACATGTTATGAACAGTGGCTACTGCAATGCCATAACTTGTCTTCCTGAAATGACAAAAGTTTGGGCTCGAACTGAAACTCCACCTCGCTGGATCAGAGAGAAATGAGTCGGAAAAAGCCGAGCCGTAAATCAGCCGGACTGATGATGCGTCCGCTCCTTCACGCTAACACAATATCCTTCACTCTTGCTGACCTTTCCAAAATGAAGTTGAGTACGAGCAAAACATCAGGATAGATGACACACTTTTTCATTCCATTCCAGTCAGTGCGCGACAACTCAGCGCTTTGCGGTAAGTGGCAATGTGGCTAATGTCAGTTATCATCTCCAAGTATTTTGTACATTTCAGTGAAGACTGAGCTCAGAGCGGCTGTGATCTATGAGGACTCATTAGGGGGCGACGGCTGGGATCTGTTTTCTTCTTCCTTCTGTTCATTCCTCCTAAAACTGAGTGTCTCCTGGAATTAAATATTAATGGCTTTTTTTTATCAGTCGTTTTTCTTCCTTTAGAGATCATTACCCTCATTTGTACGACTCTTGTTTTTCATCAGGGCTACAAGTTTTTCCGCTACACCTGAAGAGCAAACAGCTTCCGATCAATACGCCGCTCGATAATGGAGTGTGTGTTGTGTGTGTGTGGGTGTGTGTGTGTCACTCACCCACGATGTCGAACCACCTCTGCCGCTGCGTCTCGGTCATGATGATGCCCACCATGTAAGTAATAGGCTCGGTTTCCATGACGGCGAAGGTGAAGTGGGCCTCGTCGAAGGTGATTGGCTCCTCGGAGGGTGGAGGGCGGGCGATCCACTCGATGTCCAGCCGGGCCGTGGACGACTTTGGAGGGCTACCTTGATCGATGGCCTTGACCTGAAGGACAAAACATCAACGTTAAAAAGAGTTGTCAGTCGTGTTCTGACAAAGAGAAGGGACATGTCACCATAGAACAAATGACTTTTTAGGTCCTAAAAACCCTTTGCATGAACTAGCTAATGTGAGCGATGACAGGATCCAGTCCGGGAATTAAGCGCGAGGAGAAGTGACGGGACAGTGTTCGAACAGATCCCTACCGTGAGGATGCTGTAGTTCCCCGGGAAGAAGTCGCCGCGTGACGTCACCACGCCGGTCACCGGGTCAACTTCAAACACGCCGTCTTGGTCTTGGTGCATCATATAGGTCACCGCGGCGTTGGATCCCTCGTCCGCATCTCCAGCGATCATCCTGCAGACCTCCAGCTTGCCCTCCTGGAGGCTTGGTGCCAGCAACTGAACGTGGAAGCGTTTGTCTGTGAACTTGGGTCGGTTGTCATTTTGGTCCAGGACTTTGATCACCACTGTGGCGGTGGAGCGCAGCGCTGGAGACCCGTTGTCGGTCACGATCACCTGAAATGAACAGTTCTTGAATATGAGTTATCTAGATAATGTAAGTCATTACTCTTTCTAAAATGTTTTTATTCATTTATTTTACTTTTATTAATTGAGTTGTGTTTTCTTTAAGAGGATATATTCAGAAATGAGCCAAAAATAAATAATAATAAATAAATAAACAGATAAAATAGTTTATCATTTATCTCTAGTTTTGGTTATGTTCAAGGGTATTTTAGGAATAAAACAAAATTATAATATTTCCAACAACAATAAATTATGTTATGCCTTTTAGATTCTTGAAGAATAAAATAAAATACTTGTTCAAATCATATTTTAATTCTATTTCAAACCATTTATTGTATGAAAAGAGGAGTATTTATCTACTACGTTCAAATTGTTCACTCAAGCTTCACGCCCCCAGTTCTTCTTCACATGTTGCTACAACACTACAATGCCACCTACAGGCCTGGCATGTGCACTACCGGATGCTTTCTTTCTTCACAAAGACAGTCTCACCTCGACGCTGTGCTCGGGTTTCTCCTCTCGATCCAGCGCAGAGACGGTGCTGATGACACCTACACACAAACACAAAGAGTCAGGGCAGTGTTAGTGGGTGTGTAGTCCGTGTGTTGAACTCCACAGTGCGTAACAGCCCTGAGAAAGTGAGAGTGCTAATGACCCTATTAACCAGGGAGGCGTGAGCGTGTGGTTCAAGTGTGTGGCTCCGCGAGTGAGGAGTGCGAGAGCGGCTCACACCTGAGCGTGGTGTCAGAGAGTTTGTTATTGTAGCTGTTTAGCGGTGCCAGAGCAGAGGTGACTGCACCTACACAAACACAGAGCGGACGCATCGGCTAGTAATCTCACTTTCTCTCAGGCTGCGTGGAAGTCGCCCTGCTGCTTCCCAAACTACCGTCCCGGCGTGTTGCTAAAGAACGTATGAGCGAGAAACCATGGAAACACGGCAGATTGATTACTATTTAATCAACTGAAGAACACGGAGTCCATTCCAGGGACCGATGTGGGGAGCTGTGATGAAATGGAGGCTGAATCATAAGCAGAAACTCACCACACGGCTAAAAGCCAATAGAAAAGTTGTGAAGCAGAGAAGCTAATTCGGCAAAGCTAACAGTTTGATTTTGTATTTTTATCAATGCATCTTAACATATATGTATCAATTTGGATTTCAGTTTTTTTGTGTCTTGCTTTTTTTATCTTTATCACACAGTTTGTGTTGTATTGATCAGGCAAAACTTGGCATTTACTGTGCTCCAGGGATGTGCTGATGAAGCTTCATGAAGCCTCACAGCTCGGTAGGTGGTTTCAAAAGTGAGATTTCACAAAACCGCTTGTTCAAAGATTATAGAGCAGACAGCGCCATCTTGTGGGCTATAAAGCTGAGGCTTCTTGAAGCTTCATCAGCCCATCTGCACATTTGAAACATTTCCTTTTCTGCTACCATTTCCTTTTCAGGGTGATCACCCTGCCAGCTGGGGTCGGATGTGAGGGACACCCTGGACAGCCCATCACAGGACAGGCAAAGACAAGCCCTCAAATCTACCTTCTATCTTCTATTTGTGGTCTGTGAGAATAAACTTGAAACCACATTTTAGTGCCAAAAAGAACATCATCGCTTTATGACTAGCCGATAAATATCAGTGTAGTGGATAAAAGGATCTTAAAGACTGGAGTCTAGGAGATCACATTGTCCAAAGAAGCGCAGCGTTGGATATTTTATGTTTCTGATACAACACTTAACCTTTCTGCATGACTCCTGCGGCTGCCTATTGTTGCCGGGGCAGAGCTGATTTCAGCAAATTCTGACCTTTTTACGGTGATAAATGAAGTGAAGCGGCGATTAGCTCTAACAGGGACGGCGGTGTGTGTCAGCGGCTAATGACGCTGGCAGCATAATAACAGGTGGGGAGTGTGTCGGTCGAGAGTGACGAGGGGGGAGTGCGTATTGAGGAAACACCATGGTCAAGTGTCTTAACAACTACCACCAAATGACAGTGTTGCAGGGGGAAATTGTCGCGGGAGCTAAATGGGTGTTGCATTGGTGGACAGTGGGCCAGACGGGGGAGGGAGGAGGTGGTTCAGAAGTGGAGGAGGGAAGGTTTTCAACAGAAATATACAGCAGCTGGGACAGTAAGTTCAACTCTGCTCATCTGAAAACCTACAATTTGCTGTGCAAAGGAATAAATCAACCTGCTGCTCTTCGTGGCTCAGTAGAGAGACATGATCTCGCCATGGATCACATCACTCCCTCTTCTGTCCCAGTCTGGGACTTGTTTTTTTTTTTCTTTTCTTCATCCTTTCTGCATCTTTATTGTAACCCACAGAAGAAACTGAATGGCACTACATCATGCCCAAGTGAATGTTGAATGTTGACAACTCTGGAGCATTGATCTCTGTCTCAGTCTCAGAAGCGTGTTCACTTTTTTTCTGTTTACTTTTACTATATTTTATTGGCATTTTTCTTGCATTTTTGGCCACAAAATGCCAGTGTAATACTCTCCACAATATCATGAGACAAAACCCCAAAAAACAAGAAAAAAAAAGATGCATTGAGGATACAAATATCAAGTAGGACCTAGTTCAAAAAACCTAGTTGAAAATGTGTTCACCCACATAACATGAGAGAAGTGCAGCCAAAAATAACATTTCTACCAAAATACCCATAATAAATAAATGTTGAGGGGCAGCTGAAGAGAGGTTTGACATGCGACTTGTTGTCTGTATCCACATGAGTGGCGTAATTCAGAAGTAAATGGAAATACATCTGTCACAATTTCCACTTTTATGTTATGTTTGTATGTTTATTTTTCCTTACCTATTCCAGCATTTATTTCCAAATTGTGGCCTTCCTGTCATTCCATACTATCATATGTCATTCCACCATAATCGAGTGTCAGCATAAAACAACTTCAGCGATTATTCCTCTCTTAAAAAAAATTGCTAATGATGCTAACAGCTCACTTCTCCTAGGGTTTTTTGGCTAACCGTTGCAAAGGAAACATATTCATAAATTGTGACATCTAAATGCAAAAACATGCGCTTGATGTCAGTGACTAGTCGTAAAGACTGAGAGTCGGGAGCACAGAGAAAAAGTGCTCAGTCTAATGATGTACAGTTTTCTGGCGTCTCAAACCTGTGGGGACCAAATCAGGAGGAAAGTTAGCCCATTAGGATTTCGCTGAGTCGGTGGACAGAATTTAAATGGACAGGTCGGCCGATGTTTTCGCAAATCGCTTTTTGGATGAATTCATAATCATGACACTCTCAGCTGAAGATGAATCTATGGTCCAGCCCTTCGATTCCAAAGTGTATTCACTATTGACCCCTGACTGGTTTCAACTGAATTGATCACAATCCATCGATTCAGCCGATAAGTTGCAAGTCCCTTGACTTGTTGCTGGAACTTGTCATCTGAGGAAAGATGGCGGAGGAAGCTCATCACTGAAGAAACATAGCAATTTGAACCAGGACTAGTGAGGGTCTCCCTACAGTCACACGACCTCAGGCACCAGGAGGATGAAATTCCCAGCCAAAAGCGAAACCCTAATTCCATGCAAGCCCTCAAACCACAGAGAAGAAAGTCTTTCCTGGACCATAAACTGTCTTCCACGCCCTGCCTAATAACTGCCCGAGGTCTCTTTGAGGTCCTCCGCTCTCCAGGGACAAAGGTGGACACAGCTGGGAGCCTCCAGCAAGCAGCAATCGAGCTAGCTCAAGCAGCTTCTCACAGGTTTGAACTCCTCACACAATCCTGTCCCTCGGGTCCACTTGACCGGCGGGACAAGGGTGTGTCCACCTGGGTGTGCCACACTTGTGGCACGGCACCATCGGTGACAGCCTAAGAGTCGGGGATCTCGAAGGTGGGGGGTCGGGAGTGAAGCCCCTGCTGAGACTTGTTTCCCTCCGTCCAACAGCAGTGTAAACAAGCCCCACTGGGATGCTTCATTATGGCAGGTGGGGCACATTAGCACAGACATGTGAACCAGCGCTGCACTCCTCACCTGCTTTCACTCAAAATCCGGGGCCAGCTTGTTTGCCTCGTTCCAACCGGCTGCACTTCTCCCCGGTGAGTGTTTGTTTTCTGCGCCGTCTCCCCTTCCCTCTGCAGCGTAGCTTAAACTGTGAGTAAACACGCGGCAACTGACGCGTCTGGGTTCCGTCGCTAACTTATAATGGATGCAAGACGCGGATCCAAAAAAGGGGGATGCCCCCTTCGCTCTTGAGGAAGCTGGGATTAGGAATGCAGAGGAGCTGTCCAGACAACACGAGGGGGGGGGTGAAAACAAGTCCCTCGAAAGAGCCATAAACGGCCCCATTCCTCAGTAATTGTGCCGGCAAATTGTTTAGATTCTCATTTAACAATCCGACCCCCTGGTGACCCCCCATGGTGCTTGTTTATATGTTGACAAGCTCAGAGAGCGATTTACAACGAACAGTTTAAGAAGATGAGTATAAAAGGGAATCCAATTGAGGGGGGACCCAATCGGAGTTGCTGCAGTTCCAACATCTCCGAACCTATCTGCTCCCACTTTATAGCCCCCTATTGTCATGTGCTTATAAGAGATAGCATGCAGGGTGAAGAGGTCCAGACTTCTCATTCTGGCTCTTATTTTGAAGGTTCCGTTTCCCCTCAGTGCATGTGATAGAGATGAGGGTGAGGCTTATTTTGGCAGGATTTCTGCAGCTCAACTCATCTTCTGATCAGCAAGGAAGAGAAGGCCGACAGTACCGTCCAGGCCATCTAATCACATGACCAAGGTCAGCCATCTTTGATTCAGTTCACCTGAATCTGAATCTGTTTTTCCCTAGTTCCAGCTGGCACTTTGTATTTTCTTTGTTCTGTTTTTTTTATTGGCCGGTTTTTAATGTTACCAAAGTTTGTTGCAGGGGAGTTAAAGTTCATGATTTTGCGATGGTGGAAATAGCAGAATGGAGGTGCCCGTTCACAGTCCGCTGACTCTCATCCGTTGGTTTAGGACTGTTAGAAGACAGACAGGAGGAGCCACCGTGTTAATTCGGTGAAGATAGAGCTGAGCCGAAAGCCGAAGCGCGGCGTCTCCTCTCACACCTGTGGCCACTGGGATCAAGATTCAACCGCATCAGTTTCATGACGTCAGAGCTCTGCAGTTCTGTGAACCTGGCTGCATTCCGGACCTGCCCTGCCTTGTCCGCAATCCATCCGCAGACATGGATCATAAAAGTCACCCAACATCACGTTTTGGTTGTTTCAGCGCTCCTGCCTTCTCCACACAAGCGTGCTCGGGCAACCTGCGGGAATCAATTACAGGTGAAATAAAAGATGTGACAGGATTTCTGTCCTTGGGTTTTTGTGTGGCTCACGGAACTCTGTACACTCCGTAGGGCTTCTGATTCAAGGCGGATAAAACGCGCTGAATGAAATTGCCGATTGAGTGCGGAGAAGAAAAGGAACTTGTGTTTAAATGTGAGTCATTTTCCTCCTGTTCGGGCTTGATATGCGTCGACACGCAGAACACCGTGTTTGTCCAACATGCTTGGATCATTTCGGGGGATGACTCAAATCTGCAAGGATTTGCTCAGTTGATAAGAGACTTTCAGCGCTTACGCCAAGTGAAGGATGAGGCTTTTAAATGTTTCGCACAAATGGACTTCTGTCCCGGCGTCTGTTCAGCCTCAGGTCCGAAACTGCAGTTGGGCCTCTGCACAGTGATAATGAAGGGTCCTGGAGGAGGGCAAGTGACGGGAAGCAGACGCCGAAACTGAAAGCAATGGAAGATAAAGAACATCCTCCTCTGGTCTAATTTGACCGGAAATGTCAGAACCTTTTAACAGACGTGCACAGATGAGCTCCTCACCCTGAGATCATGATCTCACGCAGGCCAGTGTTTAACAGCAGTTTAAATGTTCTCCCTGTTTGGAACCAACCATTGTAGCCATCGCAATAATTTAATAGACAGAAACATTATTAGTTTTAGATCTTATTTTGAAGTATATATATATATATATATATATATATATATATATATATATATATATATATATATATATAGATAGATAGATAGATAGATAGATAGATAGATATATTCATATATTTGGTTTTTATTTTTGTCATTTTTTTTAGAAATAACAAATATAGAAATAATTTGAAACCAGAAATAACAAATCTATATAATAACATACCATTTGCATTAGTGCTTTTTTATTATCCTGTTTCTGTTTATGATTATTAATTTTTCTTAACAAAATAAAGTAACAACAATTTTCTGAGGCTATTTTTTCCTCATTTTTGTGTTTCCTTTTTTTTCCCATCATATCCAGATTTTTTCTTTTTAATTTAAGATGAAATGTGTCTTTTGTCTTGTAGATTTTTTTTCATTATTTTAATAAATCCAAAATAAATAAACAATAAATTAAATTACTTGACATCACAGGGACCAAATCAGAGTGTGAG
Source organism: Synchiropus splendidus (assembly GCF_027744825.2). Taxonomy (NCBI): domain Eukaryota; kingdom Metazoa; phylum Chordata; class Actinopteri; order Syngnathiformes; family Callionymidae; genus Synchiropus; species Synchiropus splendidus. The sequence continues at coordinate 17,542,640 of NC_071344.1, forward strand.
GTAATGGCTTTACGTTCAACAAGTTAGAACCAAACCATTTAAACCCAATAGGACGTCAATGTGGAGGCAATATTCTCCTTTAAATGAAGAAATATACACAACTCAGGCAGGGAATATGGCAAGAGGTTGCTCATCAACTATCTGGACATTGAAATCTTTGACATAAAGACAAGATCAAAGTGGTTCTGGATGGACGTCTGGGTCCCTCTGTTCAAGCAGCGTGTGTGTTTCCTGACTAACAAACCAGTTCTCTCAACAGATCTGACATCTTTGTTCTTCAAACAAACTTCATGCTTATCAACCTTGATCTGTTGTGCAACCCCGGCGTCATGAAAACTCCAGATCGATTGCTGCAAGTATCGTGCTGAGCCTCAACTTCACGGACTCTTTTGTGAGTCAAATGTCCAGGTGGAGGGTGACACTTTCCAGCTGTGACCACACTGACGCTCCTCTATTGCCACAGCTCAGCCTCTTCCTGCTAATCCTCCGGTGCACTGGCCTCGGGGTGTGGACAAACACCCCAGCTATGTGGAGATTAGAAGAGGACAGGACTTGTAGCGGCTTGCAGAGTCATTTCGCTGCACATCAAAGTCTTCACCAGCCATCCAGCCGCAACTGTCAAAGTGTAACACACGGGCTACCTGAAGGCGTTTAGGGGTTTCTGGTGTGTGCGGCGAACAATCATAAACCATTTCACAGCACAGATGAGTGAGTTTGTGAGCGACCAGCGACGATTCCTTTCTAATTCTACAAAGTTGTAAGTTCTGCGCCTGACACGCCCGCCCGCTCTTGTTTCCTACACCTCCTCCGAGAGTCATGACGCCATCAGGGTTTCACAGACGCGGCCGTATTCACCGGCATCAGGATGTAAACGTGGACATGATGGCACGTACGGCAGCATGGGAGACCTCACCATCAAAATGTAAATCAAGCTCCAGGGATCATGGAGCCGTTTCCAGCTTTATGACTGAACGCCTCATAAAATGACACAATTCAAAGTGATTCAATTAGATCCTGCGCCCGCGAGGTCCTGCCGAGTGACACCCGCGCACGTGTCGCCCGCTGGATGAAACAATTACATGTTTTAAAGGGAGGATAAATCATGAAACGTCTCAGGGGGTCACAGAGGTGAAGGTCACAATATTGGATTTTGAATGAGATTGCAAAGTGGCCAGTCAGGAAGAGAGCTAGTACAAATGCATCTCAATTCTGTCCTATAATACCCCACTACAGATTTGTGCCGCCAAACCTCAAGTTATTGAGGTGCACTTTATCAAGTAGCTGGGTTTTGGGGTCATGGATCCCAATGAGGTAGTGGATGCCTTAAGAACATGTTGGAGAGATGTACCTGTTTTGGTGTCGATGCTGAAGAACGTCCGGTGGGATGGAAGGATCTGGAACGTGAGCTTGTTCTCCGATATCGTGTCCAAGTCTGTGGCGGACACTTTGACGACGGACTTGACCTGGGGCACGTTCTCGGGCACCGATGCAAAGTAAATGGGCTGGGAAAGTTCTGGGGGGTTGTCGTTGACGTCCAGGACTTCCAGGAACACGTGCGTCCAGGAGACCAGAGGCTCGGTTCCCAGGTCGGTGACGTAGACCGACAGCCAGTAGTGAGGCTCGGTCTCACGATCCAACGCCTCCTGAGTTCGAATCACACCTGTGAGAAATGACTTTGATCAGTGGCACATACCTGACGGAGATGCGAGCGAGTCATCAATCACGTCGCTTTAATCATGTTAAGGTTTAATATCTGGAACCGCCCTGCAGGATGCAGCACCGTCTGATTCTAATCCAGCGTAAGGTGCATTCATAAGAAGCTGGACGGATTCCCAGAGTGCAATGCCAACACCTCAGCACTCAGTGAACATCCTGCCATTCCCAGAGTGCACTTTTTGACACACAGCTTGTCTGTCTTGTGGCGAAGATGAAACAGCAGCAGATATATTTCAACACAGTTCTAGTGTGACAGCAAACTCTCGGCGCCCTGATTTTATCAGAGGCTTAAGTGCAGCGGCGGGCGGATGGAATGTTTGATGATTTGTGGGGCGGTTATATGGATCCTCAGCTCAAATTCTATATCTATAGATGGAAAATAGACTTGACCATCTTTTGAACCCCAAAGGAAGTATCATGTTGAACAGCACTTTGTGTGTCATGTCATGCTTGACAGTGAAGATACATGTGTTGAAGACAAAACATGAAATTGCGAGTCACTCTGCCTTCTGACCAGATATCAGCAAAAGTGTGTCAGTGTTTGATGGGCAACTTCACTGTGTACTGAACACTGAATAATGCTAGTAAAAATGGCCCTAAGGGGGACTGTTCTTGGGGTGCAGCTCAAATATTTTAGGTACATCAGAGAACCTGCTTTTTGCGTCTCAAAGATGAAATTCCTGACAGGATGTAAGGATGATCCCAAGGCATGTTTAAGTGCACTTGATAAGGGTGACCCCAAGATTGACTGGGGGAGGGGAGTCTTTCATGCAGAAACAAAGAAGCCTCTTCATTTTTTTCTCACTCATAACTTCTAACTTGATTTGTGGCTAAAAGTGAAAGGCAGATTTATTGTTCAAGATATCGCAGTCGACCTTCAGAAATGCCCATTAATCACTTGAAACAAGGGTTGCAGTTACCTGTCTCCTCGTCGATGGTGAACACACCCAAGCCAGATCCTTGGTGAATGTGGTACCTCACGACTCCATCCCTGCCCAGGTCCTTGTCTGAGGCGGTTAAAGTGACCACCGAAGTTCCCACCGCGGCATCTTCCATCACCCCGGCTTCAAACACGAACTCGGAGAAGACGGGCCGGTGAAGGTTCTCGTTGACGTCGAGGACTTCGATTTCCACAAAGCAGGAGGAGGACAAAGATCGAGGTAGTCCATGGTCTACAGCTCGGACCGTAAGGTTGTAAGACACTCGTCTCTCAAAGTCCAACTCCTTCTCCAGTGTCAAAGCACCAGTAGATGAGTCCAAGTGAAAGATACCACCCTCTGTGTTTTTCAGGTTGTAGGTGACAAGGCCACCACTGCCGAGGTCCTGGTCAATACTTTCCACCCACAGGAGTAAAGTGCCGACTGGCACGTCCTCCAGAACTTTAATTTTGTAATTGTTCGGCACAAACTTTGGTGGGTTGTCGTTAATGTCTTGCAAAACCACCACTAGCTCGAGTGTTGAGAAGCGCCGAGGGCTTTGATGGGACTTTTCTTTGGCTTCAATCAAGAGGTCGTGTCGGGGCAAGGTTTCACGGTCCAAGCGCCCGGTCACCACGACCTCCCCAGTCACCTCGTCGACTCTGAACAAGTCGGTCGACGTCACAAGCTTGTACTGAAACGTCCCACTCGCGTCTGCGTCCGCATCGATGGCACGGGCCGTGAAAATGACGGCGTCCACCTCAGTGTTCTCTGGGATGCGAACGACATGCCTTGGCTGGTCAAACTTCGGGGGATTATCGTTGACATCGATCACGTTCACAGCCAGGAAGACCCATGCGGCTCTCTGTGGTGAGCCCAAGTCGTAGACGGTGATGTTTAAAATGTAAAACTCCTTAAACTCTCGGTCTAGAGGACAGACTAACTGAAGGAGGCCTGAAAAGGTGTCGATGGTGAAACAGCCGTCCTCATTCCCACTTGAAATGGCGTAGACATGCAAGCTATTGAATCCCGTGTCCTCGTCTGTCGTCTTTATCGAGACTATTCTGCTTCCGAGAGGATGATCCTCTGGAATGTCGACGGAACTCGGCGTGCTTCGCTCAAATTTCGGGGCGTGTCTGTTTGTGATGTGAACGTCAGAGAAAGTGTCTTCATCACCAGAGTTTAATGCAGGTTTGATCGACTCAATCAACTTGTCGGTCAGCTGCTTGTAGATGCCGGTTTCGTGACAGCGATGGGTGGCATCGTCTCCTTTGTTGACTACGGTGATCCTGACGATGGACGCTTCTGAACGATGCTTGCCGTCACTGGCTACGACTCTCAGGGTGAATGAGCCTGCTCCTTTAGGGATGGGCTGCTTGAGAGTGACACTTCCCGACACAGAGTCAATGGTAAAGAGCTGGCGCTCATTCCCAGACTCGATGATATACCTGAGCTGCTGCAGCTCGTCTAAATCGATGGCAGAGACCTCGACAACAGTGTGGCCCGCCGGTGTGTCGGCCGGCACCGTGGCGTTGCAGTCCACTTTCTCAAAAAGGGGGAAATTATCATTGATATTGTTGAGCGTGATCGTCACGAGGCTCTCGCTGACACGACTGAAAGGTGCTCCACTATCAGACGCCCAGATTCTCAGGTGGTACCTCCGCTTCATCAGCTCGTAGTCCATGTGTTCGGAGGTAGAGATTACGCCGCTGAATGGGTCGATTGTGAAAGGTAGAGGCGCTGAGTCTGCAATAGCGTATGTCACAAAGCCGTTTTTTCCTTTATCTCTGTCGGTTGCAATCACTTTCAGAACACTGCTGCCCACCGGGGAGTTCTCATCCAGCGAGGCCTCGTAGGAGTTGCGAGCAAACTGTGGGCTATTGTCGTTTTCATCCTTAATCTCCACCACAACATGGGTTTCCGCTTCCCCGTGATTGGCCACGACATCAAACTCATATCGGGTCTTGCTCTCGTAGTCAAATTTCCCCGTGGTGACGAGAATCCCAGTCCTGGGACTGATAATGAATTTAGCACTGTCGGGGTTCTTTTTCAGACTGAAGGTAACGTTGTGCTGGGAGGACGAGACCGACACCTTCAGAACGTGGGTTCCAACGGGGGAATACTCGCTCAGAGTGGCAATATAGGTATCCTCCAGAAATGACAAAGGAATGTAATCGTGGGCAGGAACATGGACCCGTGACACTGGAGAGAGCAAACTCGGGAAACTCCTGTCTTTTGCTTGTAGAGACAGATTCAGTCCGAAGGGAGTTTGAGGCCAGATAATCCTCTTTGTGGAGACCACTTGGAAGTCACTACCTCGCAGGCCTAAAGGGATTATCTCAAAACACTTGTGGGGATCCCCTCCAACAATATGAAGGGATTCCACCGGCTTAACTTTTGCCTCCACGTGGACATCGATAGTTATTTTTCCGTCTGCTGAAATTGTTGGTTTTGAGGCTGCTGTGATGACGGGAACCCCTGAGGATGTTTTCTGCACTTTCACCGTGACCTTTGCAACGTTGCCGAATTTCTGAAGTCCGGATATTTTCTTGGTTCTGTCCTCTGCTAAAACGGTGAGGTCGTATCGTCCCGTCCGCGTGTGATTAAGCTTCTTGTAGAGGCTGACGGTGCCCGTGAAGGGGTCCACGACGAAAGGGTGGCCTCCGCGTGTGAACGAGTAATAAAACTTGGCGTTGCTGCCCACGTCGGCGTCTGTGGCGCTGACAGTGACTACACTTGACTGAAGTGGAGCGTCTTCCCGGACCACCACGTTGTAGGAGGCAGGATAGAACAGTGGTTTAAGATCATTCATGTCAAGCACCTGAACAAACACTTTGGTCTTTGTCTGGAAGTCAAAAGTGCTTTCTGTCGCCTCCACTGTTAAAGTGTACGAGTCTCTGACTTCCCTGTTGAGGAGAGCGGAGTCGCTGCTTCGTGTTTTTATCCTCAAGAAGTTGAAATTACCTACTTTCACTGACTCGGCCTGAAAAATGCCGTCGTCGTCGCCCGACACGATTTTGTATTCGACGTCCCAGAGAACATCTGCGATCTGAATGCCCATCTTCTTGGTTGTCTCCACGTAGGTCCGCGGTGCTGAGTTCTCGTTGATGGTGGTGTTGTACAGGTGGTGCGTGAATGCCAGCGGCGAGCTGGCCTTTCCGTTCTCTCCACTTCCTGGACATCTGGTAGCACAGAGAAGGAGAGCTGCCAATGCGAGGATGATCGATCGAGAAGCTGCCATCTTTGGTAGCAACATTCGGACCCTAAGAAGAGAAAGGAACAGATTAGCGGCGCTTTCATGCCCAATTAAACGCGTTAGCATTTACGACTGACACTAATGCCAGTTAATTAATGAACCTATCACAGTGTTTACTCAGCAGGCGACACAGCGTTTCATTAGATTAGCGCTATGCTAATGCAACACGCTCTCCCTGCTCATTGGCCAGCGTGACCTTTCCGCTGGCTTCACTCCTCTATCGCGGTTATGTAAGTGGTATAATTACATGAAGCGCACGCTCCATAAAGACCAGTTAATGCACACGGTGACCTGACACGGAAGCTTCAGCCTGTGGCGAGGTATCTGACTCCTGCCGCAACTTGCTGGGATCCCAGAAAGAGCGACACATTGTTTCAGGAGCTGCCTCGAAGCAGGCCGGTGTCAGCGCCCACAATCTCCCCTCTGATGTAGTCACACACTTCCATGGCAGAGGGTTGAGAATTCACAGGTGCTTCAGGCTGGATCAAAGCTGCGTGTGGGTTTTGTCAGTACAGAAGATGCCCCCGGAGCGAGAAAGCAAATTGCTGCTTGACACTCATCGGTGAGCTTTTGCCTTCCCATCGATGTTGTGAAGTGAAGTATGAAGTTTAATCTCTCCGCCGTTCGACTGATCAGACGGTGTAGCGCTAATTCATTAATTCATCTCTGAGGTGGAAGCTGTGATGTGGCGTTTCTTCATGCGAGTTACTCTTTCATAATTCTCCCGGCCTCATAAAATGGTTGTGTTTCAACCTGTTTTGTATAAGCTACGTGTTTCAATGTTGAATCATAACTTTAGATTTTCAGGGAAGTGGAAACTTAATAACAGACAAAGAGACACTGAGAAGAACAAGAACTGGTCCAACTCTGTCTCTCCTCTCCACGTGTCCAAACCATCTCTCTTTTCTAACTCTGTCTCCAAACGTCTCCTGATCTTGTCCTTCATCTTCATCTCTGACTCTTCTCTCTCTGACTCCTGAGCTTGTAAACATCATGGCAGTGGCCTCTAATGTCCTGTGAAGCTGCTGCTCTGACGTCACAGTCGTCTCCATCCTGCTGCGCTCTCTCCTTCACCTTCCTCCACCTTTGTAATCTTTATAATGTTCAATTCAAAGTGTTACTTTTGGATCGGATTTGTTTCGAGCGAAACAAATATTAAATTATGGAATAAATAAATATTTGGATCGTTTTTTTATCACTTTATTTTGGATCTGATCTTTCATCCATGTTTTTTGTCTTTCAACTATGATGTTTGAAGTATCAGTCGAAGTTTGGAGGTAAGAACAGATGGTTTGGACACATGGAGGCAGAGCTGGGCTGAAGGATGCTGGGGATGAAGCAGAGGATGACCACCACAATGAAGGTAGACATGAAGGTCAGACTACTACCTAGCTTTCTCCCTCAATATCAATATGTTTTCGTACTCATGACTGTGCTCATTTTAGCTGTCGCTCAATTTTGTCTGACTTGAATACTTGCTTCTACTATATTACTATAGTACTACTGTGCCATTATCATCATCCCTTTTTCCAACCCACGTACCAAGGCTTTTATTTTGTATCATTGCTACAGACTCAGGATCCTGTCCTATTCAAGGTCACTGAAGTGACCTTTGTTGTTGAGCTCTTCCTGTCAGAACCGTTATTGTTGTGACTCTGTTTGCAATTGGCCTCATTTTATTTCATTCCTTCCCTACTTCCGTCCAGATTCTCCGTCTGCTCCTTGACAACCAGGGACAACAGCCAATGACATGCTTTCATGTAAAACCACGGACGGCTCCCAGTGAGCTCATGAAAGCACATCAAACAGGTAAATATCAGGTAGATTCCACTTGAGATTTCTTATCGTGAAGCACAAACATCAACTGGTATCTTAACTGTGTCCTTAAAGGTAAGTCGGCGCTCGATGACTCATCCTGCGATGCGAAAGCACTTTTCCAATAAGATCAAAAGCTGTCCGAGATAAACCCGAGAATTTGCTGCCGCGTAATGAACAAGCTCTTGAATTATTCATGGGACGGTTCATATTTACTTTGTTTTGATGACTTTTGATCTGTTTTTAATGACACTACTGATGTTCGCGCTGCCCAGCAAGTTCCATCAATAGAGAATGATCTTTTAATCCCCTTTAATGAAGTTACAGAAGCGAGACCAAACGGAGAATATTGGTTGACACAACCTGAAACAACCTGGCTTTGAACTTCATCCATATCTTATCTGTTGTTATTCATACTTCAATATCGCGGATAAGGTGGCATCATTGATGCTATCGAGCGCCCCTTATGCTTCAGCATTCCCCTGCAGCGCCGTCCTCATTCCTCCTTGATGCAGGTTAATGGAATATTTTTTTTTAGAAAAGTGCTGGCAGGACAGCAGCTCTGCTCCTGTGTTGACTTGGTGCACGTGAAGTGAAACATGGCCAAGTCCGCCCTACTGCTGTGTCCTCAGAACAATGTGCTCAGAGGAGGAGGCTTCAAAAACAAGTCGTGACAGAGGTGACGACATTTTGAGTTTAAAACAGGCGTCTGCTGTTGTGCTTCTGTTTAACTGAATGAGATATGTGTTGCAGGACTTTTGGAGGAGGAGGGTCGTTGATGGTGTCGGGACGATGATGTCACCACCAGCAGTCAGGATGTAACTTTTTTCAAACTTTTTAATGAACTCCAATTGAAGGATTCAATGGCATTGTCTACCACGTGACTTGCCCAGCATGTCTGTTCATCGTCCGCATGGCGACTGGCTGAAATCTACCGTGTTGTTGTCAGACCAGGAAGTAGCCCAGATTCATCCCATAAGGGTTTAAAGCATGTTCATTGGTGCACTTTTTTGCTATAAATTGATAAATATATCTTCTGTTGTGTGTAATTGTCTACTAGGAAGGTGATTCTATTTTATGTGTGATGGCGGATGAAAGCAATAACCAGTGCATGCCAGCCAATCAGGATGCGTTCGCTGTCAGACCAGGAAGTAAAACATACGATACCCGCGTGTGCTAGGAGGTGCCATCATAATCTCAAGTGTGTTATACTCATTAAAAAGGTTCAGAAAATCCGATCGCAACTGCGAGACATGACGTCGAGTCACTGCAATGGGTGCGAGGAGAATCCTATTTGCTCTTCAATAAATGTCGGAAAGCATTGCGACTTTTGATCAGCCATTTTGTGATCTGTCATGGTGAAGAACGACTTGAACCTCCCTATGTATCTGCACTCCTGCCCCAAATAATGAGCCGTTTCCCTGACCAGAAGAGTAAAAGTGGCTGGACTCATTTGGCGGGAGCCTCAGAGTAGACTCTATTGAGAAGGTATTTTTTTGTCTCCCCAACAGAGCGGGAGGAGGTTCCCTGGAGGTGGAGGTCCGGATCTCTTAATTCCCAGTGCTGCCCCCTCCACTGGAACATGGCTATGAGAAGACTTTGTAAGGACGTCTTGTGACTCCAGACTTGTCCAACAAGTTCATCAAAGGTAGCTCAAGGTTACATGTCGCCCACTCTCCCTCAACTTTTCAGCAGTTTGTCCTGCCCAATCTTTGGGCGGATCAGGTGAGGAAGAGTCAAGTTATGCATGGGAACACTGGCTGCATGAGAAGGAGGTTAAGTGTAAACCTTAAGGACAGAAAAATCCATGTGCAATTAATATGCCCAGAAGATGCGTCGTCACGGCTCACATTTCACGGCCAAAACTGACAGCTGAGAGAACTGGAGGGCTGAACGCTTTGCCCTTCACTGCCTATCTGACAAGCCATCCACAGCTAAAGGCAAGCCGCACCAAACACTCCGCAGGCACATCTGCGGCTCCACAAAGGAAATATCTGTTTCCATATTTTCAGACTTCCGTGAGTGTAATTGAACAGATCGAAATTGTTTGATTGAATTATCCCCCGGAGTCAGAGCCAAAGCCACCTTTCATAGGGGTTTATGAAAAGGGCCCTCGGAGGACGGAGACTATCGAGCGAGCGCTCAGGGACTGGCGCTGGAGGTTTCACTGAAGGGTGACAGGTATGTGGGGTCTTATCTTCCCTCAGCTCACTTGGTGACAGGTAATCTGATTATCACCGTCAGGGTCACTGTTTGGGTTTTGGAGGAGATTTAAGGCACCTTCTAATCGTCCCACATTCGCTGTCTCTGCCCCGACAATGAGGGCGGATATAAATAGGTTTCTACCAGTGAAGGAGACATTTCTTTGGACATTCGTGAAATCATATACTCCTTTTGTGAAACTTTCAAAATTTCAGTTTGACCTGTGTGTTAGCATCATAGCTCGTATGTTCAGCTCATACTCCCTCATCCCAACAATTGGCAGGTCTGGACGGAAAACATTAAGATACAGACACGGCCTTGTCTCCAGTGCCGGAGCCAGAACATTTGGTCTGAGGAAGTGACCTTCATCGATCACCCTGAGGGCAGCTTAGTTAGGAGATGTGCCGGAGGCAGATCTGCACTGGAGGAGAGGTTTATAGGTGTCATTATCATAGTGGTGTCGATTGGCTCCGACTGGTTCCTGCACTTTCAATACCAACAGCCCACGGAAAGTTGAATGGGCCTTGACTGGCTGAATGGGGTGGGGAAACCTTTTGGCTGCTCCTGTATTGCAAGTTAGACAGTCGTCGACAAGAAGCTGACTAAATTCACACGTGCATCAAGCCCCTCACCCAAGCTCAGCTGCAACCTTTCAAACACAAAGAATCATTCAGACAGTATCACAACCTGCATCCAATTGTTAACTTGTCCAGTTAACTAGTTCGAGGAAACTACCCCTTAAGGTGGAACCTTGTTTCTCAGAAGACGCTTCTAAACCCACAGATGGTTTTAACAGATGAAATAGTGGGAGCCCAAAACATACAACCCTGTTAATCTCGCCTGTGAAAAACCACCTCTGTGACACTGAACGGGTGTGGAGGAGGCCGTCCATGACTGACACTAGAGGGAGGAAGTGAATGTGAGGACAGTGGAGAACCAATCCAGAAAGCCTCAAACGGCAGTGGAGCATCAGCCAAAGAAAACCAGCTGCCCCTTTTTCCTCCACAGTTGCTTGTGACCGATATTTTGGGATGTTATTTTGGGATATTTGGGATTATTATTGTAACTGTTGTTGGGTTTGTTTGGATTTACAGACATCCCCATTCATTTATATTACTTCCAGTCACACGACTGACTGTGGTTTAAACTGAGGACAAATAGTAAGATTCTTCCAAAAAAAGGGCTTCTGAATGGGCACTTCTCCTAAGCAGGGAAATGGACCACTGGAGGTCTGTCTGAGTCTGTGCCTGCCCATCTGTAATGAATATTTTTATCGCAGATATCAGCAGCAGGATCAGTCATTATCGATCAGATGAGGAGAGAGAACCTACAGTCGAATCTGGCGAGTACAAATCACCATCACCTACCACATGAATCTACCATATTAGTTTGGATTATCAGTACAACCCAAGCAGCTATGGGTTGTGGGTTCTGGGTGAAAGGAGTCTGACTCCCACAGAGGTCTAAAGGCTCCTGATGTGAGCTCAGAAGGGACGCCGCAGTGGGGTTGTCACTGGTCTGCCACCTGTGAACCTTCACACATATCTCTCCCCGAAACACACCTCCACGTCACTGTGGGTTCCGAGTGCCGACCTGCTGCCACACGTCGAGTCCAAGCTTCCCAGATCGTATTTCAGCATCACCCCTATGGCTCAGCGCAGCACAGACAGAACGGTACCTGCAGCTCCATTCTCATACCTCACTCCAAAGGACGGCGGCTCCGGGGAGCGCAGCATTCTCAGAATTTCCCAACATGATTCAGGACAGATTTTTTTTTTATCCTTTATGTTTGCACGTTGAGACACATAGTAATTGCAGCTTCTCCACGGGGCATTTTGGATCGGATTTTGATTGCCCAACACCAGCACATGAATCGAAGCCTACACCAACATGTGTGTCTCTCTAAGATCCCATTACTGCCCTCATGAGACAGTAAAGATGTCCTCTGTGATGTGGAAATACATAGGAGGGTGACCCTTGATCTTGGCATGTATTTTGATATAAACATTCTTCTTCCAGTTGCAACACAGAAAAGTGGAGTCACAGCCACAACAAGACGCTAGCAGTGTAGCTTTATACCACCCAGGTTCAGACAGTTATGATCTCCATCCATGCAAGTCATTTAAAAGAAGCATTAAAGGATTACAAGTTTTCTCTTTTCTGTGAAAACTATCCAGCGTTGCTCCTCCCTCAGTCCCCTCCTGGCCTGCATTCATCGCTCCGGCCTGCTTCCTGGGTATTGTACAGTGGTTACCCTGCTATTCTTCCACAGAAAGGAGAGAACGTCAGGAGATTTGTCTGAAACCTAAGACGCAAGCCATCGGACTGAAGGTTGCCTCAGGATGTGCGTTCTTACGTCGATGAAATAGATGAAAGTCAGCAAATATTTAGAGTCAGTCTGTGTCAGAAATGGATGAAGCGTAATTGGAGGAGAAGCTGCTGAGAGAAAAGGAGTGGGAGGAGGAACTGTGATGATACAGGGTGATCGGGGAGTGAATCCACATTGATGGAGATGAAGGAGGTGAAGAAGAGAGTGCAGGCAGGGTGGAGAGGAGCTGGCTCAAGCTAGATGTGGGATAGAGAAGCGCCAAGGGTCAAGGAGTCAGTGGTCAAAGGTTGTTAGGTTCGGACCTCAGGAAGAGCATCCGCAAGTTGCCTGAACGTCGTGGATAACTCCGCCAGTCCATGAGCCGAGGCTAAAATATAATCTCATTTCACAACGACAACACATTTGTCTCTGCATGAAACCCAAACTTTCCTTTCAGACTCCTCATTTGCATAATAGCAGTGGCCCGCTCACCTATCCATCTACAGTCCGCACCTTGCTCAAGCCTAACAAGGTAATGGATCTGCAGCCCGACATCGGCCGTGATGGATGGGGAGGCTTCGCTCCGTGTCACTCTATTATAAAGTTCTGGCCGACTTTTACAGAGTAAAGAACAGATTTGTCAAAACAGAGTTTCGGCCCAACTTTTTCATTCACTCCCTCCGAAAAAAAAAAAAAACAGCTGGGATGAATCAAGACGCACAATTAGGTGGCGAGGAATGAAGGATTTGATTTGTTCAGTGAGTCACTGAGCTGAGTCAGGAAGAGGGAACCGACCAGCAGCAAGAAGAAGAGTTAGATACTTAGTTGGGTAATGTGGAGACCGGAGGTTTGTCATTCACTGTATCTATCCACAGCAAGTCCACCCCTTTCGTCCTCCTGGAGTCAACCATGACCCTACTGGGTTGCCTCTCTCTCTTTGTCCACCTCCAACACTCCTGGTTCAACACCATCTCTTCTCTCCAAGAGTCCAGATCAAGAGGACCAGAACATGGTCTCCCTGAAACCATCTGTTCACACAGGAAAATGCCAGGGGTTTGCAGGCCAGTTCTGAAGTTTCACCACCTGAGGAGCAGCTGGGACACACACACCACACACAGGAGGCAGTGAGGACACGAGGTTGATAATGACTCATGAGTCATCGGCCCTCCCTTCTTCACTGTTAACTAGAGGCGTCCGGTCTGAACAACCGTTTTCATGTCTGACTCCAGCTAACAGTGAAATTTCTCACCTCACATCATGCCATTGTTTGCTGCTTTTTTTTCTGATTCCAGCGGCTCATCTCCAACTGAAGCCTGATCATTTAGAAGAAAATGAAAACAAGTCTGTCCAGAACTGGAGGCGCACGAGTCGAATGGCTAAGTTCTTATCATCTGAAGTGAGAAATCATTAGTGCGACAAGAGCTTTGACTTCACACCGGCCACATTCTGCTCTGCTGGGGTCACCTGTCTGACCTCCACTTAGGAGAGCTCGAGGGTTCGAAAGGGCTGCGGCCTTTGACCTCTGAGCCACATAAAGCAGGGACACTGGAGCTGCTTTGCTTATTCTGGGATGTTTCACAGGTACTTAACCGTGTCATTGATATGGATCCCTCTAGGAGAACTGCTCTTCACGCTCCATATCACGACATTCAGTTACATTGACTTGAACAGCTTTCATTGACCTCCCATGGGAGTGAAGTCCGGTCTGGACTTTTGAGCTTTGGGAAAGTTGGAGACACACCTGAGTGTGAGAAGCCAGAGTATGTCGGATGTTGAGAGACTCAGGAGCTGAAGGGGGAACACTTGGGATTTCCTCAATATTAAGAGATTTTTTTTTTTTTCAGTCTGAGGCTGACACATGAAGATGAAAAAAATGATAGTAATGTCGGGAAACCAAGGAGAAACAACTGGAAAACACTGCTTTGATGTGCACTCGATGATGCAGGTGTTCTTAATGGAATGGTTAGATGCTTTGTGCATTCCACTTCACAGTTGAAGTCAGAGTGATCGACTCTTCCAAAGCACAAGGATCGGAAGTGGAGAACATGTTTAGTAATGTTGATCGTTTTGGAGCTGAATGTCAGGAACCTTTGACACAGCTCAGACCGTCAGATGATAGTTTGGGATGCTCTTAAGAGAGAGAAGACAATGGGGAGAACAATCCGGACAAAAACAGCCTGGTTATCTGTGCACCCACATGAGAAGAATCCAAGATGAAGATACTGTCATTCGGAGCCTATGAGAGGGAGGTGAGGAGTTTGGAGATGGTTTGGACAGGTGGCCAGGTTGGACCAAGAGCGAATGAAAGCAACCAGTGAGGTTCATGATGAGGAGATGAAGGTGCGACTAGAAAACTCGCTGATCGAACCCCTGATAGGAAACACAGGAAGCTGGTTTGAAGCAGAGCAAGTTCGGACATTCCAAACCACTTCAATTTCAAAACAATGAAGAAGAGGTTTCAATGCTGCTTTGTCTGTCATGAAAATATATCCAGGCTCCCGGAGAACTTGAAACACTGAGTCAGAGATAACTGGAACTTACATTCTTCAACTCCATAAAACCACTTTCTTTTGACTGATGGGCCCTGCTGTCACCCACTGACACCATTTTAACTTTCTTCCCTCTTAAATCTCCTTAAAATTGAGCGGAGAAACGACGTGTCTTGAGGGCATCACTTGCAGCGAAGACCCCTGTAGAGCACATGAGAAACCCTCAACTTAGTTTTATGAGTAAAGTAGCATCTCTAAAACCTCGCGCGCGCAAAATCACCTGAAAATAACACACATTTACGCGCCCTCCTGTACGTCTGCAACCAACTGTTGCACTTCTTATGTCACGGCAGGGGTGAGAGGTGGAGGTGAAGGGTCGGGGGCAGGGTGGGCGGACGCGTCCTTAAAAGCTAAAACACCCCCTGACACACACACACACAGACACGAGGGTCAGCCAGCTAAACAGCGTAATTACAGGGAGGAGCAGAGGCATCCCTGTTAGCAAGTCAATCATGGCCCCGCTTTGTTTGGAGGAGGGCGGGGGAGGCGCGGCAGATAACGCTCGCAGATTTGTCTGGATACATGTGCACGTCTGCTTTTTGGCTCCTCTTTAGTGGTTTCGTGGATCCAGCGTGGTAGTTTGGGCTCAGACACAATCCAGGGATTCAGAGTGGCCCAGCAAGCTTTCACCCCGCTGTCTCATCTCCTGTGAAAGTTTCAGGATCCTGGATGAATTTCCATGTGAAATTTCCAAGATAAAAATAAACTAGACACACCGGCAGATCAGGGCGCCGGCTCGGTGTCGCAATATTCTGGGTTGGATCGCTGACAGAACCAGTCATTACTGCTGTAATAACAAATAAACAAGTGTTTTCCTTGGCAACAGTCTTCTGCTTTCTCTGCTCAGCCGTGTTTTCATGTCAGGTTTAACTCGGCGGAAACAGAAACGGTACAACAACTGGAGCATCAGCTCGGTCGGTGTGGATCTCAGGACATGAAGAAACAGCACCAGCATACTTCACAGGTCTAATAACAGCCCGTCACCTCCTCCCCTCAGCGGTGCGCTTGATTTATGCCGGCAAGGTCGTTTTTTTCTTGTTAATTTATGTTTATGTTGATGAACCATACAGAGCAGATAAAAGCCTGCCGCCTTAGAAAAGAGGAAAACAAATGATTGTGAGTTGGCTTCACCTCAAATCGACGCAGTGGATTTGAGGTGAAGCCAACATCCGTTTTCTCTAAAACAATAAAAAAGAAACGTATATGAGCAGCCTTTTCAAATATTCACCAGTTGTTGTGGCCAAAAATGTCCAAAAAATTGCAGTGAAAGTTGCGATCATTTATGGGTCTGAAACAACTTGAGGGGATATAAGCATCTTTGCAAATGAGCTTGTGAAGAACTAACATTTTTTTTTTTTTTCTAGTCTAAACAAAGTTTCAGCCTGCAAAAAAAAAAAAAAAAAAAAAAAAAAAAAATATATATATATATATATATATATATATATATATATATATATATATATGTACATACATTTTTTACAAAGAACACACACAAACACAATGAATAAATAAATATATATATTTACATACTAAATTAAACTGATGATAAAATAAGTCCATGTTTTTTATGATTCTGTCTGGTGAGTTCTGGGCCAACATGGACGTATGGATGGGCGGAGTCTGAGAGGTAAAGGAGGGGAAAACGTGTGTGTTTGTGACCAGAGTTGTTCAGTGGCTTATTTATCCAGCCAGTTAAAACAGTAGCTGCTGATATGTAGAGAGTCAGAAACAGCCTGGAGAGAGATGGATCTGGAGGTCAGCCATGTTTGTTTACGTCCGACCCGTATAGTGTTCGGGTGACGCTGCACTAGTCAGTTCCGCTTCTTAGTTCCGTCTATTCTACAGTTCAGTCATGCAGATTTGAACATTTGTGAATGGATTCAGAATCGTTCATGTACGAATCCCAACCATTGGTGGCAATATTTGTGACGTCGCACATGACTTCATCTCAACAGGGAGGGAGGGAATATGATGCCGCACATGCCGCGTAGAGATGTGGGCGAAAGGAGACTGAAGTCATTGGTGGAATTGGCGGGAAAGTTAACGTTGCCTTTGTTATTGGGCGACACTGCTTTAATAGGTGATTGCAACATCGCATCTCCTGGAGGGTTTCCTAATTCACTGAAGTAGTTGCGCCAGTAACCACATGAAACTCCACAAACAAAACACAGCTCGTACCTGACAACAAAAGCAACACTGCAGCTCATCCGTGTGATCATTTCCTGCCTCCTTTTCTCCTGTACCTTTACAGTGTAACTGGACAGGTTCTCGTCCAATGAAAGTGGGGCTGTTTCTCGCTTGGACAGTGACTGATAACAAGCCAGCAGACGAGAGGGAAACCTGAAATATCTCTGTCCAAAGGAGGCAGAAGGTTTGCACTGGTGAATGAGGCTTCATCCATCTGATGGAGCTCCAGAAACATGTCACCGGGGACCAAGCCAGAGGTTCTACTCTGGGATGACTGCCTGCTCTCCGCTCTCAAAGAGAGACACAACGCTCGAGTCCGGGATCTGTCACTGAGGAAACTTTGAGCCAGTGGTGTTTGCATAGTTAGTTCTGATGCAGGCTGGAGTGGAGAAGCTACGACAGCTTTGGTGACAGAGGAGAGTGAAACTGTGAGGCACAACTGTCTTTGACATCACAGCTGCTGAACTGACGCTGACCATGTAAGGACTTCCTCGGTTAAGGTCAATTCAGAGGCTCATAACTCTTCATTGGGCAATGTAATGTTTCCTCCTCCACGGAGATAATCGTCTGCGTTTCTACACGGAAATGGTTGAACGGGACCAGGAACAGATGACTACATGCTGACTTGCTCAAATCTCACTCTGGATCTCCGCGTCTTGCGATACCACAGAGTTTACAGAACATTTCTCTTTTCTGATCAATGATGTTTCAAATGCTAAAAAGGCTGTTGAGTGATAAAGGTGAAACAAAGGTGGAGCAATAATGCTGGACAGAAACGTGGGTGGAAGTGCGGCATGATGTCACTCACAGTTGGACCAGAACTGCCTGGACACACGTCTATTGAAAGACCACATGAAGATACACTCCAAAATCGTCCTAATGCCAGTATAATTACATATTTTCTCCTCAGCTGTCAGTATCGCAGCACGACTCAAGACCGGAAGGCTATATTCAACTGAATTACATTTCTTGGATCAGGGTCTGGAACTTGAAGCCTGCACCGGTGATGGACCCCCGGTACCAAACTCCACTCGCAGTGCAATGCCCCAACATCACTCTGATGCTAACACTGTCGGTAAAGTTGAGCACATGACCAATTCACCCTCTCATCACTCACAGAGAATGAAAAACACAAGTGGAAGCTTTCAGACCTGCAATGCATTCTGGGTCGCTCAGCTATTTCTAGAGCGAGGGGAGGGACACCTGATGGGCGGGAACAAACAAGAATTGGAATTTCAACCCCAAAAATTTGACTTGAAACGACAAAAAGATTACGTTGATGTGACTGCTAACATTGCAACATTACGAAAATATTAATAATAATAATAATAATAATAATAGCATAATAAACTGACAAAACAAATCAAAGAACCTGAATTTACAAGTTGAAATTATTTATTTCTTAAGGTGCGGCGAAAAGGTCGGATGTTTTTCAGGGCAAGTCAGCCGTATCTTTGTAGGGTTCGAGTCGAATGTGACTGAAAATGCTACGTATTGAACCAGAGTGGACAGAATGGGAAATGATGTCGTTGTGTCACACCCCTCATTCCGTGCTCGAACGGCTCAAGCAGCGACGTGATTCTCAATGATACTTTTGTTTTTGGTGGCCACTGTTTGTGAACACGCCTCCTACTTTGCTTCTCGCCAGAGCATTACAGCGCCACACACAGGCCTGGTGGATGCACTGCAGATTTTCCAGACACAATTCCAAGTTTGCCGAGCGATGTTTTTAGAAACTGCGGTGCGGACAAGGCCGAAATAAACCTGCAGGAGGCCGGGCCCTGTTGTTCCACTGTCATCACGGAGTAATAACTGACCATGGATGAGTGGGAATGTGCATCATCACCGCTGCTAACAAAACAAGATTGTGCAACGCTGCTCACACTCAGTGGGAAACAGCCGCTCTGGGTGAAATGTTCAGGGAGCTTCAAACGTCACACGCTCCTGCATGTATCAACACGTAGCTGCGCTGTGACTCCTCACCTCTGTAACGCTGCGAGCTACAACTGTCAGAGGCATCTTCATAAATGTCCTCTCATTCTTTTAACTCCAAAAAACATTACAGCTCTTCATAAACCATGCAATACAAGTGTAGAGTTTACAGTGAGATTTGTTTTTTTTCTCAATGAAAAGAAGCAGCTCTGCAGCAGAGCATTCATGGGATGCAGGTGAAAGTTGATGAACTTGCAGAGGTTTGGCTCCGCAGCAGTGTTTGTGAGCCCACAGCGTGGAGTGCAGCCAAGCAGCGTACAGACTGACAAGAGACTCACCTGAGGTCCGGTCGGGTCACTCTTCCAGGAATGTTTCTTTACTCCTCTCACGCTTCACAAACTTCAGCGACAGCCGGCGTACTCCCATCGCGGGGGGCTGCTGAGTCCATGGAAGCCAGAACAAGAGACGCAGACTTGTTCCAGAGCAGACTTCAACTTCAGTTGCCTTCAGAGGCTCTGAACCAAAGAGCTGCGGAGACACCTCAGCACTCCCTCAGGACTCCCATCTCCACCCATTCCTCTCGCTGTCCCTCCTCTCTTCTGTCACAGACACACACACACACACACACCATGTGCCCAGATTGTTGTGGGCTGAGCTCCCCCTCCTCCCAAAAATGTCCTGTGGGTTCAGGCCTCCGGGCTTCAGTGTGATGTCATTCAAGAGTGCCTCCTGCTACTGCCTTCCTCAGACACAGAAATACTAGTCTCACAGACAGACAGACCACAAAAGTGTTCAAATTCTACTTTAAAGTGACTAAAAATGGCAGTTTGACTGATGCGCTATCAGGGTCGACACATGTTCCCCACTGACTGAGGGGTTATTCCACCTCAGCAGATCACTGGTGCCCATTATAAGCATTCCATTCATTTCTTGACTTCAATGAGGTTCCATTGCTGCCACTGAGCGGCGCATCATATGTTGGATAACCGTGTGCTTAAAAACGTCTGAAGAACGTTGACTCGGTGCGACTGACTCCCAGGAGAGGGATGTGTATAAAACGTACTGGTGTATAGGGCTGTTGTTGAGGTGTTTTCTCTGCCACTGCTGGAACAGTATTTAAGTTTCTGGTAGAGACTACAGCACAAAAGTCATTTCTACTGTGTCTTGTTGTATGGCCTGTGAGTGACCTGTCCAGGGTGTCTCCAGTCTCTCACCCCAGCTAGCTGGGACAGACCTCAGTCTGGGATTTGAAGGCCATGACTCTTCTTTAGTTAGGTGGTGTCCATCCTGTTTTCCTCCACAGCACAAAGGTCGCAGGGGCAGCAGCGGAAGACAAGAGGTCCGTACTTGCTTCTCAGGCCTTCCAGGTCAACTGTCCGGCATATCCTGGGTCTGACCCAGGGCACCCGCACTGTTGAACAAGAGTGGCACTACTCTGAGTCTCTCCTAGATGACTTTAATCTCTGAGAGTGAGAGTGACACCTGCAGGGAAAATTAACCCCCCCGCAAAAAAGAAGTGGACAAATGAAGTATATTTGAATTTTAAGGCTTAAACGGAAATCAGAAGTTAAACTAGGAGGTTTTGCTCATCTAGAAAGTTTTCTTGTTTCAGAATCTTTTTTTTCCTGGTGTTTTGGTAAAAAAACTTCTTTCCTTTTGAATGTATTTTTTAATTAGTTACATTTATTTCTCATATTATAACCACAAAAGTGTCTTTCTGTATTCAGCATTAACACTTGTTTTTTTTCTTCCACTTCGTGAACCAGTCTTTCATTTTCATGTCAGTGGGCAACAAGTCACTTCACACACAGTGGAAGCGTTCCCTCATTCTCAATAACTTCTTCAAGAAAACTGGTGTCAAAGTCAAAATAATGCTGCTAAATTGGATGTCCCCCCTGCAGGTCTACGAGGCCCTGATAGGAGGACTTGACTGCAGCACAGGCTCAGACAGATCAGTGAAGTCCTGCTCATCTGTAAGTATGAAGACGAGCGTGGGTTCTTATCTTATTATGGCACTTAGCCGCGCTATCTCAGAACCTGTTAATCCCGAATACGGGAGCGAGCTCCTGCGGCTCGCCACTCAACAGGCTGCTGTTGTGTAAACTTCAACTGCTACGACTCCCTCTTCTGGCCTCGGGCCACGGGCAGCGGCGAGACGGGATCATCCTGAGGCCTGTTGTGCCACGCAGCCTCCAGAGCACGACCTCATGAAGAGGCCTTCATGAGTCGCTCTTATCAGGATCTGATGTGGGGGGTGGAGGGGCCTCACCGTGCTGGAGACAAAGAGGGGGATTTGCTTCACAAAGGTTCTAATAATGGGTCAACAGGCAACACATCAACAACAGGAGGAGGAGATAACTTTGACTCTGAGTATGAGCTAGTAAACTCCAGTCTAGATTTGATCTTTTTATCTGTTTTTCGGAACATCCAGCTTTCATTTTAAAATTACATATATATATATATATATATATATATATATATATATATATATATATATATATATAAAGCTTAATCTCTATGATCTTTAAAATGAAAGCTGGATGTTCAGACAAACAGATAAAAAGAAACAATCTGAAATATTATGAAATAAAATTAATGGGGAAAAGCATCATGAAAAAAATCAAAATATGTTTCAGATATTCATATATTATTGGATGTGAATACAAATGATTTTTCATCAATAATTCTATCACTATTTTTATAAATAAAGCTTTTTATAAATACACTAAAATATGAACTAATAGAACTAATATAAATATTAATAAGTATTGAAATGAAGAAAGACGTCTAAAAATGTCAATGCTGTAGTGTAACTATACAAAAGCAAACTAGTGTGTTTAAATGAGACTGGTGAAGAAGTTCAGCCTTGGCTGCCCAACACTTCACTCCCACTCATGACCTGTGATCATAAGGAGGCAGCAGGATGCGACTGGACTGGTGTCTGGCAGGGGTCTGGCTGCAGACCAGCATGTGAGCTGCACCGCTGCGCATCACAGACACAAGCAGCTACCAATAATCTCATTAAATTCGGCTGTTATCTGCGTGCCAGCTGTCGAGTGACGGAGTGAGTGGCGACAAAGAGGCCTGGAAGAGAAACTCGAGGATCACTGAGTCGCTCTCGCTGATAACCAAAACCCTTCACAGAGCAGCGCTGAGTTTCATCTCCAACTGGTCTGACTGGAGAAGTGCGGACGGAGTCAGGGCCCTCGCAGTAGTGGACCGCCCGCTCATCAGATGCTGACTCCTCATCTTCAACAACTTCAGATCTAACTTTTAATGTGGCTGCACAAACTGTCCAGACTCTCCTTCACTACTCATGGACTTTCTGGACTCGGTTTACCGAAGGAGCTCCAGCTTCCTGCCAGTGATGAGTCAGTGAGGCTTCATGAAACAGCGTCCTCATTTTCAGAGGCCACTAGATGGCACTCTCTGCTGAATAATCTCTGTCTTCAATCAACAATTTCAATGAATCCGTGACATGATTTATAAACCAAGTGCGCCCCCTAGTGAGCTCTGAAAATAAGGACACTGTTTCATGAAACCTCACCTACTCATCACTAGTTACTTTCAGTGTTTATGTTCTATCATCCAGATCTTGGGCAGCCGACTGGTGTCTCCACGCCTATGGCCAGTATGCACCGCCACGGTTTTCCATTTGATCTCATCTGGCTTAGCAACCTCTGCTTCTTCTGCCTGGAGTTTACTGCCTACAAACAGTAAAAGGGGAGGGGCCTCTGTGGCACGGAGGATAGAAGAGAGTGCTGGAAAGATTCACTCAGTAACGTAAGGGGCTACAGTGGAATTGAGGGGGCTCACACAGAACCATGTTTCAAGCCAAAACAAACGGAAACAGATAAAACAGTCAGAGATATTTTGTAAATATGTGTATAAATATCAAGGCATTCATGTGCGGTGGTGATGCTAATGCTAATAGCTTTCACAGGGTTCTGAATCAGAGCAGCAGAACTGTGTTTGTGAGGCTTGTTTCTGTGCACCATCATGACAAACCTTGCTCTAGATGGAGGAGGAACATTCCTGCACTGAAACAGGAGGTGAGCAGAAGCCTGCCTCGGGCTCCACCATTTCCTGGCCAAGGTGCGGTGACCTCATGATACCAGGAGGGGAGAGAGCGAACACATGGACCTGTGGCGAGAGGGAGAGGAAGGACAGCGGCTTTTGGAGCGGAGCTACTCTATTATTCAGACGACAGCCGTCACTTTTACACATTATTTTTGATCTCCGATCAACATGGTCGGGGGGAAGCGGATTTGGATTCACTTCATACAAAGCCACGGGACTAAAACGCCATGCTGCCTCGTGACTCCTGGATCCACACCTCGGGTCAGAGGAGCGTATATATGCTCAGCAGATCCAGTGAATTCTAAACATTTTCACCATCATTTAGAGTCACCAGAGTTCAGTCAGAAGCGATGGTGGCAGGGAACGGAACCGATGGAGGAGCACACCAAACAGCTCTACTTTAGTTTTCTCTAGGCAGAATTAGTGGGAAACGTAGTATAAAAAGACTAGTTCATAAAGTGGAAGAAAAAAATACAGAGATTATAATAAGAGAGCTAAATGTAGCAAATACAAAAAAAAAACATTTCCAAAAAAAAAAAGAATCTTTTTTTTATTGCACCAAAACATCAGGAAAAAATTGCACTTTAAAATGATGAAACACGAAACTAGATAAATAGACATGAATAAATAAATTTATGAAAAACCAAAAAAAAAATTAAAAAATATTTTGTTTCTTCTTCAGACACTATTTCCTCAATCCTGATTAAAACATAAACAAATGAACAAATGATTTCAGCAAAAATGTTTAGGAAAAAACATGATGATATTTTTTTCCAGACTCAATCACAGAAAAAGGGAAAGTGAAAATGAGCGTATGCTATTGAACGCCTCGGGGTAAGTCACGTTAAAAAAATGGATTTGTTTGTTTCATACTAGCCGAAATTCAAAAGTACAGTTTAATATACTTTATTATATAAAATGTTTTTTCAATTTTGGTTGCCAAAAAAATCAATCTCCATCAGACCAATCCAAGCTGAGAGCCTGGCAGTTACATGCATTAAATTGCCAGCCTCACTTCAAATGAATTGCATTAATTAAAATAAAAAATATTGAATTTATTTAAATGCCTGAATAATGATAATAACACGTTCAGTTTAGGTAAGTTATGAATCAGGTATTGATGATACTGTGTCGACTTTGTTTGTTTGTTTCCAGCCAAAATGACTAAAATATTTTGACTAAAATATATCTTGTAATATTTGACATTGATGGCGGAGGGATAGATTCTTAAAAAAAAAAAAAAAAGATTTGAGCAAAACACTGCTTTATACTTCAGAAAAGTGTAACATGATAATGAAAAAAATATTTTGTGAACATGAGGCGGAAGGGGGTGATGATCACTTTTAGTCATTGAAGCATTATGAGTGAGACAAAATTGAAAAGTCACCAAAGATTAAACTCAAAAAAAGGTAATAAACTACTGCAAAATGATTTATACATGAGAACCATACGTAACCGTTCAATGGAAAACACTCGATCATTCGTAAGGTCCATTGATTCTGTTTGGTGTGGCTGAGTGGTACCGGACTGGAGCGAAAACAAGTGCTGGAAGACAAAAAAGGCATTGAGAAATTCAAGGATAAGAAGAGAGGAAGTTACAAAGTAGAGGAGAAAAGCAGAAGGTTAAGGGCGGCAGAGATAGCGGCGAGCGAGAAGACACGGAAAGATAGATGCGGGTCAAACGGGAAAAGAGCAGCGGAACACGTTCTGTGGGGGAACGGGAGAAGGGAGTCGGACGGAGGAGGTCGGCTCTGGAAATAAACACCAACAGAAGGTTGGCGTGGAGCCACTGGCAGCAGGTGAACCTGAGCAAAGAGCAGCAGCGCCTGGAGGAAATGAAAGCTAAATCCACCTTATGTAACCCGCTGCTGCTGTCTCATGCTGTTTGCTCCACACTGCTCAACATTTACATTTTGCACGGTGCAGATTCGTCTGAACCCACTGGAAGCAAATGTCTCAGCAATTTTACAACGTCAGTTTGTAAATGTCAGAGTCAGTTGGCTTTTTTTTTTTTTTTCTCCGAGTCAAAGACAAAAGGGCTCATTGGAGTTTTAGTGCAGAATTCAATACAACTCATCAGGGGAGGACGAGGAGCATCGAACCAGCCGTGTGAGCCGCATTTCTCGCCTCTAATTTGATCGACGCTGGGTTCTACTAACTTTTCCCGGCGGCAAGGGACTCGCCTCTGAAGTTCTTTACCACTGACCGACAATCCTGGTTCATCTTGTTCTCAGGAAATATCCAATTCTGGATCAGTCCAAATGAAATGGCGACTTTGCGGTGAAGCGCCACAGGCATACCTGCCTCCCCATCAGCCCCCTGGGAGCCTGGTCCTGTCGGCCTCCTCCAGGTCCATAAAACAGATTTAGAGCCTGTTCAAATGTGAAAGGGAGAAAATTTAAGGGGCGTCTTGGAAGAAACCCCGAGGCTTGAGAGGTCATAAACACAGCGATCTGTGACTCATTAAAGCTAAATGAAGCATGTATGTGCAAGCTAGTCCATCATAACGGGAGGCTGCCACTGTTACCACTTGCTACTAAAACTTCAGCGGCAGGTGGGGGCGCCAGCACAAAGCCTGGGCCCCGAACCGCAGGCACCTTTTTGAGCATCTCCTGCTCGTCCCTCTGTCGCTCCTCGCTACACGATCACAGCCACCGGTCGAAAGCTAATGACTTCCATGTCATGTCATGAAGAGGCGTGATGATATGCAACAAAGCGTCAGGCTAAGGGGCTTTTCACACTGTGCTCTCTGTCTTGGTACAAAGTGCGTTCAGCTCAAAAGCCCGACGTGTGAACAAAAAAAAAAAGAAGCGAGTCGGGTTTTGGCCGCGGACTTGATCTTGCCTTCTTACCAAAACAGTCACCACATTCTGTTACAGCCATGGTGGAGGTACATCATCAGTTGACTGGTAGAGCTAAGAAGTGACAGAGAAATGTGGTCAAGCCGACGGTCGTAACTAGGATTCGGGCTCGAGACCCTAATGTCGCACGGCTGATGACGACTTCCTTAAGACGTGCTTCGTCGTGGGTCACAAGTCAGATACTTGTGATACGCAGAGCGCCACCAGCTGGGAGGAAAAAAGGGCATCGCCTGAGGAGAAGACATGCACAGCAGGGGGCGAATCGGACTCAGGCCACCCGAGACAGAACCTGCAGTGTGAAAAGCACCTAAAAGATTGGAGTGGGCAGATGCTATAGTGTTGGAGTAGAAGTGACCATTTCCAGGCGTACATCTGTTGCATCAAACACTGGAGCTGAAACATCTTTGGCGACAAGCCGCTGCACGTTACGGTAATGTGTACACCGAGGATAAATCCTGCATCCAAAGCTTTAGTTGGTTTAGACTTCCAGTTGATAAAAGACAGCAGACTCACGTCCTACCTATGACGTGAGCTGCGAGCCAGGGAGGAGTTGCACTGACAACTACTACAGTCCAGCATACCGTTACACCTCCCTGCCACACGGCGACACCAACGTCAGGCCGTCCCACGCCGATCCAGGATGGTTCCCTCCACTCAGCATGGCTCTTCTGTCAGACGCCAAACTCTGTCACACTTTTCCTTTTCTTAATCCCGGTACCAGTGAGGTGGGATGACACACGCCTCGTGGCCTCCCAGACGCCAAGTCCACCCATGCACACACCCCCTCATTTGGAATCCAGGAAACAAGTTGCTTCGATGTTGATTCTATTTTCCTGTTTCAGACATTCTGGCGTAGAGTTCCTGCTGGTTCTGCAGGGACTGAATGGACCTGGATCAGAAAACAGTCGTAACCAGCATCAACACTGCACCACATTTGATACATTACTTAGGAAACCTGACCGATTTGCAATTGAAGATTCTGACAGATCCGTCACTCTCAGGGCCAGATCCAGGGAGCTGTTGCACAACCAGAACAGAATGATCATTGTTCCTGCAGCATCTGAAGTCGGAGGTGCCTGCTCCTCACCTGCCTCCCAGAGGCTGTGTAACGCGAGCGAATACAGCCGTGGATGTTCCAGGTTCGGCTTGTGACACCGGATCTACCACGCCTCATGGTCTTGGTGATCTCAGTGATCATATACGATGCACCACAAACCCCCATCCATCATCCTCAGTTGCAGCTGCAGGCTCCCTAACTTGGACCACAGAGGGAGACGAGGACGAGATTAAACTCTCTGCATTGGCCTCCTGTGAGTTTCACATTTGATTTTAATTTCGTCGGTTGACATTTCGACTCTTCTGGCGCCACAGCAACCCTCTCAGGCCCTCAAGAGGAACATATGGAGAATTAGTTAGAATTTCTGCACTTAACAACTGCTTTCTGTTTATGTTGTTTCCTTGTCTACATTCTCTCTCCATCTTTGATGTTCCCTCACTCAGGGCCACTCTCGACCCAGAGCCATGAATCAGTCAGGTGGCGAGTGTCCTGGGTTTGAACTGCACATCTGTACCAAAAGCGGGTCCCATACTGACGCCCTTTAATCTCCTGATCCAGTGGTTTTTCTACCAAATTCAATAATTCCACGATGCTCCTCACTCACTCATCTCTGTGTCAGAGATGCATCTTCTGAAGGAGACACAGGCAAAAATGCACTTAACTTCAAAAGTACTTCTGTTAATTCAGCTCGCCCTGAAATCTGCATGTTTGAAGTTCAAGTGTGCTGCGTTCGACCCGGAGGCATCTGGAGGCCTAGAGAAAACAGCCAACGTCGAGGTCTGATGGATGGCAAGAAAGGAAAGTTGAGCTTTGAAGGAAACAAATCGTTGCCTCCAGTCCATCAGCTGCTTTTTCTTGTCGGAACATGGGAGGCAAGTCTCCAGAAAATAGCTCTGTGCTATTAACAAACACTTTTAAAGTGAATGGAGCGGCTCGGATGAGTCGACTCTTGGTTGGTCTAATGCCTGCTTACACTAACAGACAAGAACATACATGTGCTTCCGTCAACATGACGTCCAGAACTGTGTACATGAACTGTTGAAGTAGTGATGGCAGGAACGCAGTAGAGTTTCCTTGTTCGACGAGGGTCTGAGTTGGGCAACCCCACTCATTCAACGTGTTTCGTGAGGCCCAGGGGCTTATGCAGTTTGAGTGAGGGCCACAATCGGCCCTCGGGTCAGGCTTTGTTCACACTTGAGATCAAATTAGCATTTAACCTCTGAATGTTTTTGGACTGCTCAAGAAAGTGAGAAGGAAAACCAGACGGGAAGATCGCCACAAGAAAGGACGAGACCGAGAGATGACTCAAGCTGGACTGGAACCTGTGGCATTCTTGCTATGAGGCTGTAGCTCCAACCACTGGCCAAGCTTGATTCTGTGGTTGAACTTGGTCGAGGGCAAAAAGAAGACCTGTCTGAGGGGACCGGTGCAGAAGGTGAGACCGTAAGACTCCAGGAACTCCTCAACCGAACTGGTTAGTGGGCAACTTCACCCCAGCCCTGTGCGCAATGTGAGCAAATATAGAAGCTAACCTGAGCCCGGTCCGTCAGACGTTCCCACGAGGACTTGGTGGTCTTCTTTCAGGTCTCGCTGCTATGTGGAGTTTAAGTCTGGGTGATAACCTTCCCGGGGTGTTCGGAGCAGCAATGACCCCGGAGTGAAACACGATCCTGGGAGGTCAGGCCTGCCGGGTCGAACCCTGGTGGGGCAGATTCCAAGAGAGTTTGGAACAGAAGCTAGAAGTGGGACTAGATATGTTCTAATGAATCACGAACATTGAAGCTGAACCTGAACAGGAGCTGTAACAAAGTGCTCCAGCGATGAGCAACTCTTTGTTTGTGTTTCTACCCTGAAGTTTTTTAGACTTGCATTCTCACTTGGGCTACTTCATCATCGACATTTTGGCGCACACATGAAGTTGATGCCCGATTTATCTGTGTTATTGTCATTGTTTTACATAACTACTTCATGGAAATGACTCAGTACTTTAAGTTACAACTTTTGCTGCCCGATGTCAGTTCATGAATGAGTGTTTTCACTGGTGAATTGTCACCTCATATTCGGGCCCCGAGGATGAAACACTTGATGGATTCCACCACATCCTCGGCTAATTCTTCCTCGGGGGGAGAAAGTGATGCGAGGGAGTGAATGAGGCCTATTTCACCGTGTCACTGATATGAACAAGTCCCTCCTCTGCTCTCTTAATTACAGATATCTGCAGCCTTCTAATGTGATGACTTTGATTTGTGGCCATTTAAAAGGGCAATTCTGGGAGGTAATGACTATTTCACTTACCGCCCGGTGCAGTCTGACATATACATCCCCACTTCAGCAAAACTCCAGTGGCTCTCGCTGACAGACGCGCTGCATGTAAAAACTCAGGCCAAAGGTAGCTGGTGCTTGAGAGCAGGATCTGCCTGGAGCTCATTGGTGAAGTCCTCTCAGTCACCTGCAGATGGACAGATAGTGAAAGGAGAGCAGGTTTGAGCACAGCGCGTCTTCAGCTGTGGTAATGGATCATGGCTACGGGGTCTTGTCCTGAGGTGGCCCCGTTTGTCAGCATGTGTCACCACGTCTCTCAACAGGTTCTCTGCCCACTGAGCTGTTTAGAAACTCTGGGTCGAGACATGGGCCAGAGGTGAAAGGGGAACTGAGAGGGGTTGTTTCATTTGTCCAGCCTACCGGAACCCGGTCATGTTCAATGAATCAAATGAAATCCTAAAAAAAAAAAAAGACTCCAACAACGGCGAATCCAACGTCCCCAACCGAGTCATTTCCAGCACAGTTTATTTAAAGGCACCAACTTTTTAAACTCCATTTCTCGCTCAGAAGAGTGTCGAGCTGATTTTCATCTCGCTCAAAGGTGATGGCAGTTAAGGAATCTGCCCATCGTCCTCAGATACCTTCATCTGTTTCAGAGCCCCTATTGAGCGGCTTTGATTTACAGTTTGCCCTCAGCCCACTCACGTGGATAAGGATCAGCAGTCTCGCAGAACTGGAAGCGAGAAGCAGCGTCCTCTCTTTCACATGAGTGAGAGCGCAGTCCCGTTCCAGGTGTCACCTCTGCGTAGAAACATGAAAACATGCAGAGGTTAGTTGATGACTCCTGACTGAGTCACAGCGATGAGAGGCGACTAAAGTCAGCACCAAATAAAATGCTATTCATCTTGTCAGTTTCGTCTTCTTAGCTTGCTAAACAGCTGGTGCTCCAGCCAGTTCTTCTAACGTTGCCCTCCGTCAACAACTACGGTGTTGGAGTTCCAGGAACAAGAAGAGGAGGGTGAAAGAAATTGATCCATGTTAGGGTCACGGGGGCAGCAGATGGAACAAAGAGGCCCAGACTTCAGGAAAGTGAGAGACAAAGTCTCTCCATCACATCCTGGGTCTGCCTGGGGGGCTCGGTCATGAGGAGTAGAGTACCTCAACTGGCTACTCTGGATCTACTCTGAGTCTCCCCTAGATGACTGAGCCCCTCACCTTCTCTGCGAGTGCAAGATATTTCTCATTTCTCTGCAGACACCCTTTAAATAATTTGTTTAGAGATGTATTTGTTTCCAAAATATCACCCTTCTTTGCTGCCAGTGAAAGAAAGAAAATATCGGGGCACAGCACCAGCTGAGTTTCAGATGTTTATACTTCCTGCTCCAGCTTGCTCCAAACTCCTCCATGCAGAGATCCAGCAGTGTTTGTCCGACAGATTCTGAAGTCACACTGGTCACCACAGTCGGTGAGCTCATGTTGACTCACTGTAGAACACAATGGAGGCGTCAACATCAGACTCTTCACCAGTCACCAGGGTCATTGTTTCTGCGGCGAGTGCACCCAAAGTCCCTCTCTTCTTTCCTTCATCACACACTCCTCGTCTTTCCTCGCGGATCAAGACAGCGATTGTCTCAGCCCTCAGGATTCAAGCCTTTGATTGACAGATAACAGATGTTAACAGCGCCGTCCACTGTAGCCAGAGAAGGTAAACAGAGGCGGCCAATCAGACGCTCGCTGCGCAGCAGTCCGTCACGCTGATGGACCAAAGTGGCGACGCGCTGGCTGGCAGTTGCTTTCACCAGAAGTTCTCAGTTCGTTTGGAAAACAGGGTTTGAATAAAGTTGCCATCTGTCTGTCGAAGCACAGAATCACCTCGTAATTGAGCATTATAAAACCTGACTTGTTCACTGGTCCCTGAAGGCAACGGCAAGTCTGTTGTTAAACACAGAGGAGCAAACATATATTGTCGTGTTTTCATGGGAAGTTTGTTGATAAAGTGCAAGAACTAGAATAATGGACATAATTTGTCTTGTCAAAACTGCACATATATTTGTGAAAAATAGTGTTTACTAAATAGTTTACCGAAATACAATGCGGAAATTACAAGAAAATATTTAGGTCTCTTTCCTGTGCAAATAATAATCTGTTCAAGTGTGTATTTAATGAAAGAAGGATGAAGGAGTTCAGGAACCAGGTGCTAATAAAGGTGGAGGACTGACTGTGGCAACTGCTGCTGAGAACCCACCAAAGAAGTTTAACTCTCAGCCGTCATCCTTGCTCATGTTCCACTGGCCCTAGCTCTAGGGTTTCCACTTCACCATCTTGGACCTAGAACTTCAACTCTGATGGGAGGAGATGTCATGCTGCCCTCAGATCCTTGAACTTCAACAACTCCACTAAGATGGTAGAGGACTTGCACCCTCAGCAGCAGTCTGAGAGTCTGAGATCATCAGATTCCATGGCTGCACCACCAGGTACGGGGGCATTTTGGGGGGCTCAAGCCAGAAAAAGGAGCGCAGATCGGCGCTATCTATCTATCTATCTGTCTGTCTGTCTGTCTGTCTGTCTGTCTGTCTATCTATCTATCTATCTATCTATCTATCTATCTATCTATCTATCTATCTATCCATCCATCCATCCATCCATCCATCCATCCATCCATCCATCCATCCATCCATCCATCTATCTATCCTCTTCTGTCTTGTCCTGGCATCTACTTGTGTGACTCTCTCCTCAGTTTGACCGTGGCTCCATTTTGTCAGTTATTTCCACGGTCATCATGGGACTCATTTCTCCATTCAACTTTTAGATGCACTATGAGATGCTTCATTTCCTCCTTTATCTCGGCAGTTTTCTTTCTTTGCCTTTCACCTTTGCATTTTCTCCAACGTTCGGCCCACAAAAGTCATTATCGCAGGCTCCTCCTCCTAATCCGATGGTTTCTTCCGGCGGACTCACTTCCATGTTTTTATTTTGGATGTTTCCATCACAAGCTCTCTGAGTTTCAGACCGGCTCTCCCGAGATTTTCAGCAGGTCTGACTTGGCGAATATCTCGTCCACTGCCTTCGATGCTGGCAAACTAGCGAGGCGATACAGCAACATGTTTGTTTTGGATAAAAAGACATTCCGCTGCGATGATGCCGAGTCTACCTGCCAGACTTGACAAGTGTCAGTCTGCTTCCAAGCCTCCCGCTGGATGAAACGTTAGCACCTAGCTTACACTTTCAAAGTCTAGTTAAAGCAAGGTTTACCTTCAATTGTGATCTCTCTTCAGCCCAGCTGCAAGTTCTGGAGAAAAAAAAAGTCATGGGCTTTTCTGGTGCTTCAGGAAAGTTTCTGAGAAAACAGTGAGAGAGAAGTTAAACCGCAGCGATCCAGCTGAATGTCACTAACAATGAAAGTCCTCCCAAGGTAAATAAAGCCTTGTTGATGAAGATTAATGTTAAGACAGAGGGATTCAGACAGATGAAGCCGCATGTACAAAGGCCCGTTTATTCCAGACGAGATTGAAGGTGATGTGGCGGCGCAACAGAAAACAACCTTTTGTGCGATATTCACCGGCAACACTGGATTGTTGGGAGGAGATCAGGAGTGTCACAGTCCAGCGGCAGACAACAACGCTTCACCTGTCAGGGACAGAGTGCAGAATGAGGCTTTTTCGCTTCATATTTTCAGACTTTTGGAACTTGATGTAACTTGAGCTCTCCATTTGCTGGAGAGCCACCCTCACGGTTGGCCATTACCTCCTGGTGCCGCATGCATGACGGCGAGACAGAAGCCATGAATACAGAAGCCAGAATGAGCTTCCCTCTCGACGTGGGCGTTTGTGGCGCTGTCACATGTGAGCGAGCGCTTCTGAGCCAGGTGGAGTTGAAACTTTCACTCCGCTGGAGATGGATTTCCAGGTTGGGCTGGATTGTTTTGGAGCTAGTAAATGGAGAAATCTGAGGGTCCCTGATAGGACTGTCAGCGCTGCAGCCCGGGAATAAAAATGTACCAATCTGAGAGGGAGGTTGAAATGAGAGCGCCACAGTTGAAGACAGATTAGAGGTGATGCCAATCCAGCATCATGATTCGTCGGATTGAAATGTTTAAGATACAGACTTTAGTTTCTCCACCTCGCCTGCCCGAAGTGCATCAACAAAGACATAGCCAGTCACAGAAGAGGGCGATGGGCTGCCAGGTTGACCAAGTCAGCAGCATTTGGTCATTCCTCAGAAGAAATGGCCTCTTTAACCCATTTACTTTTGAGCTCATTCTAGTGACACATTCTCTCCAACACACTTCTCACTGGTAAGGTGTCAAATTGTCATGTGGACTTTTACGACCAAAGTTGCCAGCAGAGGTGGTTCTACAGGGGGGTCAAATGGGGCCAGTGGCCCTGCAGAAATCTCTCTAGCGACCCCTGTGAGCCGACAAAAAATGGCAACACACCAGCAGGAGAGGGACTGATGAGACTGGAGCGCAGTGAAGTCGACCTGCCTGACACTCCCCCGATTCAAGTCATTGCTATGAGTCATTTTCCTGTGTAGAGCGTCTTCCAAAACTACCATATCATGGATCTAGGTAGTAGCTGTCATGTGACTGTGTTCAGACACATTTTAATCCACACTTTTTATACTAGTTTGATTTGTGGTTCAGAGCAAATGTACGTAGAGTTGAGCAGTCACACGTTAATACACTCCGCGATCAAGCGGTTTTATGAGTGGGCCGAGTGTCAACATTATCTGTGGCACGATATGAAGACATTCAAATACACAAGAGGCTGGAAATGAAGACATTCAAATGGTGTTTGTAGCACGACGCTAGAACAGATTGCAAAAGAATGAAGCAAGGAAAAGTGTTTGGTCCCTTGATTTATGAGATTCATTTGCTCAAAGACTGAGCTCGATTTTCTCATGCTCAGATAACTGACTCCAAAAAGCAATAATCCTTTCCCGTCTCCAAAACAGCTTTTCTTAGTTATGGGTTTTTAGCTCTTTTTATCTCTAAGTATTGGCTCGCGACTCAAAGCAATGATGCTTGGAAAGCACAGCAGCAAGTGCCTCTGTGTGTTATTTGGATGCGCATTTCATTCCATCACCATTTGGTCTTGTTCTCACGCAGCACCAAAGACCCTGGTGTTAAAACACTGCTCTCTGAAGACACAAGGTGAGGTCCCTCGCTGTCACCCAAGTCAGAAATCGCTGAGCTAGTGACATGTCTCAGTTCATGGTCACCTTTTAAATCTTCTGTGTGTGTGTGATGAGCTTTTCATCAAACTGGTTCTTCATTGTTCTTTGTCCACGGCCTGTTGAGAACAGCCGACTTGTTGACAAGTCGGTTCTGATCCCCGGAGCTCAGAGACAATATCAGTGCTAAGTATTTTGGCAACGCAGCCCTTTCAGGCGTGACAGGTTTGTTCGGACCCGCTAAGTTATGGGAGCTGTCTGCTTGACGCGATGAAAGAAAGTGATTCAGCACATGCTCCCTTAATCTCCTTCCAGTGGTTCGTGCTTCTTCATGTTTGCGGCGCCGATTTTTGGCATCGTTTCTTTTTTCTTTTTTTCCTCCTGTCACTCCAGATCATTTCAGTGATCAGCTTGAAACATATCTCGGAGGAAAGCTGGACCCAGCGTTCCTCAGCTGCAGAGGCAGTTCTGGTTTCAGAGGTTAATGCAGGCCATGTTTGTTTGTCTGTCTGTCAGGAGGATTACGTAAAGCCAAGCTTGCAAATGAGGTGTGCCAAGGAAAGCTGATAAACAATATTCTGTCCCACATTGGCTTCACCTTTGGCCCTGTTTGCAGCTTTCAGGAGGAACGACTGTCGGGTTCCGTAATTCACAACTGAAGGAAGATCTGAGTCTGAGAATCTGAGGTTGACAGCTGGCTCTCACTGTAGACGTGGGGGCGCCGCGGTCCCTCCTTAGTGCAGGACCATCACTATCCATGAGGAGACTGGGGGGTTCAGGGCGTGGTCACACTACAGCCATGCTTTAGCATCAAGCACACAAACAGGTGGCGAGACCCGCTATGTGCCACGAGCTGCCCGTTCTCCGTCATGAAGTTTATCGATTCTATGCCAAACATAGTTGATGGATCCTGACAGCGGTGAAGGCTGAATGTTTGACGTGTTGAAAGAGGTAGGAGTTTGCCATTGTAGCCGTTCTTCATAGAGTGACGGAAAACTCCTTATTGTTACGTTATGCATTATTAGTCAAAGTACTGCTAACATTTACGTGATAAACAAAGTGCAGTGGTACCTCAGTTCTCGGCCACAATCCGTTCCAGACGGCCGTTCGAGAAGCGATTTGTTCGAAATCTGAATAGATTTTTCCCATTACAATGAATGGAAAAAGAAATAATGCGTTCCAAGCCTTAAAACACGCTTTTGTAGGAGTGAATGTAGAGCGTCTGCTGCAGGTGCGCTGTTCCTCTATGTGTGTGGCCGCTGCATGTGGGAGGGGTTGCCGAGTGAGTGACGTCTCTCCAGAAGTGAAGAGGTGCCCGGTGCGTGTCCAGCTCTGAATGTGCGCTTCTGTGCAGTTTGGCTGTGACAAAGTCATAAACCAAGTCACGCTCTGTCCCAGACTCGCCTCATCCCTGTCGGAGGTGTGGAGAGCGAGCACCTCCCCTGTGACACTCTACCACGGTCCAGTGTGGAGACAGGAAAGGTTTTACACCTCAATATGAAGAAAAAACAGTCAGTAAATGTAGCTAACGGGACACGTCTGCACACAGAGGCTGCGTTATACACAATAACAAAGCGCGTCATGGGTCAGCTGATTGCTGCGCGTACGTTGCCGTTTTTCCGGCTTTTTTCGGGGGCGTTCGAGTTCTGGATTTTCATTCGAAATCCGAAGCAAAAAAATCTCAAAATTTTTGTTCGAACTCAAAGACCGAGGTTCCACTGTATATGTGATATCACCGAAACTCATTGGGATCTGACGACAAAACCACCGAAGCAAAGAAACACAGAGCTCTGTGAAGGCATCGCTCCTCACAACGTGGTAACTGTTTTATTTCTACCTGGCAGGAAGTGGCTGCCACAGTTTGTACTGTAAACACGACTGCAAAAAGCACGCCAACCAAAAGTCGTATTTTCAGACAGAAGCTTTTAACTTTTCAAGATTCTCTGCGGAAGCTGTTATTAACATTCCATACGAATGTCACATGATCCAATTAATAAAGAGAGTCATGTTCGGGACGAAAGCCGACGACCTGGGGTCGTTTGTTTAAAGTTTTTGGTGAATACTCTGACAGCACCGTGATCCGTCCGCACGTGTTTAAACAGTGTGCTGGGATTCCGCCAAACAATTTCACCACTCCTAATTCATTTCGCAGCTTCCCCCTCGCTGCCACGCCTCGCACGTTTAATCTGCAACATGGTGCAATCCAGGGGGATCTGTGATCCAGGTTTTGTTCACTTTTAAACCATTTATTTAAAAATGCAAAGAGGTGGGATTGAGGATGATTTTAATTACGCCTGCACGGGCAAGTTCCTGTGACTCACTCTCAGGTGGATTTCTCCTGGTGGCACCTGAGGACTCCGGCAGTTGCAACTCTTTCTCATGAGAAGGTCTTGCACGTGAATCCTAGAAGGTTTATGTTTCATAAAAATATGATTTTGACGCTTAAATAATGCCACACCATGACCTTCACAGATGGGTCACATTTCTTCAGTACTAAGTCTGGCCCTCACAGTCCTTAGCAGCCCTGTAACCTCCGTAGACACAGACAAATCCATGAGCACACCCATCTTCCAGGACCTGGCATGGCTGCAGAAGATCACCTCTAGTCTCAAGAAGGCCCAGCGGTGGCTGTGTTTCTTCAGGGTCTTGAAGAAACGGAGTGACTCCTCCATCACTGTGCGGTTTGAAGCTGCAACCAAACAGGACAGAATCAGACTGCATCACATCTCTCTGCCCTCAGTCCAGGACTTGTACCCGACATGGACTCGATGGACTCCTCTCCTGGGCACATGGACTCTTAGAACTGCTTCCCGCTGTTTGGGGCCTCAGATCCCTCCAGACCAGAAGGCACCAGGGCAGCCTCTTCCCACCAGGAGTCACTGTGTGTGTGTGAAGACACAGTGTACAGAAACACTACAAGTACTTCTCCCTTATGTTCCTATAGTCGAGTATATCTGACCAGAGAGAGAACTGCCAGCACAGAACTCCATGGACGCGTGTTCACACTTGCTGACTAGTCACACCCCCGCTGGGTGCTTGCTGGAGGAGTCTGGGACTAAATCCAGACCTCCAGGTGGAGTCCGGGGCCAAAGACAGGTTCATTTATGTCCACATCTCGGATTTGTGAGCCAAACAGACCATGACCTGAGACGGAGAGAAAAGCTGGGCAGCTCCTTTGCAGCCGCTTCAAACACCTCTTACAAGGCTGCGACTAGTCAGCAGACCATTTCTGATCTTGAGTTCAAATCGATCCGATCGGCGTCGCTCACCTTTGAGTCTGGGAGCGACACGCCTCGTTGGACTGTCAGAGTTGCTATGGCGCTCCACAACGCTGATGAATAGCTCAACTTTCTGGGCTACTGGAGGCCTGTGTTTTTATTTGGATAAGCCAGTAAAGCATTAAAGTTGAGGGGATTAAACCGATCTTCTGTGGCTGAGCTTCTTGGCATTTCTTCTCTGAAACCAGCTCTCGCACGCGGCCTGTGAAACTCTTCATCTCAGCCCAGGTTTTGTTGCCTTTGTTGTCGCAGTCAACACCTCGTCCTGCACCACTTCCAATGGTCCTGGCTGCAAGAGCGAACCCGAAATCCAAGACATAAACAACCGTCTTACAGGTTTATGTTTGACTTCAATTTTGGATATTGCATTATCATCCAGCAGCATAAACACAAAGAGATTAAACTACTTTAATGCTTGTGCTAAAACTTTTATTTTGTTGCAGCCATTAAAGCGGATTTCAGACGAGGACTGCAGCATTTCCTCGATACTTCCAGCATCATTGAAGTCCCCTGTTTAATATGAGTTTATGGAACAATTAAAGTCAATGGCTCTGAATAATTCAGCGAGAGGACTGTGATGTTGGAGCCACCTTTGTGTTTGATCACATCCTGGCGGAGATGATGTAAAACTACAGCAGCAAAAGAAGTGGTCCAGAGCTCCCTCTGCTCCAGGGGAGTACAGCGGTGTCCTCAGTTACGACCCCCGGCGAGACGTCCGAACCTCCACCTCCCTGCCAGGGCCACTGTTACCAGCCTCAATCCAACACTTTCATCCACAGAAGTGCTCCATTTATAACCATTTTCCTGGACGTCAAGGACTCGGAATATAATTGGCTTATCTGCAACGCCTTCCAAATTCACTTCATTGAGATTTGCCAAGTGAGCGCTAATCCTTCTTTGATGAATATGGATTTCCATGAGACAGCGCTAATTCATTTTCCAGTGGCTGGACAAAAGCATCGGCCCCGCAGCACGAGAATCCGACAATTAAACAAAGGCCAGAATCCCTCTCAAATGAAGACGCTGAAATTCATATCGACACATCTCGGCTAAATTTGTTTTCAATGTGAACCTTTAGTATCTGTTTTAATGAGGGCACTCGAGAAACACCACGATGAAATTGTGTTTGTCACCCGCTGGCAGCTCATTTAAAAAGTTTCTTTTGGGAAGTAACCGTTGTCATCATCGGGCGTCCTCTGCCAGTCCCGTACGTCAGTCCTCCAGCGTGTCTCCAGCTCACAGGTTTGGGTCCCAGTTGAAGATGACATGTCGGACTGGGTAGGAGGCTTGTACCATGGCCACCATTGCCTCAGGCAGAAGCTTCTGGGTCAGTCTGGGTTCCTCTCCCGTGATTGTCTGAAGTGCAGGTGAGTCAAAGCTCTCAGGGCCTTGCACAGTTTTCTGCCTCACCATGACTGAGCTTATTTCAGGCACAGTTTACCATTAATAATGACGGACCCGAGCCAGGCGACAAAGCTTCGTGTCGATCAGCTTTGAGTTTAGTTCTTCAGTGAGGGGAACATGACATATTATAAAGTCTCATTTTCAGAGCTCAGTGAGTGGCGCTGTTGCTCAAAATATAATCATCAGAATAATCCCTCCAAGAGTGGCGTCTAGTGGTTTCTGAAAATGAGGCTTCATGAAGCTTCATTGCACCGTCACTGTCGTTTTTGAAACAATTTTTGGCACTTTCACATGAATGACCCAGAAGAGGCGGAGTCTCTTTCAAACTGTGCAACTCCCCATCTGTCCTCCAGCTGCCTGAGCCATCTTTTCAGGTGCCACTCCGCCAAGATGAGGAGTCCTCGCAAAGGTCCCTTGTGTCAGTGCTTGTACAGAACAACCTCTGATCCGGACAGTGGCGGACACAGCAGACTCAACAGACTCATCCGCAAAGCTGGTGATGTGGCGGGGGTGAAACAGGACTCCTTGGAGACGGTTATGGAGAGAAGGATGCTCCTGAAACTAAGGAGCATCCTGGACAACATCACCCACCCCCTCCATGAGCTCCTGCTCCAATACAGAAGCACATGGACCAACAGACCGACACTCCCCATCTCAAAGACCGAGCACCACAGGAGGTCCTTTCTTCCTGTGGCAATAAAACTGTACAATTCATCCTTGAAAAAACTACAGTGAAGGTTTCTTTGGCATGTCTTTTCTGTTCACTCTGTCCTTGAATATGCTTTTTCTTGCGCATTGTTTCTAAGCTCTTTTGTACTGCTTTTGCACTTTATAATAATATTTCTATTTTATTGTGATATGTTGGGAACAGAGGATTAATAGTTTTCTGACTCTGATGATTTCTGATTCTGAAAGCTCCCTGAAGAAGGTCTTGTATAGAACCCAGGCTTCAATGCCTTAGAAGAGCTCGAGGTTGTAAACGCACAGTTCATCTGGATATGGCTTCTACACGGTTGTGTCCGGGAGACACTGAGGTGACAAACCCCACCTCCCCTCCGACAAGCACAGGCTCTTTTTTTGGTCCCGCTCAGTTTGCGACCGGCCAGGAGGGGGCAGAGTAGCGTCCATGAGGGTGAAGGATCTCGACCACAGCCATCAATCAGGAGGTTGACTGAGAGCTACGCAGCTAACAAATTGCTAAGGAAGAGTAAAGACTCGGGAGAGCGACAGAAAGACTTTAGGAGCTTTAAAAATCAAAGTGAAACCAATTTCTCCTTGTGCCTAGATTTTAATGTTTCCTTGAAAGTGTCGGAAACAATTCTGAAAACACTTGTAGGAGGACCAGGTGGAGGAATTACAGCCATAAAACCTGAGAGCATCTGCGACTCCCGGCGCTTCTGAATATTGTCACGTAAGGGGACTTTGGGATTCTGACAGAAAAGCTTTCACAGGACAGGCAGGAGTCAAGTCTAGAAAGAGTCGCCTTGCACCGCGCTGCGGAGACACGAGGGCAAGGCAGGAGTCTGACGTGTCGAGCTCAGCGTTTACTTTAGATACAGTTACAAGAACGGTGTAATCGGGATGTGCAGCTCCGTGATACGACATGTTTGCAAGACTGAACCTGTTTACTGTTACTGTCAGGTATTTAAGCTTTAAACTAGTTTTAATCATCAGCCCGCATCCTGGAGAGAGAAGGCCTGCCATAAAACTGTCAGGAGGCAGTTGTATAGAGCCCCTGAAGGGAGTGTGCGTGTGCCAGCAGACAATAGCGTCCTGATGAATGTCGCAGTTTTATTGACCTCTTCCCAATAAACTCTCACAACGTCGGTCAAGCTATGACAACACAATTAGAGAGACGGATGAGTCTGGCCTGCAGACCAACGGTGTGAACTCGATGCAAAATCGTTGAGATGAATTCTTTCAATGTCTTCACATTCAGTTTAACGACAAACATCACGGCCTAACTAGTTTGTCCGTGTCCCCCGTTCAGGGAGTCAGATATGATCGCTGACTGTTCTTACACCTCCTGAGAAGATTAGCTTTTGTAAAGCTGTAAATACTTTCTGCGTGTGGAAAACCTGAACTCATCATGTTGGACATTTATGACTGCTGTCTTGCAGTTTAGGGGCTGAGAACCGAGCCCGCGAGCAGAAAGACTGAGGAACGTCCTGACCCCGAGGTCAGCGTGCTGTTGGTGGCTAGCATGTTTATGAGCTGCAACGTGTCATCATGAGTCTTAACTACAGTCATGGAAGCAAGTACACCCCTGCGACCAAAGAAATTGCTCATTAATCCTCCGACCTTCAGAGGACCCCAGGAGTTCACCCAAGCAGACCTGGAGAAGACCTTCAGCTGCCCAGGCTGGTCTCCACCTGGACCACAATGACATGAATTAGCCACACGGAGGAGATGCTCCGTCATGGTTGCTTTCATGTTCATCGTTGACAGTAAAGGCTTCACTGTTTGACCCATTCCCCTCTGCACTTCATGACCACTTCACATCACCAAGAAGGCAGGACTGCGTTGTTCTTCAGGTCAAAGAGCTCTGTGTCAGGAGTTTTGAAGCGGGGGCAGAGCCAAAAAAGAGCTTGACATCAGTAGTGATGTTTCAACTCGCGATCGCAGCGCTACCGTGTCGCTAGCTGAGAAGCTGCCTGGAGATCCAAAAGAAGCAGAAAGTCAAAAAACTGAGGGCATCACCGAACCAGGAGATGTACTCAAAAATGGAAATAAGTCCAACCAAAAGCGCCACCGAACTGGGCAGATCACGA
Source organism: Synchiropus splendidus (assembly GCF_027744825.2). Lineage (NCBI taxonomy): Eukaryota > Metazoa > Chordata > Actinopteri > Syngnathiformes > Callionymidae > Synchiropus > Synchiropus splendidus. Next base: position 17,584,407 of record NC_071344.1, read on the forward strand.
ATGAGGAATCTGAAAATAGAAATACAAAACACGATGCACAGGGAAAAACAAAATAAGAAACATGGTCGTCAAAACAAACTCACGAGGGACAAAACTAAAACAGGAAACATGCAGAGATCGGAAGCAAATAAAGAATACAAACAACAATAACTCAGGCACCAAGGAAAAACCAAGCGATCAGAAAAACATAGAGAGCGAGCGGATGAGGAGAACGATAGGTCGAAGTCAATACCTATAGACGAGTTGATTCGATCTGGCACCCAGTGCTGGAACCAAGGTGCTTGAGGAGGTGCGGATGATGATCTATAGATCAGTTCCAGCTGTGTGCCATATCCAAGAGGGAAGCTCCAACAAAGCAGGGAAGAGGGAGGAGGCGAAAACGGAGATGGTGCAAGATAAAGGCGAATCTTGGACAGCAGAGTGTGGGGACAAGAGATGAGACGAAATCCAGACAAGAAATCTGGAAGCGTCTTCCAGAGCTCAGCCGCCTCTTTTGACACTTACTATGGTTTTCCATGTATAGTAGCTGAGCCTATCTTTTCTACCTGAGATGGATCGATAACGCTTCCATGTCAGTAGTTGGCGCTCTTGGTTCAATACCATGTTGCTTGAGCAGGACTAGAAAGTCTTACAAAATATTGGATTTTGAAATGCTATTTCCCAACACCTTGTGAAATCTGGACCTTCATGTGGAAGTCTTCATAAAATATGGAAATGTCTTGGCTATTTTAGAGCCTGCTCAAAGGCACATTGTTTGCCAAGGTGTGTGAGCACAAGGAAGAACATTTAAAACACTGAATGATTTCACAAACTTGTTGGTACTGGAATGGTAGCCGATCAAAGCCTGTGTAGCTGCGGTGACATGTTCAAGAGGGAAGCAGTCATTCCATGAATGAGGGGAAGCAAACCATCACCTCAGAAGAGAAACTGGCGATGAAGTGGATGACGCAACGTGAAGCCGACAATGGTACGCAAGTAAAAAGCTACATAACATCAAAGTTGGGGGAGAAATATTACCGTATTTTCCAGACTAAAATGTGCATGTTTTTCTTGTTTGTTTTGTTTTTCAGTTTCAGAGACTTGTTTTCTTCTTCTTCATGTGTTTTTTTTGATTGGTGCGACTTAAACTCCTGAGCGACTTACAGTAGGAAAAATATACGGCGCCATCTATAGGCTCCAGAAACAAAGCCTGCAATGAGCACCAGAAGTAACTCATGTTTGACCACATGTGATGGACCAACCGAGTTCTGCAGACTTGCAGGTCAAATCTCGAGTCACGTGAGCAGAAGTGCCTCCAAATTTTCTCGTGCATCTCAGTCATTTCCAGGGTTGAAATAATGGCATCTCTGGTTAGAATGGTTAGAATGTGTGCGGCAGTTTCGGCTAGATGAAGCCTTCATGGAACGTGGCCAAAGTCGCGGCCTGCGATTGGACGGAAACAAGTGCGTGTGTGGATTTCTACCACGTCAGCAGATGGTTCTGAAGCAGGAGGCCGACCTCCCAGAATCCCTGTGTGTGTCTGTGTGTGTGCATGAACGTGTGTGTACACAGCAGGTCCCAGGAAGCGGGCGACAATTCCTGGCAGATTTGCTGGTTCAGTTACGGTTCTGCTCCACTAATGTGCAAGGCACACTCCGTTCCTCGTGTGCGTGCGTGTGTGTGTGTCGGCTCCCGCCCATGCTGGTGTCCACTGTCATTTTTTGACACTTGAAATCTTCATTTATTGAGTTAATTTAATCAAGGGCTGGAAATTTAAGGCAATTAAGTGAAGATGGATCTTCATCAGTGCAATTTTCAGCTGGAGTTCAGTGAATTATGTCTCTCTCGCTGCCTTCAGGGTGAAACTTGCAGGTCTGAAGCTACACTGCGGATCAGCGACAGTCGGACTTCACTGTTCGTCAGTGGAGGAAGGTCAGAACTGGGGAGTCACAGTTCTGATCAAGTTTCCAACACAAGCCTGAAAACTCTCCTCAACAGTCTGTGAAAATGAGGCAGTAGTCCATAACTTACGTGACAGTGACTCGTTGTGGAGCTTATTTAACCATACGTTTTAGCCTATGTTGACACGGGTGGAAAACACTAAAACTTCAAAACACAATCTCAGATTCTGACTTCAGGCGTTCGCATCAGTGGTCCTTGAATTCAACAACTTCCAGTGTCAGAAATGACGGTGAACTGCACAAAGAGCTTGGCTACAGAAATCCAGCTCCACTGTTTCCAGCAGAGAAACCAGGACAGACGCTTGCAGACCCTAAAACTACCAGCGACTTCATCAAGATCTTGATTTACATACTCTCCGATCGGCACAGTTGGATTTATGACAGGCTTCACTTCAGAAAGTGGATGTATTTTTCAGTGTTTGGACGGCCTCCAAACACACCACTGACAAGTTCGCTATCATCCAAACGCGACTGTGTCACAACATGCTTGTGTACATTTGATTTATGGGGGGGGGGGGGCAAATCCCAGAGAGGTTAACAGCGGTTGACTTCCAACTGAGACTCACCTGAGTAACAAAAGTATCACACTTTGTTTTTTATTATGAGATTTACCACAAATATAATGAACTTCATCTGGTTCCTTGCTTTTAAGCTCCTTCCAAATTCATCAGTTCTCACAAGAAAATTGTTTATGTTGTAGAATTTTCTCATTTAGGGGTTGAATAATGTGACTTTTTTTCAGTGGAAGCTACTCACGCAACCCTTTCGACAGCCACTGTTTCCACTTCCAAATAAGTAAATACAGTGCTACTTCGGTTTTCGAACGTCTTGGACTTGGAACAAATCGGAGTTCGAACAAAAAAATTGAGATTTATTTGCTTCAGACTTCAAACGAAAATCCAGAACTCGAACGCCCCTGAAAAAACCCAGAAAAAACACAATGTGCGCGGACCGATCAGCTGATCCACGACGCGCATGCAGACGTGTCCCGTAAGCTACATTTACTGACTGTTTTTTCTTCATACTGAGGTGTAAAACCTTTCCTGTCTCCGCACTGGACCGTGGTAGAGCGTCACAGGGGAGGTGCTCTCTCTCCACACCTCCGACAGGGATGAGGCGAGTCTGGGACAGAGCGTTACTTGGTTTATGACTTTGTCACAGCCAAACTGCACAGAAGCGCACATTCAGAGCTGGACACGCACCGGGCACCTCTTCACTTCTGGAGAGACGTCACTCACTCAGCAACCCCTCCCACATGCAGCGGCCACACAGGAGGAACAGCGCACCTGCAGCAGACACTCTACATTCACTCCTACAAAAGCCTATTTTAAGGCTTGGAACGCATTTTTTTTTTCCATTCATTGTCATGGGAAAAATCGATTCAGATTTCGAACAATTCACTCCTCGAACGGCCGTCTGGAACGGGTTGTGGTCGAGAACCGAGGTACCACTGTAATATTTAATAATAAATGGTCAAATATCCCAGCTGAAAATTCAGGTGACAATGCTCGGCTATTCTTCCTTAAACAACAAACTATAATGTAGTTACATATGAGTAACTGGGGTCAAACATTCCTGCATGTGATGTTCGGTGTCATGTTGGTAGTCATGACAACGAGTGAATCTCATCTGCAGAATACTGAAGCACAAGTCCATGCGGGGGGGGGTTCTCTGCAGCATTGTGTGGGGGGGGAACACCACACTAGTATTGCTCGGTCTTGCTCAAGTGTGTGCGAGTTCCCTGAATTGAAAATAAACTGCAGTTAACAATGAAAATAGAGCAGGAATGACTTGCTAGCTACAGTGCTAGCTCCTGCAGCACACTAACACAGCGTCGCTCCAGAGCAGATCCTCTAACTAAAGCAGGTCCTGCGGTGCAAAGGCTGTTTTTGTTTGACCCACAGTTGAGACGTGTTAAGTACACACACAGATTCTGGCCACACTGAGGCTCCCAGCTTTGCAAGACACTGATAAATCGTATTTTCTTCAGCCAGTAGGAGTTTGCAGACATTTAACAACGCACAAACCCTCGGAGCCTGTTCATCTCAGTGTGTGTGTGCGGATACAGTTTGTATCATGTGATTAGCTTTATCGCGCCTCATGTTGCTGCTGTAAAATGAATGGAAAACAATTGGAGAAAAAAAAGGTTACATATTTCCCAGCGGAGCTCTTATCACAAGGAAAACATGTCAAATTGTGGTGTCGCACACTGGCTGTGTGGTTCTGGAACGCCGATGATTCATTATCACACCAGTCACGGTCTTTGCCTACAGCTGAAACGCCTCAGCCAAGTTGCACTGTCCGACAGCAGAAATACAGAAGCAGCAAATCAGATGTTCACACCTGCAGCCGAGTATCTCACACCTGCACGACACGCCGACGCCTCATTATCTGGTTTTGTGAAGTTAAACAACAGATAACACAAATGTATGTAGAACCAGCAGCGCCACCGCAGGAGAAAAGTCGGCGGGAGAGGAGGCGACACAAACACCAAGATAAATTCCACAACCGACTCACAGGGCCTGTCATGGAAATTCTCTGACAAGTCTCCTCTGACATCCAGGTGGAGAAAAGTGAGTTGATAAAAGTGTAATTCTTGCTGTTGTGTGGGAGCACAAGGCCGATGAGTGTGGGATAAGAGGAGTGAAGGCATCTTTGTCTGGAAGTGAAGCAGACTTCAAGGTGGAATCAACACAAGAGGAGACGCTTGTCGGCCTTGAGCTGCAGGAACAAGCGCCTGCATTATCCTCATTCATAATGAAGCCACATCTGTGGAGACGTTTCTGCTCGTCTCGGCCTTTTCCAAAGATGTTTTTACCGGCAGTGTGATTTGTAAATAAACGTTCAAATCCAATCTGTGACGGCACATGACGGGAAAACTCAGGGTGACCAGACCATCGTCCAGAAAACATAAGGGAGTTGTGTGTGCAGCGGTTTCAAAAAGCAAACTTGTTTTTGCACGGTCTCTACAGCTGGGGGGCGCTCCTCCCCTTATTATTACACCCTGGCCAGACCCACTCTTGGGCCCAGATCAATGTCCAAGCTTGGCCCCTGGTGGGGAAACACCAGAGAAAAAGCAGGGAAATGAAAAATGAATGAAATAAAATAGAGTCATGGAGAGATGAGATCATAACAAGTCTTCAGAATTTCAGCCCAGAAAGGACAAGCAGGGTCTCTGCCATGACAGACGGAGCGAGGAGTCAACCCTCAGTTGGTGCCACAGATGTGGGCCGTAATAACTAAAACTTTGTCGTGGGTTTGTGTTCTTACTCCAGGAGAGACAACAGTAAAACCTACACTGGAGGTGCATCACTTGGGGGCCTCAGCAAGTGCACTGCAGTAAAGACCCATCTCATCATTTAGTTTTGAGGGACAAAGATGAGCATCACCCATCTAATCCAAAGGGGCAGTGGAGACCTGAAGCACAACTGAGTGTGTATTTAGAATTGGAGAAGTGAATGAATGAATGAAAACTGTTATCTTTTGTAGTATAGTTCACAAGGGGCTTCATAAATACATTCAAGGTACCCGCTTTTTCCACCTCTGACCTATACTGGCCTATAACAGCCCTCACACTTTGCTGCCCTCCTGTGCCCCCCAGATCTCACCTGAGCCCCCCCCCCCATCTCTCATATTAAAGGCAGCACCTGGGTCTAGATTACGGTGCTGTCTGGTTCAATGCTGTGGACTGGTCCTAAACAGCTGTCTTATGAGCTCCAGTACTAACTAGCGCCTCCAGAGATGAAAAATCGGAATCATCTTCCCTCAGGCTCCCAAAACCAGTCCAGAGTGGAGCCAGACAACATGTTGAGAGCGACTATGGCAGGTGGTTTTTGGGGTGCTCAGTAGTAGCACCAACTGGAGGAGCATGAGAACAATCGCAGATGGTGGGGGCTGCTCCTTCTAAGTCCAGCCCCCTCCACCCCCCGTCTCTAAACCGATCACATATTGTCCTCGTGGAGCGACTGCTAATGTTTGTTTTGCTCAACATGAATCGATGAAACAATGTCTGGAGAACATCACCTCACTAGCAGCCACGTGCCAGCCAAACCTCCTGCAAAGACAATGTGCTTAACGCCGTCGATTTAATGACCGCTCACAGCATGTGAATGTGGAAATTACACAGCGGGCTGAGGATCTGAAGCCGTGTTTGACTGCCAGACGTCGACGCGAGGGAGACAGATTTGCCGTCAGACGCTGTGGGCCTGCTGCTTTCCAGCAACACTCACGGAATAATTGTCGAGCGCGGTGGCGCACAAAGACGAAGTGACTGTGATGAGAAATGTTGTCTTGAAACAACCGATGGAATCACAAGTAACTGTGCGATAGTTCATATCCAAACCTGCACAAGAGACGTGCGTCTCCTGTTCAGAAAACTGATCAGAGAAACGTAGGGAGGGAGGCTGCACCAGTTCCTGACCCCGATCGCTCTTGTTTTATCAACACAGACTCAGAAGGGCACGAGTTTTACAAGCAAGCAGACGAGAGGAGGTAACAACAACAACAACCGTGACACACTAAACACAATCCCAGGGATGTGTGTGACTTCAAAAGTGCTCTCGCAGATCCACCTCCATAGAGTCGTCAAGGCCAGACACACACATTGTGTCAGAGAATTTACTGCATTCCAAATATTTAATAATAAATAGCACACAGCCTGAAACAGGTTAGATGTGAGCGCAGTGGAGCATCTATCAGACATGAATCTTAGCCTTGTAAACTATTATACCACTGCAACGCATGTCAACTGGATGAAATAGTCATTTTACTGAATAGTTTGATGCGAATTATTGATTGGAATATGAGAGTATTTTATCATAAATTCATTATATTTTATTCTGTTGTACTACCTTAGAAAATGTCTACTTATTTATTCATGGCTATAGAGCCAAACTGAAGGCAAACTAGTTGAATAATTCTATATATACAAAGATAACGGTACATATAGGTGAACATCAATGTATATATCTATTTTGATTCCAAATTTCATCATAACACAATCATGACAATATTTAAGAACTCCAGGTCCCGTGATATGTGGAGACTGTCTATAGCCGTGAGGAGCAGGGGGACTTCAGAAGGCTGCTCCTCTACACACACACACGCACACACGCACACGCACACGCACGCACACACACACACACACACACACACACACACACACACACACACACACACACACACACACACCCTTCCTGGCCTCTAGCTGGAGTCCGGCTGTTAGCGGTGAGTTAACTAGAGTCATTTCTCTTCACTACGAAACTTCATCTGCTTCCACTGACTCCCTGTCCCTCAGCAATAAATGACAACTGACAGCAACAGAACAGAAAAGACATTTTACTCCACAAAACCAAAGTCAGAGCCAGACGATCTGAGATAAGGGACACTTGTCAGCTGTTCAAGGTCTTCATCAAGATCCATGAAAACAATCGGCTCTTCATCCTAAATGCAAACAACATCACTTCAAGGCCAATCTGTTGAAGTGTGTGTCTAGGAGAAGGCAGAGCTCTGGTGGAAGACGCACCACTGTGTCCAGATCTGGACCAAGTGGAGGCCACAGAGAGAGCGTTGGGGCAAGAATGGGTCACTATAATCGAGAAGTCCTAAAGAACAGGAGGCAAGACCCACAAACACTCACCACGACTCATCCATCAAACCAGAGTGAGAGGTGTAAATTGGCTGTGAATGAATCAGGGACACATTGAGCCTCAGGGCAGAAGGAAAAACAGCATATATATTTTTTAACAAGTCGAGCAGCATCACATGTCTGCAGACCATATATTAAATCAAGAAATGACTAGAGGCAGGACAGAAGGTGGTGATGCAGGAAGTGTGTTTTTAAAAAATAGATCATGATATAAGTGAAGTCTTACTTTACTCTTTAGCACATGTTGAGACTCTGGAGTCAGAGATGAAGATACTGAGGTTGTCAGTGAGGGAGAAGTTAGAAGAAAAGGTTAGGGAGGGCAGATGGTTAGTGGAGAGGAGTGACAGAGATGGAGCAAGAAGGTTGGAGATGAAGAGGAGGAAGGCGACAAGCAAAGTCTTGGTCACGGTGATATGCAGAGCTCTTGGGGGTTGAAACACATGCAGCGTGCATGGATGTATCAAACAGTAGAGTCTGCCCATAGGCAAAAACTGCAGCTTTCAGACGTGGAAATGAAAGTCAGTGAGACATGAACGCTCCGTCACGTGTTTGACCAGAGGACGGCGGCGGCGGGGCTGGCGCCTGCAGGTGGTGGTGGTTCCCCGTGTGCAGCCACTCTTGTGACAGGTTTTCAAATATTGCAGCCGTTGAAAAAGGAGACTCTGATTTTAAACAGATTTGTGAATGAACACATGAACGAGCTGACAGAGGTCTCCTCCTCGCCACACTCTTTGCATCGAAATCAGCGAAGCAACTCTCTCATGTAAAATGAACTGGATACAAGCAACAGCTACCACAGCTGTGCTAATGGTGACGTTAAAGAAACATACTCAAACTAAGGTCATGAGCTGCTCAACTCATCTGACTAGCCAGATGAACGTTAAAGAGCAAAAGAAAGACCAACAGGAGTCTAAACGATCAAGAACTGCAACAGCAGCAGTCGGGAAAATACCTCATTTAACTCTCACAGACTCACATGACGGAGCACACACGCCCAAGCATCACGTTCCGAAACAACTTCAGCTGCTGAAATATCAATAGAAAAAAACGTATGATCTGGTTCTATTCCTCCCTGACAGGCGCACAGCAGAGACTTTACCAATACAATAGCGCCATCTGCTGGCAAAAGGTGGGAGGCAGAAGATGTGTGGGACAATATGCTTTAAAATGTTGCATCAGCCATGAATTAAATGAATATTCATGAACAAATAAACCAAGTTCAATTTGTAATGTATCGCTCTACAAGTACTTTGAATGCGCACAGAGGAAAAAAAGAAATCAACAGACGTCAGAAGAAGCAGGACAGAGTAGCTGTATAAAGTGGGTGGGAAAGGAAGAGAGAGGGTAGACAATGATGGAGGTGAAGAAGAGAGTGTCGGCAGGACGGAAGGACACAGCTGTGTCATCACCAAGCTGTCTCTGTAGCAGGTCCAATCCTAAACACAAAGAGACAGAGATAAACAACCTGAGTATGGTAGTAGAAACTAAGTGATCAAAATCTGTTTTAAAAAATGTGGATGAGAAAATATATTATTATAAATATTTTTGTGTCATAACAGTATGAAAGGCTTGAAAACAGCAACCACACCAGGTATATTTCAGAAACGTGTCACCTTCGATGCGCAAGTCTTTATCAGGTCTGGTGCGCAGGTGTGGAGCCAAGACCTTCAATAGAGACCGGACCATGTCCAGTCCGACTCCTGGGCACTGCATCTGTAAAAACAGAGGAGTGACAGGTGGAGAAGATGCAGTCTGGCACACGTGTCAAACCTCTTACCTTGCGTTTCAGGAGATGAGAGAAAAGATCATGTGGATGAGAATCCGCCCTTCACACAGTCAGCGCTGCGCTCTCATCACACTGTCTCAACTTTATTTTTCCTCCCACCACAGAACCCAACGTCGTGTTTACAAACCCAGAATTTATTTTTCCTCCCACCACAGAACCCAACATGGCGCTTACAAACCCAGAATTGAAACAAACCATGCCCGTTGATTTTGGCGGTATGTGAAGCACAAAGGAACTCGACAGCAGCACTTCCAGCATTAACAGAGCAAATCGGAGTTTCCAAAGCGTTTGGACGGGAGTACAAACAATCCAGTCAAAATACAGACACACACTGATTTAAGATCACTGCTCCCATGTTAGTGAAGCTGAAGGGACTGAAATTTAACAGATAACACTTCAGAGTTGCTTCACAGAGAAGTAAAGTAACATGAATCAGAAGAGTGGCTTTCATGTTGACGGGCGGTTTTCACGTTTTCATCTCAACACATCGGGGCAATGGTGACCAAACCTAAGGGGTTTATACCGAGGCCACAAGGGAGAAGTGCTGCTAAATTGTTTTCACACCTGCTGACACTGTGTACTGCTCAGTATTTCAGGGTCCAGTATTAGCTTTCACAGCTGCGATAACTCATGACAGAAATCCAATCTCAAGTGTTCATCCGACTGTAATCCTCAAAATCAATGAGGTCGGAAAACCTCACTTATCTGAATCAGTTGACCTCAGTCGTGATCATTTAACAGACGAGTCAGAAGACAAAGGTCTCAAACCACCAACAGAGGGCGCTTTTCATCACTTCAACACAAGTCAATAACAAAGACGTAGAGGACTTTTATGTCAACGCAGGATCAGGTCTCAGGAGCTACCAGGAGAATCAAGTGCCCTGGTTTGTGTTTCTGTCAATAAACAATCACATCGCTGAGAAGACTTCATGAAAAACGATGAGATTTTGAGACATTAAAGTGAAATTCCAGAGAATTTAGACGGAGACTGAGACGGCGCTAATCACGGACACCGTCTTGCAAGCGAGGGTTAAAGACCGTCACTCCCAGTGCTTTAAGGATACAAACATTGTACAATCTTTAAGAAAAACGTTTCACATTGAGTGTGCTCAGTCGGTCACCGGGAAACAGTTCATTCCGTGATGACTCGTCCGTGTCTCCTCAGTAGAACCTCTTGTTTCGCTCCTGTCTCTTCTGGAAGACCACAGCTCCCACCACGGCGCACACCACGATGCCCAGCAGGGCGCAAAGCAGCAGGAGGAAGACCTTCCAGCCTGTGAGCGGCGTGCCACGGAAGTTTCCAGTGGGATCGTCAATGTTGTCTGGAAAGAGAGTCGGACCATGAAAACCAACGACTGAAACCTCCGCTAGCTCTTCAGATGTTGCAACTGAAATCCATCCTGGCTGGACTCTAATACCGAGCGTGACCCCAATTCTGTCATTCTAGGGTTGATAGAATGACACACACCAAAGTGGTCACAGTGGTACCAGCCCGATCTTTCATATGTGCTCAGAGATGGAACACAAAACTCCATCCCCGATCACATGCAAGTACACGATCTGCTTCAATATTCTATTGCGCTCAGAACAACATGACGCCACTGTGACATCTGAGATCCCTCCCACTATCTCTAAATCCTGTCAGACCTTTAGGCGACTTCAGAAGACTGACGCTGGGCTCGATCTTGGTCCAGTCCTGGTTCTCCTCCTCTGCCGTGTGTTCCACCATCAGCTGGTAGAGCTTCATGGAGATGATGTCGTGGTTATCTGATGGAAATCAGAGTCAATTATCCGTTTTTGACCGAGCAACCTTGCATGATGTCATCATTGGAGACTGAGTCGAGACGAAAACAGTCTGACCAAATCTCTCATTGCTCTTTATAAGCAGCAGAGCAGCATCCTTGGGAGAAACTAGTGTTGTAGCGGAGAGCACCCACCGCAAGATCGAGTCAAAACTGAGAACTGTGCATACAGAGACCAAGTCCAAAACTGAGACAAACTACTTGTTTGCTTTTCAGTTCCTCATTTATTTAAAAAAAATGACTGTGGTCTCTTGTGTAGTAAGAAATAAATGTGTTAATGACTTGTACCCTGGATTCACCAACTATACTCGCACAATCCATGCAGAATCACGTGCATTATTCTCAGCAAAAGAAAAGGTTTCTGCAACTGCCACTGACCGGATAGATCTCCTGTGGTGGCAGAGGCGCCGAAGAAATACCCAGTTGGAAGACGCACGCCGCCAATATCGATGCATTCTTTCCACTCGTTCTTGTCCTCCACGTCCACCATCACCTGGAGGAGAAAAGGATGCTTTGAAAAACCAAAGATAGTTTGGAAGCTTTTCGGACATGAACTGTACCATATATGTTATACACAGTTTCTTCTAAAACTGGACTCACTTTGGCAATGATCTACTTTCCTGCTCAGACCTACAACAGTGTCAAGTGAATATCTTGGACATGAGATGTTCAGACTGTTGATCAGGTTTGACTTTCAGAACTTAGTGAAACTACTGCACGGAATAACTCAGAGATTTTTTAACAGCAAACAACCCCAAAGTAAACACTGTTAATAAACTCTTACTCTGGAACAATGACTGCACAGACAGGAAGAATCACTAGATGAATTCACATTTAAAGATTTGATCTCTGTCGTCCTCTTGAGATCAGATATAAAAATGGCCGTAAGAGACTTTTTAAATCAGTAAAATGGAGACAGACGTACGGTGAGTCTGCCTTTGGAGTAACGGATGGCGAGGTACGTGTCGTGATCCTTGTTACGGATCTCAGCAGAGCAGCCACCCAGCTCTGTCCGGCGGCCATCCATGCCGTGGTCGTACCTCAGGGAGCCGTTGTTGACCATGGCTGAAATGTACGGGAAAGACCTCTGGAGACAGAGAGACAACAGTCAAGTTCTGGCTGGACTCAAGTTCTGGAGTGATGAAATGACAAACGAGTGAGATGAAATGATGAAGTTCACATTCCATCGTTGCCATGGAGACTGGGTCTTATGAGAGGTCAATTAAAGATTGGTTGGAATGCTGTGATGCGAACAGGCTTCCACAACGAATAACAGCAAGGACCTAAGATGAGCTTTGAGATACACCAAATAAACATGACGTTACACGGTGACTCGTCGACACAGCCTCACAATGTCAACATGCATTCCAATACCGGAACAAACGAAACAATATTGGCTGGATGGAAACATGCCGGCGAGAGAACCGGAGCCACCACTCACGTCAGTCGCATCATCGTTAGAGTAAGTATCTACAAAAACTGCCAGCCCGTGGAAGATGGCATTGTTGGTAAAGACGGGTCCTGTGGAGAAACAAGCAGGTCAGTCACGCAGCGTCAACTTACATCCATGCCATGGAGGTCATTGCGGAAGGTGTCCAAAAAAATAGACAGGCCAAGAAACTTTTCCTGGTTTCCAAAGACCGGGCCTAGAGTGGAGGCAGAGGGAACGTGAGCTCACAGCAGGGGAGGCAGCGGCAGCCCGGAATACGTGACAAACACGGCAACAATTGAAGGAATTCTCAGAGGAAAATTGGATTAGAAATCAGCAGTAACAACTTCATAATCCAAATGTTGTGATTTAATTTTACAACATCAGCATCTTGATAGAGAACTTTGAGGCCACCTAAATTTTCAATTTCCTTCCTCAAGGTCACTTATTTTCAGCATTTTCTCTTAAAATTAGAGCTCATTTTTTAACTTCTTTCGATGTTGAATATGATATTTAATTTGATTTTCATAGCTAACGGAGCTCACAAGTATCTTGGGGTCCTGTTCACAAGTGAGAGAACATCAGAGTAGAACTACTGCTCCTCCAAGACTAGTGAGGTGTTCACCTGGGAGGAGGTCAGAAGGGAGACCCAGGACAAACTGGAGATATCGTGTCTCTCAGATGAACACCTCTGTATTTTCCCAGAACTTTCTCCTGTTCTGTGGAAACATGTGACCTCACCTCAGATGAGCGGTGGACATGGATGAATGAAGGATCACAGTTTTGAAAAGTGACAATTAAACAATAATTACTTCTCCAAGGCAACAACATTCTCACTGACTGAAAAGTAAAGCTGAGCAAACAGAACATCAAGCATTTAAGTGGCATCTGTTTTAAGATGTACTGACTGTGAATTTACAGTGACGTTCTCACAACTGTCAATAGAAAGAATTAAGGAATTCCACGGCAGCGAAAGTTAAGAAACCATGCAACTTTACCAGGATGCAGTCTGTCTTTGGTGTACCAGATGGCAATTCCATCTCCGTGGAGAGTCTTCTTTCCGGCTCCGTGAACTTTAAACTGCACGTGCATCTCCCAGTCTTTCAGGAAACAAGGCTGTGCAACACACAAGCACTTACATTTATTGATAGGAAGGAAATGGAAATGCTGTCTGCTGCTCTCATTCAGAGACAAATAGGTTGATAAAAACAGGCACAACGAGATTATTGGAAACCGTGCTTGCCTTGCCTTTTGAGTTGACATCGCAAAACAACACAGAAAACACATCTTCTCACCACAGTATTCCAGATGGATCCCTGCTTGCTCCTCTCATCTGGAGTTAGTCTGACATACGAGCTTGTCACCAAAGTGCTGCCAGAGAAGTCCCACTGACTCGAGGGGCTGCTTCCAACACCTGCAGGAGAAGAGAAGGGTTTGAAAGGGTTCAAAGGGTACATTTTTGACTTCATTAATATCACAAGTAGCTGCTATGCAATGTAGTAGATATGCAGACATGAAGAGACTTTTACTACTGCCACCACCATCTTTGTAAAATGAAATAAATGTAATGTGTTAAAGGAAATTAATTCACCATGACACATTCATAACCTCTCACGAAGCCAGGGCTGACAACGGGAAGCAGAAACGTGAACTATTTCAGAGTAATTACCGCGCTCCGGCGCTGTTGTAACATTAAGCTTGATATTTCATTGAACTGAGTCATGTATAATAACGAATTATTGCGGACACAAGTTTGCGCTGAAGATGTTCCGATAACGACCGTTAGGCGCTTATTTAGATACAAACACGCATTTTCCCAAGTGGAACTATTCTTTTTATTATTACATTCGTCCAACATTTAAAACAAATAACTTCAAATACCATATTGTCGTCACACCCTTTCAAACCAGGAAACCCACAAATGCTGGGTCGCAGCTGCCACAGGACGTAAACCAAACATCTGGCGCACCAGTTCTGCATTTTTCATATAACACACGACACAACGTTTCTGTGGCTAAATAAAAAGCGCCTTGGGTTTTAAGTGTTTAGCAAGTTCCGCGACTGCGCTGGGGCAGTCTTACCTTGGTACGGTTTCATCAACGAATGTTCTCTTTTAAGATGTTCCGGGTTTCCGTCGGTTATATCTCCTCTCACTTGCACTGAAGCAAAGGCCAAACAGATAATGGTGGTGATGAAATCGGACCTTAAACCACCCATTTTGATGAGACAGCTCAGGGTAGAAAGTCGCAGACAAACAAAACTACATGAATCGAAGAGGTCCTGGTACTCATTTCCTCCGGGTAGAAACTACATATTTTGAAGTTTCAGTCGTCAAATTCTATAACAAAAATGGGAGTCACACTTAAATGTTAACTTCATAAATCCTCATATATCATTTGAATTGAATATAGAACTATTAGAGAGATGAATGAACGTATTTAATGTCGCATTTAAAGAAATTTAATAAGGCAATTACCACGTTTCTGCACGGAACCTATTTTCACAAGGATCCAGCTGCAACAGCCAATCGGTGGGCAGCACATCGCCAATTGAGCCAATCAGAAAGCAAGCTGTAGTTCCTGTTATATTCCACTTGGTGACGACAGACGGTGGCAAATAAACAGAGCGCCAGTTCTTCCACCGACTTGCATCGTTCATTAATGGGTTTTATCTGTCAAAAACTAAGACATGATTTACATACAGACACCCCAACACAAACAGCAGGAATGCGGAGAACAAATAACTGATGATGACCACTATATAACCGGGGATCGTGAGATAGTGTGGGTGAAGAATTAAAAAAGAGCAAATGTAAACATCTTCAGTGCAAATATTACAAGATTAAATCCGAATAGAATGAGCAGCAATGAACCAAAGAAAATCAGCAACAATACAATATGAAGTAATTAAATAACAATAATAATAATAATAATAATAATAATAATAATAATAATAATAATAATAATAATAATAATAATGGACTCTAAGCTCTTTTGGTGCTGCATTCCCAAATAATAACTCGCTGTTTGTGTTTGCAGACTATTGTTCTCTGGCAGTGATGACATCATTACACTGCTGTAAACAGGGGTTGTGCACCTTGGTGATTATTGAGGTGAAAAACACCAGTGAGTCAGCGGAGTGTGGCGCTGTCACTGGGAGCGTCTCCTCGTCCTTCCTCCGTGACAACACGACTTGTTGGCTCATGCGTTTAAGTGACTTGGACAGTTGAATTACTCTGATTTACTGGACACTCGTGACATGTTTGGCACCGCCAGCGAAGTGTCAGACGCACAAAAGAACAGAGCTCACTGAATGGACTGGAAAATGAAAATATTTTTTACGAAGAACTATATGCCAAAGGAGGGTTAATATCTTTATAGATACTTTACCGTTGTCCTGAGAACATCAAGGGCGTCAGACAGAGATAAGAGGCTTTCAAACCAGATTCTTCTGTCTGGCTCCAACGCCATAAATGTCATTGTAACGGCAGCGCCAGCTCTGTGACTCACTGGGAAAGAAATTCGACAGCACTCTGGATTTTATTTAATGGGCAGATGTGAGGTGCAGACCTGCCGTCAGGAGACGCATGAATCCAATCACTGGTTCCAGGATTCTAAAAGTTAAGATGGTGCAACCTGTGAAAGATGGACTGATGTTTCCAGTAAAGGATGGAAAATATAAGTTACAGTCCAGAATGGTTTTAATAGCAGCAGATGTGGGTTAATGGTAGAGAAAAAAAAACAGGAACAGGAAGCAATATTGCAGCAGAGTGTCCCAGAGAGAGGGGGCGTAGCAACTTATGCCAGGTTCTGCTCCTTGCAGGGGAGAGATCGGAGGTCAGGTGAGGAAGTGTGAAGGGTGGACCGGATTGTTTTTGAAGCCTGGGTTTGGGTTTTCGGCACAGATACATCGACCCCGTCCCAGGTACTGGGCTCCAGCAGACAGCCACACACACACACACACACACACACACACACACACACACACACACACACACACACACACACACACACACACACACACACACACACACTCACCTCAATACTTTAGAGTTATCAGATAATGTTTTTGAGGAGAGTTGCCTGAAGCAGCAGTTGAACCGGCAAAGCTCTCACTGAGAGGCTGCAACACACAGTTGAGAAAGAAAACAAATGATGCTAATTCAGACAGTAGATTAAGCACTCTCAAATATTTCCTCTCACATTCATCCATCTCCATCCCAAACACGTTGGAGCCTTCAAACTCGGCGAACCGCATCGCCATCTGGCTCCATTTGATGCAGATCACAGCGCAGCAGCCTGACTCCATTTGCACAGATGTAGGAGGACGCGAGTCAGTGGAGGAGCCCAAACAGCATGTTGGGGTCATTTAGCACAGCAGCAGAACAGAGGTCCTGAAGTGGGAGGAATCCCAGAAACACCGAGACACACGGTTAAAAAAGAAGTGACTTTGACGCAGCCATGAAGGTCACTCATTAAACATTCAAACCCGCAACGATGAGTCAGTGGCTTGAGAGACATTTCATAATTGCCATGTTGTCGCTCATTTCCAGCCACAGTATGATTTTTTTCTTTCATTCCCCAATATTATTCCCCCATGTTTATTTTATCTCGATCATTTGCCCTTAATATTACCGACTAGAATGAGTGCAACCAATCCGCAGGTGGCAGTAGAGTGAAGGAGCTCCAACAGCAGCCCACAGGAGGCGATGACGCTGCAGTGAAGCATGCGTCTGAAGGACCTTCAAAACATCAGTAAATCTGGATGAAACTTCATAATGACAATGATTTCAAGTCACATTGTTGGATCCCACAAGGTTAAGCTTCAATTTGACCGCACAAAGATGGTGCGACAAAGCGGTGCATGTGTGTGCTGCATGCAGGCGGTGGCATGGGCCTAGACCAGGACCCACCTTTTCCGGAACAAATTCATTTCTTATTTTAGAATTACTTATTTCATTTTGTTTGTGTTCATGTGATCAGCGCAAATATATTTGTCATGGAAAAGTCCAACCACCAGCAGAAACAGGTTCAAGTCATTTTCATCAAATTTACTGAAGAAAAAATGATGCAAAACTGTTGAGAAAACTGTGTGTCGTGAATAAAATTCTGAATAAAATAAATATAATACAATATTTTCCTTTTTCTTCAATAAACTCTAAAGAAGGTAAGTAAACCGGAAATGAAAGTATCTCCACAAAATGTTGTAATTCATTTTAAAAACAGGTAAACAGTTTTTACTGTTGGTTGCGCCATCACTTTCTTCATTGCTTTTTCTTTTCAAGAACTGCTCCATAGTTGGTAACTATCACAAATACGCAGCTGTCAAGTCAATTCAATGGCCCACTACTGCCACTATATGTGGCAAGCGCATTAAAACTGAGCATCGCCCAGAGGCGTAAAACAAAAATGGGGGGGTGCTCGCGGCACATCCATGGTCCTCGGCCCTAAGGTTAAGAATCACCACAGGGTTCAAGTTGATGTTGTTTGTTTCAGCTGACACATGGCCCTTTTGGGATTCAGTGTGACACCCCTGCTCTGGACCACCTCTTCAACAACACATGTATAAACACTAATAAAACCAGTGCAGCCCGGGAACCATGGGATCCATTCGCCTGCGCAGACACTCGTAACACCAGAGATTGCTTCAATCCAGATATGAAAATGAAGCCACGACCCGTAGCTGGAGTCAGTAAACGTGTTTACACTTCAACAGCAAGAGTCGGTAAACATCCGGATCGATGCGGCCATGGATGTTTGGGGTCCCTGAAGGCCGCTACACTGCGGTGGAATTTCCCTGCGGGCCCAGTCAATACTTTGACTTATTCGACTGCCCGACTCAATCCGCCGCATGCGGTCAGACAAACACAAATGACTGCCCAATGAAAGCCCAGTATCGGACTCACTGTCATGACTGACGTGCTCCCTCTGTGAGAGCACTCGACCCCGTTTCCTCGCCGCTGAAGTCTTGTTCTGGAGCAGAACTCGACGTGTGGTTGATAATTACAGCTGATTATAATGATTACCTCTCACCTGCTGATGATGGCGCTGCTGTGACTGACACACACACGGAATTTAAAACGAAATATTCATGCCGAGTCACGCCAACACGCAGTTGAAATTGAGCTGAGTCAGGTTTAACCTGCATGATACACAGATCGCATTTATAGACTCAGAGTCGTTCCATGAGTCGCCTCTAAGCTTGGCCTGCTGAGAAATGAACCGCTTCCCAAGTGGAGATTCATTCAGTGCATGATTCTGCCAGTCCTCACAGCGCTGACTCCGGAGCCATGGTCCCTCTAAGCTGATACAATCTCAGCGGACAAAAATATCTACGCTGCGCAGCAAAAAAAATCATCACATATATATATATATATATATATATATTTTTTTTTTTTTTTTTTTTAATTATGCAAAAAATAAAATTAAACGCTATTATAACCTATTACAGCAGTCACCACAGCCAAGAACGACAGGTCTCTCACGGTGATCCAGGAGACCCCTCAAAGAGTTTGTGTGTCTGCTCAGACACATGAGAAATTAGAGAGAACATTGCTCAGGAGGAGTCAAAGTGTTGTGAACTTCCAGCTGACTCGAACTTTAAACAAAGAGTCACAACTCATGGGTTAATATGCGGGTCTTTGTCAGTTTCAATGTCCTAACTGACCCGGAACCATTGAAAGCCTAAACAAGATCTGAGTCAAGTCACTGTAACTCACTTGACAGGAGCCTCTGTTCCACCCCTGATCATAACCTAATGTTAAATCTGCTGCTTGTTTCCCTAAACCCCGTGATCATGTTACATGTGGTCCTAGAAAGTACAATATTTATGTCCTAAAATTTGTCAACCATGGTCAAATAGGAGCATAAAACAAAACATTAGAACAACACTTAAAAGAGTTTCAAATGAGAAATGGTGTAAACAAACCCACACAAGTGTAAACACTGAGAGCTTCTGAATAGGACAACTATTTATCGGACATAGTTCAACTGCGTTCATTACGATTTAAAGTCAGATGCAGTGTGGACCCCCAGCCCTGAACCCTCGTACACCAAATGGAGTTACAGTTTCAACACTGCTGCCTCCCTGAAACACAGCAGAACGCCACAGTGATTTGAGCTCAGAAGCATCAGTACAGTGTAACAACTGCATTAGGTGTTCCACCGTGTCTGTGCTGTACATCTGTCATGTTTTCTATTCCCGGGCTGAGAGGAGGAGAAACATTCAGACTATAGTTGAAGGTTACGTGGAGCGATCTGCTTCCACCGCTGTTCTCTTCTCACAAAGGGCCGCATTCACCACAGCCAATCAGCAGGAGTGCGCGGCGGTCAGCGTGCGAAGCAACGCTGCGGGCTCCTGGAACACACTTATCCATCGCACTGTGCGCTCGCATCGCTGAGGCTCTTTTTCAGCACTCGACGTGCGCACATATGGGCCGCCTGACGTCGAGTGGATGCAAGCCATTCGTCAGTGAGTCCAATGTTTTGTTCCTGACCTCAAGGTGAACTCCACCATTCCGACTGGAGTGAATACCAGCGTTGCCATTATAGGAGATTTGCATTGAATTTTCATTCAGCCGCGTTTTGCATTGCACCTTTCATCACGAAGCCCAAACAGCCTCCCCGCCCCTACATTTCTGTTGTGTTGAGCACATAATGGAATATGCTGCATTTCAAATACAGCCATGTGACTACCACTCTTGATGGTAGCTTGATGGTATTCTCACTTTTAATGCATGGATGGAGGCGTTTAGAAGGAGCCACTGGTGGGCGTGGCCTGATCTGCAGGGGTGAGGCGTCCCTGGACACATCCCTGGAATTTGTCCTCATGTGCAATCCTCTCTAAACATTTGAAATGTTGAATATAATGTTGCCACCTCTCACCATCTCTCTTCGGTGAACCTGAGACTCCACTCTGCCTGACGATGGTGCAACAACTTGATCGTGCTACATGATATAAACTCCCGTATACTCCAGCTTCCTCATCAGACCGCAGCAGCTAAGACTTCCCTTCACTGGCTCCAGGTGCGCCCTGGTCCAAGACTGGGGTCAGCCTCACTCTGACCCACCAGTCAATAGGCTCGCTGTTCCCTCACTGGCAGAAGCATCATTCGGAAGTGTTTCCTGTCTCTGCTACTGAGCTCAGCGAGGAACAAAACCTCCAGAAAACAAGAGGACATGTAGGCTCTTACTTTGTTCCCAGGGTTCAACCCCCATGCTGACCTGAACTGGCCATTCTCAGTCACTCTGAATTAAATATACAGTGGTACCTCGGTTTTCGAACGTCCCGGACTTCGAACCAATCAGAGTTTGAACAAAAATTTTGAGATTTTTTGGCTTCGGATTTCAAACAAAAATCCAGATCTCGAACTCCCCCGAAAAAAGCTGGAAAAAACATAACGTGTGTGGACCGATCAGCTGACTCACAACGTGCTTTGTTATTGTGTATAACGCAGCCTCTGTATGCAGACGTGTCCCTTTAGCTACATTTACTGACTGTTTTTTCTTCATATTGAGGTGTAAAACCTTTCCTGTCTCCACACTGGACCGTGATAGAGTGTCACAGGGGAGGTGCTCGCTCTCCACACCTCCGAGGCTGGAGCGCTCACTCCAGGGTTTGATGTCCTGTTGTGGGCTGGAGCTGGGACAGGGATGAGGCGAGTCTGGGACAGAGCGTGACTTGGTTTATGACTTTGTCACAGCCAAACTGCACAGAAGCGCACATTCAGAGCTGGACACGCACCGGGCACCTCTTCACTTCTGGAGAGACCTCACTCACTCGGCAACCCCTCCCACATGCAGCGGCCACACACATAGAGGAACAGCGCACCTGCAGCAGACACTCTACATTCACTCCTACAAAAGCCTGTTTTAAGGCTTGGAACGCATTATTTCTTTTTCCATTCATTGTAATGGGAAAAATCGATTCAGATTTCGAACAAATCGCTTCTCGAATGGCCGTCTGGAATGGATTGTGGTCGAGAACCGAGGTACCACTGTATATGTATGCAACCTACTGAGATCCAAACTTCTAAAATCCTTCTTATTTTCCTTTATCTTTGTTGAAGTTTGAAAGAACCAACGGGTCACGAAACTAATGAGTGTATCGTAGTCCAAAATGACGGATGCTTTTATCCCCCCTTCACAGCTCCTGTGTCTGAGTCAGCGAAGGATATTTAAGTCAGATCTAATTTAAGAAAACAAGTTTGACAGACCTGTCTAGAAAGCGTTGCTCCATCGCTTCCGGCAGCTGCATGATGGATTACCTTTCAGTCCAGACACTCTTCAATAAAGTTCCCTTTTTACTCCCGACGCTGGCGAGGTCGGACATCATTCTATTATCCTGGTTGATTGGAGCGGGGTTTTCACAGCACAGGAGAAGAACAATAGAGGTGGATGGTGGTGGCACTAAAACAGAGCCAATAACTGCTGGCTGGATTAATATCACCTTATGTTTTCACCAAAACATGTCCAAACAATCATGAAGGAATTTCTTCTTCAGGTTTTTTTACCCCCTTTATTTTCATTATTTTCAAGGTCAAGAAAGCTGGTTATTTTGTGGAAAAATATTTAACTGAAGAATCTAGGATTTATTTTTTGTATTCAAATATAGACGATTAAAAGAAAGAGAAAATGCATAAAACATGGGCTGCATAGACACATGCAAAGGGCCGCATGTGGCCCCTGGGCCGCACTTCGCCCTCATCAGAGGATGTTTGTCAGCGCACATTAGTGTGTGTGTTTGTGTGAGTATCAGAACGCACTTTGAGGCCACAACCCCACTTAGATGTGAAAGTGTGAGCTTCGTGAGTGCTCTTCCAGGAAATGTGCTCCACTCCGCTCCACTTTGTGTGTTTGAAAAGAGTGTAAACTTGCTGCACTGTTTGAAACACAATGGTACAATTCCACAGTGTGTTCAAATAGAAAGCAGCCTACACATTGTGTATTGAAAGAGCCAGGTGCACTTTGTGACGCCGTGGACACCGTGTTTGTACATGTGTGTTTCTGCATGTGCCACTGCGGCACACGGGTGTCTGAAAAACGTGTGCAAGTGTGCAACGATCCTTGCGTGTGGCAAAATGCCTGTGTGCGTGTGTGTTTGTACATGTACTGTACAGTATTAATATACTAGTATGGACCGATCTTTCACAAGACACTGACCATATAAGGACATTTTGGCTGGTCTACATTGGGTTTTGGGGGTTAAAACGTCAAAATAACAAGGTCTTTATAACTGGGTTTCAATTTGTCCTGGTTCAGGTGAGCCATGTGTTTTGGATGGTTAGGTTTAGAGGGAGAGGCTGGGGAAAGGGTTATGGCAATGAGAGGTCCTCACAAAGATAGATAACAACGTGTATGTGTGTTGTATCCAGTGGGCAAGAAGAAAATCATTTTTTCCATCGTGAATTTTTAAGTCTTGCGAGAGCTGAGAAACTAAACCAAAGGTATGATTATGTGTTCCAGTTCTGAGACACACAACTCTTCTTCACCCACGCCTGAATTTGTTGAATGTTCGTGACCGTGCGCCTTTTGTTATTAACCTGTGGCTTTATTTGTCTTTCCAACAACCTCATATCGACTCTTGAAAGACACCATAAGATGCCCTGTGCTTCCTTTCTCCACTTCCCACTCTGTGTCTCATGAAAATTCAAGTCAATACAATGGCCCACACGGATCACGCTTAAACCCTCCGCCAGGTTGTCATAGCAACAGCCACGCTTGTACACACAACCGGCATCATTAAAAAGTTTTCCAGCTTTTCTTTCACTTGTCTTTTTCTGCACGTGATTTGTTAGCTCCGCTGCATCTCGAGTCTCTTTGCTGCCTTTGATCCGGCGGAGTTCTGTCATGTGGGAGCGTGATCCAGACCTCCAGGTCCCTTCACTGATCTTCACAGCAAATCAGACGCGATAGTTTGTTGACAGAGATTCGTTCCAACATAAGAGCCTTGTATTTATCTGTGCTGGAATCTCAAACGTCTTTGATGGCAGCAGGTCTTTTTAGTCACGAGCAGATTGTTTTTGCGGATGAAAAGACCTCCTTTGATAGTCCCACTTTTGTTGAAAGGTTTCTCCCTCTATTTTCTGCTGCTTATTCAGATCAAATGTTTCCGACCTTTTTCTCGGGTATGTCCTGTGGCCTCCTCCCAAATGGACATGGCCTCAAAACATAAAGTCACAGTGAAACGCTAGGAAGTGCAATTTTTCCTTCATGGTACATGGAGAGACAACAGCTTTAACGCTGAGAAAGCGTCACATAGATTCCCCCTTCCGGTCCATCCCCGCCCAGCGTGGCCTTCGTTGCTTTCCTTGGAGCAATTTCAGCGTTAATCGCCACCTGCTTCCATCAAGATTGCACAGCTCTCTGCAGAGTTGTGTCGCGCTGGAGCCCTGTTGTTAGAGCAGAGGAATGCAATGTGTGGTCACTGCTTCTGGGTGCAGCAGCAGACAAACCAGAGCTTCTGTTTCCTGTTCTTTTGTTGTTGTGGTTGAAGGTAAAGAGCCATCTTCAGTGTGTCTTCATCCCTTAGTCTGAATGCCTTATTCATTATCTGGTCATTTCCCTTTAGAAAAATGGCCTGTTAAGGTCGACACTTCTGTGATCCTTTTCTTCCTTCTCAGCCTTAACCTCACCACATCCATGGACCTCATTGGGCATCTATCTCTCACCAACCCAACCACCCACAGGTCTGCATACCTGCCCACAATCTTGGCCACAGACAAGTGGTGCTCCTCACATCTGAGACACCTGAACATTCTACCCGGACCTCCAGCATGTGTGCAACCCGAAGCCCAGACCGACTTCCAACTACCTCTGGGAGGAGCCTCGTTTCCACCAGCTGACTCTCTGACACCCTCCATGTGGCTAAAACTCCGGCGCTCATGTATTTTTAAAAGCTTACTGAAAACCCCGCACAGGTTCCCCTGAGCCCCACATGTTTTTATGCTGTTGGTAGAAGACGTCCTGAAGATGCTCTCTCCTCAAGGCATGCTTGAGAACCAAGAGGAACCTGACAGCTCTGAGAGGAAAACCATATCAAAAGTCATCCATTCAAGTCAAAAGTCGACTCTCGCAGTGCCGGATATTAACTATTAACATCTGCGGTTTGGTTTCTGTTTGATCTCAAGGCTTGTTGTGGTAAATACAGACAACTGGCATCGAAGATGAGCAGCTGAATGCATTTGAAGCTGTTCGCACAGCAACCACTGAAGTCGGTGGCGGCTGTCATGAATGCTAACAAGTTGAAATCGCGTAATGATTCAGAAATTCAGATGTTTGCGGCTAGAATTGGCAGCCAAGCCAGCGCTCGACCCCCATTATCCTTTAATCACAGTTCACAATCGACAATGCAGGAAGATGGATTCCCGCCAGAGAGGTAATGCGTATGTTCGACCCGTCACATTGAGTGACGGGATGGATTTTCTTTTAGCCAATACCTGTTTCACTGTTTTACAAATGATCCGGATGGATATTTTTTTCAGGAATGGGGAATTCTCTTTCAAGCTTCATTTTTACACGGACCTTGCCGTTTTTTCTGCCACAGTTCATGTAGGACCTCACCTTGCTCCTCCTGCTGACCCTGCCCGACCTTATAAAGCTGTACAAATCTTTAGCTGCATCCATACCCAGCCACAACTTTATGCTATATCTCATGTTGTCCTCGTCCTTGCTGGCACTGCCACGTCTCAAACTATTCATGCCTCTTCTCATGCCATCCCTGCGGCACTTCATGAAGTCCATTCCACCCTGTCTACATCTCTCATTGTCTCTGCAATTCCTAGCATCCATGCCTCACCTCATGCTGACCCTATTCCCTCTGCTTTTCTTGTTCTGTTCGCCCCAAAACTCAAAGACTTATCCCTGGATGTTCTTACGCTTTCCCCATGCCATCCTGCAACATCCCACAGTGTCAATGGCACACTGCCATCCATGCCACACCTCAAACTGCCACACTTTTATCACTACCCATTCGGTGTCAACCACATTTGATGCTGTCACAGCTGCTTCCTTCTATGCCACACACCCATGCCGCTTCTCATGATGCAACTTCCTTAGAGTGAAAATGAAACGCCATGCCGCACATGCCACACACCACAAGCCAGTCCGTGATAAAGGATGTGATAGAACAGAATAATTCAGTTTGTGTTGTTGCTGTATCTCCGGTTGAAGGAGAAACTTCTACTTTCAATTTGGTGGCAAATCCTATGAGGGACTGAAGTAACATTTCGATAGCAGTTGGGTCACAAAGACAAAAGTAGAAGGTCCTCAGTGACGACGTCCTGAGGTGGGATTGCCAATTAGTGTTGCCTAATTGTCTGGAACCAATTCACATCTGTCTTCCTTCCTCCCCATGAATGGAGGTTCTTCATGGATCTGAGCATCTCCTATTGACTTCGCTTCATTTATTCCCGATTAAACTGTACGTCCCGCTATGCGTTCAAACACCTGGCTACAGGACAAAGTTGGACAGTGAAGGAGAAAAGGTGTGTGTGAGTCTCCAAGTTTTCTTTTTGCATTACCATTTATGTCAGTTCCTGAGACGCCATCTGGGCAGTAAAAGCCAATTCACACTTAAATAAGGGCACCCACAGACGGTTCCAATCCACAGAGTGTCACGCCAGGGACGAGGTTCCCCCCTACGTCGCCACCCACTGAAAAGGCGTTGAAAAACAAAGCTCAGCTCCAAATGATTTGCAGCTCTTTTTACTCACCAGGTGGCGTTTTATCTGTGTAAGTTAATTTCATGCTCTGAATGAGGTGAATAAGAACGTGGGATGTTTAGCCGCTAACACAAATGAAGCTAATTATGCGTTTGATCGCATTAGTTGGAAACAAAATGGGTCTTAAAGCAACACATTAATCGAAGCATTGGAATCACGTAAAAACCGGGCCACTGTGAGGATGAGCGTTGGATGAGTGGACAACTAACACATGGATGTTTGATGTATTTAATAAGAGCTTGTCAATACGAAGGACAAACACAATGGCGTGGCTCGATTCTTCCGCCTTAACCATTGTGTGTTTCAGGGTTCTAGGCTCAAGGAGTGTTTATTGTCGCCGTGGGGCAAATCCCTCTCCAGCCAGCAGTAACAGTCAACAACACTCACAGTAACAACAACATATTTACAATCACTTGTTGAGAAGACCTATGGCAGCAGGGACAAAAGAATACTTGAGTCTCTTAGTCCTGCATCTTGGTGGGATGTACCTGCGGCCTGATGGGAGCAGCACAAACTCACTCACCAAGGGGTGGCTGTGGTCGGGCCTTACTTAGGGTCCTGAGCTTGTAAGCGTTGGAAAGGCCCCTGAGGTCAATGCCTGCAATTTTGCTGCACACTCTGACTGTACCCTGCAGTCTGTTTTTGTTTTTGAGGGAAAGGCCGTACCAACAAATGAAAGAAGAGGTCAGAACGGACTCAATAAAACAGGAATAAAACATTTTCAGGAATGTGCTGTCAACATTAAAACTCCCTTCTTAGAAACAACATCGACATGGAAGTCAAAAGACAGCTTGTCGTCAATGCTGGTGCCAAGGTATTTATAGTTCTGGAGCAGCTTGACGGCTTGATCCTCAATGACAAGAGGAGGAGTGGCTGACAGTTGTTTCTGAAAGTCTATCACCATTTCTTTGGTCTTTGACCCATTGATGCACATAAAAGATGAGGAACAGCAGTTTGTGAATTCCCTCATGACAGGGCTGTGGTCAGGGTCGTCACTGCTCAGCAAGGACACGATAACTGAGTCATCTGCAGATTTCAGAATGGGACGCCCCCCATGTTGGCTAAGGCACTCGCTCGTCTACAAAACAAACAATAAAGGTGAGAGAACGCTGAGGTGATCCAGTGGAGGAGACGAGAGAGTCTGACAGAACACCATTGACCCTCACACGTTGTGGTCTTTCAGTTAAAAAGTCCACTAGTCAGGCTATTAGACCTGGATCGATGCTGTGGAAGTCCCTCAATCTTTCTGCTAAAATGTGTTTGCAATGTCTTGATGTCGGTCATGTCAGGAATAGGTCTGTTTTTGATGGACAGTGTCCACGACCCAAGGAGCTGTTGACTATAAGGTGATATCGGAGTTCAGCACTCCAACATTTGTGCAAAGTGATGACTATGACTTGTCTGTAGCCTGAGTTTGTGCGATGGACTGGTGACAGAAGCACCCGCCTCTTGCCCCTGGTAGCTGTGGGAGACTGAAGCACCCTGCGTCTACATAAAAATAATCATAGAAATATAATAGATGGAGGTTTTTTTGGTCTGAGAACCGACATATCATGAGCTCAAGAAAACCTGATTCCAATTTGGTAACTTTCCTGCTGAGAAGGGCATCTTACTAGCCAGTCCTTCGTCTCACACAGCACATTTTCTTTCCGTATTTTAAATGAATCTAAGACTTTTCTTTGTTTAGATACCCATCGATGTCGCTTCCTATTCCGTATGCACCACGTCATGCCGCACCTCATGCTGTCCCTGCCACATTATTCTCCGGCTCTTGATATTCCTGCCATGTCTCTGACACAGACAGTGGGGATGAGCAATGTAAAATCCTTCCTGTACCTCATGCTGTCCCTGCCATCTCATGCTGCACATGTCTTTTGTCTCTATCACAACTCCTACCATCCCATGCCTCATTCTGTCTGGGCCTCTTCTCATGCTGTTGGTGCCACAATAAATGCCAGCCGTGCCGCATCTCACGTTGTTGCTGAAGCTGTGCCGGCCCAGAATGTATTTTGTGTCCACCATAACTGGTGCTTCCTTCAGCATCCTGGGTGATGGGCACTTACTGAGTCTCCACGGTACGTCCTGTGATATACTGCGGCTCTGAGTGCAGGGCTCTTTGGTGAAATTAAATGCTTTAGAGAAGCCGCTCGTCGGGAAGAGCAGTTTGATCAGTTTGAGGTCGATACGCAGAAGATCAGAGGCGTCCAAAACTTGGCGGCTTGACAAGACTGTGAGTGGAGATGAGACAGAGAGATAGAGACGAGAGAAGAAAGGTTAAAAGACAGGAATAAATGGGACGTGTTTGGAGACAGTTGAGGCCAGGGGTGAGGAGACCATGGAGCGACACACAACAAACATGACTCACAACTCTTATCCATCAGTCAGTTTTCTTCTGCTTCGAAATTAAGTTGCGGGGGCAGAAGTACTATTCAAGACTTCGCGCTGCCGAGAATCCTCCGCCACTGGACTGGACTTGATCTTCAGATCACATTGTCAGCAGGATGACAAGCGTGAAACATTTCCAGTTTTCAACTCAGAACGACTTTTCTGCCATAAAATAAAATTGAAAGCAGCGAAACACACAGATCCCAAACCCAAAACACCCCACTGATATACACCAGGAAACCAAACATTTGAGCTGACATTTGTCACGGCTTTTGTTTTGGTCCCGCAGCTCTGCTCATCAGGGAGAGCGATTCCTCGCCAGAGGGCGAGAGACATCGAGAGGATGCATGGAGTCCGCTCTCCAACTTAGTTGAAAAACCCTGTCAGCTCACATCTATCGCTTCATCAATCAGGCAAAGACAATTAAATATAAATATGTGACATGAAAAGCTGTAATAAAAATGCAAATGGGTCTTATAAAGCTTTAAATATGCCATTTATAATTCATAAATCGTATTAATATACATGGCAAAAAAACACTCTTTCTGAAAAGATTCCCGACTGAGAAAAATATGTTTGTGTCAGTTTTCAATATTTCATCAGATGGATTTCATTTCATGAGATAAATCTTTTTTTTTTTTAACGCCACTCTTGCGTATTGCTCCATGTTACTCTAGTTTTGATATGTTTTTAATGTGAATTTAGCCGATCTAACAGATTTTCCTGTCTGAGTGGTGTTATATGAGTCTCAGGTGAATCAAGTGTGTAAAGATGGTGGTCATTTTCCCCCTGGACAAGTGACCATATATCTTCACGTCTATTCGAAACAGTCGGAATCATCTGGAGCCCACATCTGTGACTCAAGGAATCTGTGATCCGTGACAGAACAGCTGCTGATTGTGGCTCACGTGACTCATTTTACTTGCTATTTGAATCATTCCTTCTTGCTCCAGTCATGTTTACCTCGGCGGTATCCTGCCACCACACGCCGCCCTCTCCGGTTCCATATCCGCCCGGCCACTTTCGGCCTGCCAGTTTGGCAGTGACTGATCGCCCACCACTCTGCTTATCCTCCATCTGTCTTGATGTCCCACTCTCTCCCACTCAGCATCTTCAGACGCCTTACTATGGAAGTGTTCACGTGACCCATTCTTGAGTGTGAGGACCACTTTCTCGCGTGTCCACACTTGAAGGACGAGCCTTCTTTCGTGCTGGACTTGCTCCTTTTTCCGACAAATGGGCTCAGCGTTAAACCTTCCACTTTCCTCCAACACGTCTTCCTCAGTCGGGACTTGCCGCTCGCTCAGACAGACTCTTGGGAAGTCACTATCCCATTAGATTGTCTCAGTAGGTTCAACCATTTACCTTAATGATCCGTCTCCTTTCATCGTGTCCTGCCCTCGCAGCAAATTTCACACTCCACACTCCCCAAATTGCACATTCACCAGAACATTAGAAGCTTGTTAGATTCTATCAGGGTTTCGTGCCACCAAAAGTTTCTCATTGAAGTCGACAAAGCAAACGTTCAAAGTCATGATGACAAGAATTTCTACAACTTTAGCAGACATGTTATGTTATGCACTTTATGGAATTATACAATTCCTTCCCTACGTCTGCTGACAATGTTTCCTTCTTGTTTACTGCAACTTGTTTGATGAGATGGTCAATCGGACGAGGAAGGTTAGAGGAATCCACCAGGAACACAAACTGCTAAATGCTAAATTATATATATATATGCACTTAAAAAATAAAATAAAATTAGCATGAATATATTTCTACAGTTACATTTATTTATTTTGTCAAGATTGACACATTTATTGCCTTGGATTATTTAAAATATATAACAGTATATAATTTTGAATAATAAATATATAGAAATGTGTTATAAGTTGTATAAATATAAACTATATTATTTTAAATAAATTAATTATCAAATACTTTTAAATCATTTAATATAATAATTATGTAATATTGCAAGGGTAATAAATAAACGTAAGATATGTTATTACCTTAAAGAAATAAGTAAACATGGTAATAAATAAATGCTAATTAGGAACGAGAAATAAATATTTGGTTGAAATTCCCAATTGTATATAAATGTGGAAATAAGAAAGATTAAGACGGTAATAGATCTTTTTTTTTTTACACAAAAATAAATGTAACATAGTTAAATAAAATACTGTATGAAATTCAGGGTCCATTTTAAACATCGTATTAAATATCTGTCGAATTAACTTGTTTGTTTGGTTTTATTTATATATTGTTTATTTATTTATTGTCGCGTCTGCCTGCTGCTAAGAAGTTCTGTTTGTGGAGTGAAGCTGTTTGGATTGAACGTGTGTTTAGATGTGTGCACCAGCTCATGCAGGCCTCTGTTGCTAAGCGCTGACACGTTGTCGAAGGCTGAACTTTGAGTGATGGAGAACTTGGATCTCGATCAGGAGGGTTTGACTCACTCGCTCTCCTCGAGCTAATTGGCTTCACCACACGGTGATTCTGGAGTTGGTGTCAATCACATGATTAATGAGAGCTTCTCAAATACGGAATCACTATGGGAACAGAAAAAGACTGGAGGGGTGGAGAGGGGAAGGTCCTCTGACCGAGAGGCATCTTCAGTGAGGTCTGGTACGTCCTCACCCTCTATGATTCTGGCTGGAAAAAAAGCAGGCATCGGCACTCGGTGTGCTCGGACCTGCAGAAGTTCTTTGGCAGAAATGCTGACTGCTGTTTTGTGTTCAGAGTGGTCCGATAATTTCAGCCTGGCAGAGGTTCAGCAGAGCTCCGCTCATGTTGCAATCCAAAGTGAAGCCAAGTAGCGTAACCAAAGCCATTAGCATCTGAGTTGGAAAACATGTCGGCCTCACAGTGTGTGCCGCTCAATGTCACGGAGCTTTTGGGCCTGAGTTTCCTCCGACAGATGATGGCGTTGGGGCAACACCAGCCTGATGGGCTGGAGAGGATGTGGCCTTCACTCCCATGCCGTCTCAGTCCCACTGCCCTCCCTGCTGGACCTCCTCAACCACTGCTGTCACCACATCTTGCACTGGGATCTTCCGTTCCTTTCCTCACATCGGGTTCATCGGTGCTCAGCCCAGTCCTGCTCAGGCCCATTTCTGTTTGCCGCTTTCCCCCAATCCAGACGGCCACTTTTGCTGCAGCACCTGCAGGACCTGCTTGCTTATACATCTCCCCTCCGGCTGAGTTTGAAACTCATTCAGTCGAAGATTGTGTCAGAACAGAGGTGCGCAATGTGCAGCCGGAGACCAAGGTCTGAACCGTGCCGTGACAATGACTGCGAGTAATATATGGACTTTTACAGACTAAAGCGCGTCATGCTGCAAAAATATTGAGCCTCGTCACATCAAACCAATGAAATGACAAGCGTTTTATTCACCTAAAAGCGCTCAAAATGTGGCGTTTTCACAGCAACTCCGCACACAGGGTCGATCTTCTAGAGGACCGGAGACGGGAAGCAGCTACTGAGACCGGCTGTGGTGTCAGAACTTCAGACACACTGAAAACAGCGCATTTTGAGGGCTTTAATGTTTTCTTTAAATCTTATTTGGCTTTTTGTCACTCAAAAAGACAAATTTCAAATTTCAAAAATGCACGTGAAATTTGTCTTCATGAGTGACACTATATATATATAGATAGATAGATAGATAGATAGATAGATAGACAGACAGACAGACAGATAGATAGATAGATAGACAGACAGACAGACAGATAGATAGATAGATAGATAGATAGATAGATAGATAGACAGACAGACAGACAGACAGACAGATAGACAGACAGACAGACAGACAGACAGACAGACAGACAGACAGACAGACAGACAGACAGACAGACAGACAGACAGACAGATAGATAGATAGACAGACAGACAGACAGACAGACAGATAGATAGATAGATAGATAGATAGATAGATAGATAGATAGATAGATAGATAGATAGATAGATGGATAGATAGATAGAGATATATATATGCATGTGTGAAATTTGTCTTTTTGAGTGACTCTCTCTCTCTATATATGTATACACATATATATATTGAGTGTCACTGAAAAAGACAAATTTCACACATGCATAGATAGATGGATAGATAGATAGATAGATAGATAGATAGATAGATATAGATATATATAAATGCATGTGTGAAATTTGTCTTTTTGAGCGACTCTCTCTCTCTCTCTCTCTCTATATATATATATATATATATATTGAGTGTCACTCAAAAAGACAAATTTCACACATGCATATATAGCTATATATATATAGATAGATAGATAGATAGATAGACAGATAGATAGATAGATAGATATACTGTATATATTAAGTCCACACTGCATATAACTGCTTCGTATGAATTGGAACGGACCACGTCCACTTCTCTGGATGCTTTAAAACAGAAGTTTCTCTGTGTGTTTCATGAAGCAGCAGCTCCACGTGACGCTAAGAAGAGAGGGGACAGAATGGAGTCATGTTTTGTGTGGCATCTTAGTGTTTGTGATGATGACTGGACAGCAGGTAGACGCTGCTGTATGATTATCCAGAGAAGATTCTGCATCGTGGCTTGATGCCCAATTATCGATGCTCCCCGTAATCATGCCTTCGCTCCTGTTCGCTGTGTTCTCTCCTCTGTATTTTCCTTCTCTAACAATCGCTCCCGTTCGGGGTGAAGCCATTAGTCTTTCAGGCTCATTAATCTTGCTGGATGGTTGCAGAAACGCGGCGCTGTAACAAGGCGTTTCTGTTTGGCATTTAGGAGATGAAAGGTTTTTGGGAAGCGTGTGTGTGCGTGTGTGTAAATATAAAGACACAGCTCGACAAAGCTTTGTCGGATCACGCTGTTACTGACGTCTGAACCCGGAGAAGTGTCGCTGCGACTGACTCACTTCTGTTAAACAGCGAGTCAAGGCGCCAACACCACAATTTTGGTGGTGTTCAGGTCAATTGGAAGCCGCACCGGCTGCGCCACGCTCCCATTCCAAAGGTCAACACTAGAATATTGCATGACTCAGCACCCGTGGGCCGGAACAGCCGCAATATTCAGGCTTGACCTTTTTTTTCGTGGGCTTGCCTGCAGGAGGGCGCCGCGCCACTCTGTCGGACGATGAGATCGAAACCTGTCCTCAGTCACACCAGGAACAGGCTTCAGCTCAGGTGCCAGAATAAAATTCCCAATCTTGATCTACAGGACATGGTACACTGGAAACAGAGATGCGAAACTCAAATCTTCACAGTTAATATTTGGAGTCCATTTTTGACAATTTCATTTCACATGCCTCACTTCCTGCTGTCTTCTTTGTTGGTCTTTTTCTAGGTGTGGACTCCAGTGTTTGTTTACATAAGAGCTGGCTTTACTTTCTGTTTCAGCAGTGGTTGTTTCACAATAAGGGTCAAGTTCTTTGCAGAGCTTCATCTCATGAGATCTATCTTTTCTTATGTTGAAGAAGGAGGGAGTGACCCACACTCCCCAAATCATGGTGCTGTCCAGGGAGTTAAACCCGTCCACGGTCTGAGTGACTCCGACCTGGAGAAGCTTGCCTCAATCTGGCTTTGAAACTGTCCTCAAATGCAGGGTTTTCCACCTTATAAAGACAGTAAGCTATCAAAACAGAAGAGAATCTAACAAAAACCATGGGTGAGGAGGCCTCAATACCGGCCAGTAGAAGACCAGGTCAGTGCCACTGTTGATCCAAACGCATGACAGGCTTTGTACTGCTCAGCTTTCTAAAGGGAGTTTTACTGTCCATTTACATTAGCCTTCAATGTTGCCGTCCGTCTCTGATCCGTTCAGACACTTCATCCTCTCATAATAGTGAGACACACACACACAGCGACGTTTACATGAACCTGCTCTTCTTCCTCAAAAAACCCTCACAAATCCCACATTATTGGTTGATATTGATATTTCAGTTCACTGGTGTTTGGTGTCTCCAGTGATGTCACTAGATGGCGCCGGCGTTGGACCCACCTATGAGAACCTTGTCACAATCACAATGGATTTTAGAGGGAACCAAGTTCTATTGAATATTTTTGTAAACATGGAATGAAACTGGATTAGTTGGTGACGTGACTCTTGTTGTTTGGTCACTATGACATATCCTCTTTTGTTTTGATGATAAAGACCCACAGTTTTCTAATGGTTCAGTAAAGACAATGGACACAAACATTGGGAAAAAGGAGGAAAAAAGCAATTGAAAACTCATTACCATACAGACGCATCTAAAGCCAAATGGGTTTACGTTTGTCGGTTTTGTTTAGGTCTAAATAATAAGCTGGCGCCACTGTGTGACTCCCTGAAGCCTTCAGTCCTCTGCTACCTGACAAACAGAGACGCAGTGGTCTCAGAGAGTCAGGCGAATCCTTGGAGGGCTAGCACGGGTCAGGAGATAACGCTGGTCATGGAGGTCCGTCTCTCCCAAACAGTCTCATACAGGTCTCATTCTGCATGAGATGTCCGTCCTCTGAAAGGTTTGAACTTGGAGGAGGATTATCTGAATCGACGTCGGCTCAGAATAATGAAAACGTGTGTCAGCAGGGAGGCTGACGGTGGACTGAAGGAGACGCGCAAGTCCCCCTGACTTTGCTGTGTCAGCACATATTAAACGAGTGACTTGTGACTGCCAGTAGAGACGTGCACCGCTGGAGCGCTGCGGGAGTGACAGCTGTCCGAGTCCACTCTCGAATGTCATTTCTGAAACATTAGAACCCCGGCGTGCCGCTCGTGCTCTAATGATTACTCAGCGTTATTAACTGCATTCCCAAGCCGTTTTCAGCAGCGTGAAGCCGACGTTACATGCTGCGCGGCCATGACTGAATAAATGTAACACAGTATGAGTCAGTTCCTCTGTGTCATCACATCTGACCCCAGATGGGTGAGATGGATGGCTACGAGGTCAGTGGGACAGCAGGTGGCAGCAGCGTTCCGGGGCTTGCTTGCATAAAACACAAGTTTTTATTTTTATTTTTATTTTTATTTTTATTTTTATTTTTATTTTTATTTTTATTTTTATTTTTATTTTTATTTTTATTTTTATTTTTTGGTGATGTGCCACTGGGATTAAAGGTGAGAGTTGAACTGACTGGAAAAATAGAGACAGTATTCTGTGTGTACTGGTTGTGTGTATTAGATAATTTTGAAGTGTGTGTTTTGGTCTGGACCCAACAGCTTCATTGGGTCAAAGGTTATTAATAATATATATATATATTTTTTAATCTTTCTTGTCTTTGACCACTTGTAATTGTGATGATGATGATGGCGGTGGTAGCTCCTAAAACCAGATCAATCTTCGCACTTATCCGCGTTTTAAACTAGTGACGTGACTTTTGACTCTCTCAGGAGAAGTAGCTCTTTTGGCTTCTCTGATTTTTATCAAGCTTGAATTCACTCTTTATCAAGTTACATGTGAAATTATTCCCACAGTTTAATGCAAAAACAATAATTTCACTTCAGGATGGGACATATCTCTCCAAAAACATCAACAAAGTAATACAAAAACAACAATGTCAGCGCCTTTGAATATGCCATTTTATAGATTTAAATCAGCTATAAAATGATATTTACTTTTATATTTAATCAAATAAATTATTCAAAATAATTCATAAAATTTGAAGGAGCTGACGGTGCAAGACATATAATTTCAGTGTGGAGGATATATTATTATTCTCGAAAGCCACTATTTCCAACTGAAACTGGAGCAGCTGATCCTCTTCATTCACTCCATCGAGACCTGATGGTGGCGGCCGGCCGAATGACCTTGACCCCTGAGGTCACCAAGCTGAAGACTTGTGCTGCACAGAGAAGCTACTCCAGGCAAGTGAGAGCGAGAGAGGAACGGTTTCCCTCTGACTGTTTACTCTGTCAGTGGATGATGTCATTAACCTTCCACTGGTGACATTTCGGCGGAGCCATAAATGTTGAGTGGATGGTGAGTGGATGGCCGGGAGACAGCATTATTGGTGGGGACTGAGTGAAGCGCCTCTGTGTGTGGCAGCATGAGTGTTGCTGCAGGACATGAACGGTGGGTGACCCGACCCTGCTGCTCTTTCCTCCGCCCCCAGCCTCTATATGCTCTGTGTAATCATGAGCGGATAAAAGACACTTTGGCAAGTGCTCCTTCTGGAGGGAAGATGAATTCAACTTTCACTCAGAAATCCATGGGTTGATCAATAAACAAAAGTTCTTTGGTCTTTTGTAGTTTTCTGTGGAATATCAGGAGAGAGGAAATTTGGAAATACATGTGGAAAAACCTGGAAATGGAACTTGGAAATTCCATTTAAACATATTTACATTTCAAGTTCCACTTTTATTTATCCTTATTTATTTCCACATCTAGATCTCTTTCACTCCTCACAGCAGCCCAGAAACACTTTAGTGACACCTGTCTTGAATAAGCTGTTGAAAGACTGCAGTTGTGCTCTTGCTGATTATGAGCATTTTCCTGTGGCAATACAATTCTCACTCTGTTCGACGGAGCGCTGACTCCACTCAGCCCGCTTGTAGTCAATTAAACGTTGCCATAATGCACCAGATTGGCCCAGCGGGGGGAAGTCGGCTTTCTGCTGAAAAACAGGAAGCATTTTCACTGCAGCTGTCTTGTAAAGTAACACTAACGCCATCGTCTCCCGACACAGGCCCTGCACCGGAGCGATAGCAGTGTTCGCGCCGCCATCAGAAGGCGACTGAGACAGACTTCAGAAAACTCTCCAGCAGTCTCAACACATTCACCACAGTCCTCTATTCATCCAGTCATTGCTCACAGATTAACTTGAAAGAGCTGAGCCAGAAGACAAAGATGTCCACTGACCGCTGTGTTGCTCCTCTCACCTGTGGTCAACAGCATTGGAGTGACCCAGACAACCAGGCTTTGTCTGTCTGGACTCCCTGGGAGAGAGAAGCTCAGTCATCCAGCAGAGACTCAGAGGACATCCTCTGCTTCTCCAGGATAAGACAGCTGCCAGAATGTCTCCTTGTCTATGGCAGTGTTTTTCAGCCTTTTTCTAGCCATGACACCCTCAGTTCCTGTGACGCACCACCAAAGGAACCTGGGCCCTCAGTCTGAGCCTCTTTACCATGGTCAGTACCCAGATTGAACACTGGATGAAGCCTGATTCACAGATTTTGACCCAAATTTAAGCGTTGGAGTCAGACAGGATTTTGTGTTTTTTGTAAACCCTTATAGACAGAGGTGTCCACCAGAGGTCCCCCTGGGGCAAATGCTGACTTTCATTAAAACAGAGAGGTGAAAAGTGACGTGGTGCCAGCCAGTTAAAAAGTTGGCGCGACGTCATGAGAGGTCAGGTGTGAATAGGCTGATCGACCTCCGAGCCTTCAGTCGTCACATAGTCAT
The DNA here is from genome assembly GCF_027744825.2 of Synchiropus splendidus. NCBI lineage: Eukaryota > Metazoa > Chordata > Actinopteri > Syngnathiformes > Callionymidae > Synchiropus > Synchiropus splendidus. The sequence continues at coordinate 17,622,476 of NC_071344.1, forward strand.
TAAATTGTATTAATAAATTCCGTCCCGGCTCAGAGTTCACTCATCTCAGCGGGACAGACAACAAGGATTGTGTTGATCTTAAACAGAGGATTCAAATGATTTTGTTCAGGAATAGAAATGACTAGCAAGGCTTACACCAGGTTGCAAGGACAGTTCAAGTAAGACGTCGCCACAGAACCCACTTGACCTTCAAGTGAAGGTCGACTGTTTCATTGGCAGTTTCTTCCTCTGGTTTGGCCAAACTTTTTCTTCAGTGATCCAGCCCAATCCCATCCATCATCTACCATTACACGCACTACACCCTCCTCAGGTCTCCTGTTAGACCCTTTACCCTTTGGCCCATATCCATACTCGGATATGGACGAAATGAACAGAGAGCACGGACAGAAGGCTCCGTCCGGATCTGGATCCATATGGAACACTGAGCACAAATGGGCCTTAAGAGGACACTTCCACTCGTTCAGCAGTTGAACTCAGGCTCTACTTTCATCCAGAAGTTTGAGAAGTCCAACGGCTGTGTCAGTGCATTGCCAGATAAACACCATCTGTGCCACGTAGGTGGCGAGAGGCGGGAAGATTGATTCCAGCGTTTATCATTTCTACAGTCGATCCCTCACTCAGGGAGATGATTGGGGCGTCTGATGACTCAGATTTACATACAGCCGCGGTGAGACGCAGCGGGAAGCCTCCGGCAGGATGCTGGCTTTATTCACAGCTCAGAGCTTTATAATCGGCTTCGCTTCGTAGCCTTTATTTTTAGCGATGTTAGCGCTGGTAAAGTGATCCCAGCTAGCTGGAGATTTGAATGCAGCTCAGGACTAGTTGAGATCCCTCCTCCACTTTGAATAGATGCAGATTTTTCAGAGTTATGCTCATTTTTACATACAAAAGTTCTGCAAAGACGGGGATGAGGAAGAGAGGTTTCATTTTCTGCTCAGAAAAAGTTCACTGTAGCCTCTGTTTTTGTGACTGGAATTTATTTACTGCGTCTGATTTGTGGTCTTCTAGTTTGGTCCAACTTCCCTCATCTCATACAAACTCCTCCAGCTCTCCAGGAGTTGAGCACCTACTGTAACCTCTGTCTCTCAAAGAGAGTCCTGACAGAGAACCTCTTGTCTTCTCCATCCTTCCCTCACTTATGAACAAGACCCCAAGACACTTCTTTTCCTTTGGACGCCTCTTATGTTCAACCTGTTTTTGACGGAGAATCACAGTGTCTGACCGAGCTGATCCTCGTCCCAGTGAGATTGCAAAGTCTTGCCGTACAGAGCCATAAACCCGTGTTTTCTCACGTTTACAATCTGATGCGTTGTGAGATTAAAGCCACTCCTCTTGATTATTCCAGCCTGAGCCGAACAACTAGCTTTGCTTTCGGGGGCTGAAGCTGCACAAAGCAAGATAAGGATGTGTTCGCTGGCCCACGAACAGACAAGGGCTGTTGTGTTTGCGCCAGTGGAGCTCACAGACCATAACTGTGACGGATGTAATTGAGGTCAGAGACATTTAGCTGCTTTTAATAGACACACAATATTTAGCAGAAGTCGGCAGAAGTGTGTTGTGGAGGGAGGTTTGGTGTGGCAACCAGCAAAGAAGAAAAGGAAAAGTTTGGTGTTGCTGTGGATTTATTTCAGGGTTCTCCCCAGGATTTATTTTTCTCACGATAGTGAGTCTCTCATTCTCTTCCAGACACACAACATCGGTCAAATCCACTCACTTCAGAGCTCACAGGTCCAATGTTGTTATGACAGATGGCAAATACGATCAGAAATTTGGACACAATGGACCCGTGAAGAGGAGCAACAGTTGGACCAGAGTGGTTGATGATGAAGGAGGACATGGGGTGTGACTTGAGGATGAAGACAGATGATGGGAATTAAACAGGACGAATCCATTTTCCTTTGAAAAACACTGCTACGTATAAACACGTTGGAGTTTCTTCTGTTTGAGACCTAAGTGCTCAGACAGAGCGTCCTGTCTTACACGTAAATGTTGGAGAAAATGGATTTTAAAGATCCATTAAACAGGTCGAGTCAGATTCACCATCCTGACTTCAAATCTACAGTAGACAAGCTGATGAACTCATGATCCAGTAATGTCTCTCCACCAGCAGCCGGTGAGGAACTGCAGTCTAGAAGACGCAGGTTCATTTTTAATTTATCGCCTCACAAATCGAGGGTTACATCCTCACCGTGGCCTCCCAGAGGAAGGGAGCTGGTCAAGGCGTCTGCTTGGACGCCACATTGTTTTTCCCGAACATGAATGGCTTATCATCTCCAGTGGGAACAATGGTGTCCACCCACGACCCCATGAGTCTTAGGAGCTTGTTCTCATTTGCAGTTGTGCGAAAGACTCAGCTTGATCAGTGAGAGATATTGACTCCTCTTTTGCATTGACGCCCATTAACCACCACATCTGTCTTCTGTGTAGGTTCAGCGAGGCGTCAGAACTCATCGACTCTTCCAATATTAATGTGACTGAAACCATCTGATCTATGTTTTTCTTCCCGACTCCATCCAACTGTTGTGCGGTGTTGTGCATCATCGGCCCTCCAGAGTCCCCTCCTCCTCCTCTTGGTTGATGTTTTGTCCCCAGACTTTAGTTATCGATGAGATCTGTTTGACCTTTTCTCCCCGCCAGGCGCTTCGTCTTGGCAGCAGCAGGACAGCATTTGAGTTCTCTCTGCAAAAACAAACAGTCAACCCAAAAAAATACAAAAATAGAAATGGTCGGAAACTGTGTTTCTGACGTCAGCAGGGTATCTGATTGTGAAAGGTTTTGGGTCCCTTCTGACCTTTTCACTGCTTCTTTTAGCCAAACAATGTGACGCCAGCTCGGAGTCACTGCTTCTCAGTTGTACTTGAAGTTTTGCGCATGTCGTGCAGATGATTCAGATGGTGCAGATGATTCAGCATGTGACACTAGGAATGGGAAGATTTAGGAATCATCTGGAGACACGATGGAACAGCATCAGGCAACCCAGGTTTGGCATCAGTCTGCAGCACAGTGGTGTGTGGAAGTCTGGCTGTGGAAGAGCGCCATCATCTGTCACTGGAACCTGACCTGGAAAGGTGTCCAGACCTCTGATGCATGTTTTGAGGACAATAAACTGTCTGTGCCGACGGCATGGTTTGTGTTCCACAAACTGCTGCTACCGTGGTTGTGTTCTTGGTTTTTACCTATAGAATTTGGGGCTGAACTCAGAATCACGAGAACTTTCAACTCCAAAGTCCCTTTGAGAGTAAGTCTCTCGCACCTGAATCCAGATTCTGATGTGAATCGGTTGGCAGATACTTGTTTGGCCAAAGCTCTCCAGCCTCCATCACCATGGATGGTCAGGAGATAGAAACTGAGAAGGGCGTCCTCCTCAACGCATCACAGCACCTTCTCCTGGAAGACATGAAGGGAACGCGACTTTGTGGTGGAGGTGCTGGAGTGTTGGATTGGGAACCCTCTCTATGCCAGAGAGCACCTTGAGTCAAAGCTTCATGAATGTTAACCACTGCTAAAATCTGCTTCTCGTCCAATTCACATACACAGCACCATTACATGCCACTACTTGTCACTGGAGTTCAGAGCTTTTGACCTCAGCCTGAAATATGTCCTTTGAAAAGGGAGACAATTTCCCAACAAACATGTCGCCTCCCTGCTCCCATTTTGTAGCCCGACAGTTTTGTCACACGTGATCTCCTCTACATACAGAGGTTTTCGTTGCTTAAATCTCGTCCGTTTGTATCACTGACACGCCCCTTCTGGCCTTGTGGAACTTTAAAGAGATTAAGAGCCAGAGATGAGTGAAGTAATGAAGCAGTCCGTGATGATCTACTTCAAACGAAAACATCTTCAGCAGACGGTTTGCCATGTTGATGTACTTCCTATGCTTAGCGTGGACATGAAAACAAGATGTCTTGTGTGAAAGCCGAAGCTGAATTAGCTGCTCCAGTTTGCACACCGCGCTGGATGTTTCAGTTGTTGATGCCGCATATCAAACACACACTTGACCCCCGCTGCTCTTCCCCGAACACAGCGCCGTAGGTCTCCGCAAATCCCTTCATCCGACCAGGTGGATTATGCTCTTTGATTTTTCAAGCAGGTTTAATTCAAAACGATCCTCTGGTTCGCCCTGATCCTCTGAGGCGCGCTCTTCCACATCACCCGCTGCATGTATATAAACGTGTACCTGGGCTTCCATGGAAACACACTGCGTAAGAGGAAACGCAGCCACGGTTCCGACCCTGGCAGTGCAGATAAAGAGAACTGCTGCAGGAGCGGCAGGGAAGCTGGAGGAAAGCGCCACAATCAGCTGCTGCCATTATCTCAGAGCCGCCTCCACAGCCGGGCCCGCCGGCCTCGCTCACACCACCGCCCAACACAGAGCACACGCACGGCTGGCTCAGGATCGTGACAATTACTCCTTTAGAAAGCCAGGGCTTCATCCAGAGCGTCTCACTGCGAGAAGTCTCAGCAAAACATCTATCACACTTATTGGCCAACGAAGACTGGTGTTATCAGGAGCTGCGCTCTTTGTCTCTAATCTGCGTTTCTTTGCACAACCTCTTTGTGTCGCTGGATGACGCAGACGGCAGGAGCACAATGACGGCTTGCGAGATTTCTGTTTGTCGTGGCCCAAAGTTCCTGCTCTGCCACCTACATTTCATCAAGCTCGAGGAAAGGATTTTGTGCACACCTGACACCAGAAGACAAATACAGTGGTACCTCGGTTCTCGACCACAATCCGTTCCAGACGGCCGTTCGAGAAGCGATTTCTTCGAAATCTGAATCGATTTTTCCCATTACAATGAATGGAAAAAGAAATGATGCGTTCCAGGCCTTAAAATAGTCTTTTGTAGGAGTGAATGTAGAGTGTCTGCTGCAGGTGCGCTGTTCCTCTATGTGTGTGGCCGCTGCATGTGGGAGGGGTTGCCGAGTGAGTGACGTCTCTCCAGAAGTGAAGAGGTGCCCGGTGCGTGTCCAGCTCTGAATGTGCGTTTCTGTGCAGTTTGGCTGTGACAAAGTCATAAACCAAGTAACGCTCTGTCCCAGACTCGCCTCATCCCTGGTGCGGAGAGCGAGCACCTCCCCTGTGACGCTCTACCACGGTCCAGTGTGGAGACAGTTTTACACCTCAATATGAAGAAAAAACAGTCAGTAAATGTAGCTAACAGGACACGTCTGCATACAGAGGCTGCGTTATACACAATAACAAAGCGCGTCGTGGGTCAGCTGATCGGTCCGTTTTATCCATTTTATCCGTTCTTTTACGGGGGCGTTTGAGTTCTGGATTTTCGTTCAAAATCCGAAGCAAAAAAATCTCGAAATTTTTGTTCGAAGACCGGGATGTTCGAAAACCGAGGTTCCACTGTATTTGCCAACAACCGTGGTCAGTGGGGAGCAGGGAATTCACACGCTTCGTTTCTCGTTCTTAAGGAACTTCTAAAACAGACTTGAGAAGAGTGGGCCCCGGTGTTACATGCAGCCCTTGGCCTGCATTTTCACGGCCCTCATGAGGTCAGAGTGAAAGTACCCATCTAAAAAAGCTATTGCGTCGTCAATCATGACATGTTCTAAATTTAATTCACTTTTCGTCTTTATATTCTCCCTCCCTCCCCCAGAGCTATTCTCAGCTATGTTGCAATCTTAAAATACATTTATTTAATGAGTGACATGAGTGAGTTTTTTTGTCCCGCAATATAAATGAATAAAACTCATTTAAAAAAGATCTTGAAGTACCTTTGTTAATTTATTCCCTTATTTTTGACCCATTGTTATGTCACCAAAATATTCTCCACTTAAAAGATATTAATAATATATTTTTATATATATATATATATTTTATAATAAAATATTTTATGTATTTAATGTTGTCGTTGCATTTACATACAACACTGTGGTTTAATGAGTGAAAACCCTGCATAGAATACTTATTAAAACATTTTTGTGTATATTTTTTATATTTTTTCATATATTTCGTTGTGCTAATCTGTAGTCAATGCCAGCTGCATGGGGTGAAAGCAAAGGACATCCTGGACAGCCCTGCAGATCACCACATTGCACAGACCACTCACTGCAAAAATTTAGAGCCATAAGTTAACCTCTGTGGGAGGAAACTGGAGTGCCCCACACCAGCACCACACCTTACCAAGAGCTTCCAGATCGAGGCGTACTCGGACTGGGCTTCGACCAAATGAGATCCCAGATACATCCATCTGAAATGAGTTTTCTCTGAAGGGTGGCGAGCGTCTTCCTTAGAGATAAGGTGGGGAGTTCTGTCACATGGTAGAGACTTGGTGTAGAGCTGCTGGAGCGGCGTACCTTTTGAAGCTGCTGCCCGTGTGACCCAGCAACACATAAACAGATGAGGATGGATGGATAGGCTTCGGGAGGTCGTATTGTTCAGGGAAATTTGATGTAGAATGTTCAAAACCAGAACATACTTCTGGGCTGCAGGCGGCGTGTTTTTATGGCGTCCAGTCCAGGAGGAATTATTGAATCACGGCGCCCCAAAAGAAACCTGGAATTGCTTTTCCTGGATGTTGCAGAAGCTTTTTAGCCAGCGCCTAGATGGAGTTTGATAGGAAGGACGAGCGAGCCGAATGGATTTGGGCTTTATCTTGGCGACCTCGCCGCTCGGCTCCAGTCGGCCGTGACAGAAATAATTGGCCATTAGTCTTTTCATCACAGGTGCTGTCTTAGAATCTGTTACTTCAGTTGGACAAACCAGGCGACGCTCGGGCCTCAGACTCACATGTGTCGGTGGAAATGGAAAAAAGTGTTTGTGCAGCTCCATGGGATAATAAACTCAAGAATAACTAGTTAGTGATGGACGAATGGCTCTGCTGCATCACACCAACGATTCATCGGGAGAAGTCACATGGTTTCCTACTGAATCACAGGTTGTTTCCTTCAAGTTCTGAGGGGCTTTATCTATGGTGCCGGGATGAGCATCTGCCTCGGAGACTGTGGTTATCCGCCAGAAAGAGAGATGAAATGCGATCAATCTCTGGTGGAGGAGTATCTCAGGGTATTGTTCATGAGTGAGCGATGGACGGATCTGTGCGGCATCTTCAGTGAAGAGCTGAGCCAGAAGACTGACCTGGTGGATTCCTCCTCGCCCCACCAGCTTCGGAGTGACTTAGAGAACGACTCTCTACACGCTCTGTCTCCAGACCAGACGGAGAGAAGAACCTCCAGTCCTTGTGAGAAGACAGTTGAGCTGTCTCTCGCCTGGAGATCTTGAAAAAGCGACTCATTCCCATCTGTCTTGCCATCTACTTTCCCATCAAAGTAAACGGCAAGGTTCACAGCAGGAAGTTAGAGTCTCAAGTGACTTGGAATCAAGTTCTTGGATGAAGGTTGAGAGTTGAAGAGTCTGTAACTGTTACTCTATAATAAATGCTTATAATGTGAACAACCTCCGTGGAAGTGCTTCAGGCTGACCTGGATCAGTATGTTCCTAATAACTGGCATGGACTGACCTGGCTGAGGGTCGCTCCACTGCATCCCTGGAGGACCTCCTCTGATCTCCTGGAAGATGGAGAGAGCGGCCCCGACCGCTCTTCAAAGGGCTTCTCTGGCTCCAGCCAGCAGAACCTTTTTTGGGGCGATTAACGCTCCCATCTTTGGCAGTGAACCGTAGTCTGAGTCCTACTGTGGTCATTGATTGAGTTCGCTTCATGTGTGAGCTTCACTGTCTCGACCTGTGTCTGTGTTCCAGCCAAAGCTCTTCCAGAGATCCTGAACCAGTGAGCAATGACGTTCAGGTCCAGGGTCAAGCCCTCGGCTCTCAGGTGACTGCAGGTGACAGAGCCCTGGGTCAAGGTCCTGCTCCACTGCTGCTTCTGATCGAGTGCTGATTCTACCTTGACTTCACATTCGAAAAACTATTGAGGAGTAGGTACTACTGCAACAGCTGAGTTCACTATGACAAATAATAGCGAAATAACTTGTAGACTTCTGACCACAGACTCTGATAGTAATAATGCCAGCTGCGAACACAGCGGCTAACATTGAGGTAATGCTTAACTACAACTTTTACAACTTGTGTTACTTCCTCTTCTTCATCATCCACTCTTCATCCCATCACTGCTACCACTAGTAAAACTACTACCTCTAGTCCTACTACTACACATTTTGTGTTTCAGAGACCACTAGTACTAATAAATAGTATTACAAAGACAACAGTAGAAGTTACAGGCAACTACTTGCAGTCTACAACACAAATACTTCTGCTCCTACTTCTAATACTGCGAGCTTTAACGCTACTGCAATGCAACTTCTTTCCCATCCCAAGTATCCCAATAGTACTAATAGTTTTACTTCCACTGCAGCTGCTTCTGTGGGAAAATAATCAGATATGTCTCCTGGACTGCAAACAACACTGCCACAGACACAAAGTAACTCTATTTTAACTTGTACCTCTGCTTATGCTGCTACTACTACTGTTGATAGTATTGACTGCATAGTGTGAAGTACAAGGACAGGCAGTTACAGGTAGTGCCGCAACTGCCTCAAGCGTACTACTGATGTAGACGTGTATCTTCTTTTTCAACCGCAGCTCTTACTCAAATGGACTCAGTGATCTGACTTCTTTTACCACAAACAATGACCAGTACTTCTACTGAACTGCAATAAATAAATACTACAATTCTACAAAAACAAATCAGTTATTAGACCCCCAGGAAGTTTGCAATCCTCATCATTTAATAGGTCGCTTTGGTTGATGTATGTTATTAATATAATAACGTTTTTACATTACAGTATGTAAACCATTTAAAATAAATTGAAAAAAATCTTCAGTCTGATCTCTGTTGAACTGCGAACAATACAACCACCGCGGCTGCCTCCCTCTAGCGGCTCTTGTGCGCACTGCAGCGTCTCTGCTGCCACAGAGCCCTGCAGAAATCCACCACACTGACTTGAACCAGAAATAATGGAGGGTCCAGCTTGAGCGCGGCTGACGATAATCTCTCTTGATGCTGCTGCTCAGCTCCTGCCGCCATCTTTGATGCCTTTTCCTCCAGATGAGGCTCTTTGGGAAGTTCCAGAGGTTGGAAGCGTCTGAGGGACCCAAGCGTGGCGGGCAGCTGGAGCCAGCTGAAGATTCGAGCCAATGAAGATTTTCTTTTCTATTGTATGAGGATGTTGCCTACTGGGAAATTATCTTTTCAAAAGGTAGCCTTCCTCTCATAATAACTAAGGGAAGTGCGAGAAGGAAACAGTGTCAACATTTTGTTGCACTCTATTTCTTTCTTTAAATAACAATATTTCTGATACTTTGAAATCCAGAATTCTTTTCCGTTGGTCTTATTTAAAACCTGTTTTATGTTTAAGTTATTGGAGTCACAAGCAACATCACTAGAAATGTAACAAACAGGTTATTAAAAAGAAAGAAAATGACAATAAAAGTGCCAGCAGTATTTTAGTATTTCTTATCATTTTATTTATGCTCCCACAATCCCATGCACTTGGACTTCTTTCACAACTCCAAAGGAGATAAAAAGAGAATGTTCAGAATCTAATATGTTTTCAGGTGAAAGAAAGAAGTGAACAAAGGGTGCATAGAAAATTTCAAATAAAAGCTGGTCAAAAGAGGGTTAAAAATGGTGGTGGACATTGTGGGGTGATGTGGGCTGTGCGTTTGAGTTGGCATGGCTTGCATGCGCCCCTCACGTTTGGGCGGATGGAGTTGGATGCTGAGACTGAATTTGGGCTTTATTTATTGGGCTAAGAAGAGAGTGCAGGCTGGGTGGAAGAGATGGGGAGGATTCATTCAGCACCATTAGAATGTTTTGTTTTTTTTTTGAAGAGTGACGCACCCTGCACCCTGGCTTGCCGGGTCACCTGTAAACTGCTGAGAAAATCTTTTGCAAAGTCACCATCAACTATCACATACATTTAGAGACAAATGCTACTGTGAGCTCAGCTGAAGGATTTTCCAGTCCAATGAAAAGCGCGCAGGACATAATGCATCAGATTTTGTGAGGGGCGGGGCCTTCACAAGTAGCCAATTCCCCTTTTAAGGACTCCCCAAAAATCCTATACAAGTTATTTAACGCGCCTGGACGCATCGGTGGGTCAGTTGCAGCAGCTCAGACACTTCATTCATCGAAAAAGGAAGTGTGTTCTGTGGACTCTTTTGTTTCCTCATTCGAGCTCGGCTGAGAGGCGCGTCCTTGTCTCGCTTGACTCCAGACCCGAGCAGGTCCGAGTCGAGAGAGAGCATGTGTTGGAGGAGATGAAGAGGAGGGACTTCACCGGAGCACATCTCCTGCAGCATCTGCGAGGACCTCAGCGAGTGCTCTCCACCGTCCACGGAGCGCTTCACTCCTCCGCTGCTGCGCACCGGAGCGCCGGAGTCCTTTTTACGCGCGGAGCCCGCGCCGCTGCCCGGAGTCGGTGCGTTGCTGGCCCGACCTGAAGTGTCTGTTCGGGACCGATGTGATGTTTATTTGATGAGGGGATTAGTGTCGTGACATGCTCGGAGTCTGGTGTCTCCACAGAGAAATGGTGAGTGGCGCGCGCTTCCTCTCCGGTTCGGTGCGAAGGTTGGACGAGCTGCGTGACCTCTGCGAGCAGCGTCACCTCTGCGGGAATGCCTTCAGTGTCTGCACCTTCCTGGGTTTTTTTTAAAAAGGCTTTCGCTGAGAGAAGTTTCCTTTCACTTTCCACGTGTTCGATGCGAACGGCAGCTGCACTTGTGTGCCACTTACCCTGCTATCAGCGATCGATGAGTCAATTGACTTTTGGCCATTGATTTAGTGATTTCAAAATCACTGACTACAAATTAGATGTAAAACACTCAATCAAAATAGTCTGAATTCATTTAAGTATGCTGTGAGCCTCGCTTCAAATTAAGCGTCTGTCTTCAAGTGAGGAGGAAGTTTGTGAGAAGAATAGTTTAAAAGCAAAATAGTAGTATTATATTTAGCGTTTTATCAATATAAGTACAATGAAATGCATCAAAGGCAAATGGCAAAAACGTTTCATTCAATTTTTATGCCTTTCGAATATTTGTTTAAATTTTTATTTTGACTTTGAGGTCTTGTCATTGAGACAGTCTCATAGTTCCTACTCTCGTTCCTCTTCAAATCGCCCTCAGATGCTGGGCGTCAGTGGAGGTCAGCAGATGCAGAGACGTCCACTCTCTCTGCACAACTATTTCAAATCTAATCTTGTTGTATCTCGGAGATGATCGGTGTTTGAGCTCATCACGCAAAGCAACATAGACTCCAGAAAAAGGTGTTTAGTGGTCCAAAAAGGACTGGTGTTGGTCAAAAGCGTGGACATGGGGTGTCATCATGGATTCATACCCACGTCGCTCACGGTAGCGCTGTGCTAACATGCTGACGCCAGCACCTTTAACTGGGATAACAAGTGCTCTGCTTGAGGTGCTCAATGTGAGGAACCGGGAGGGTAGATCATATATTGTGCACAGATTGCCTATTGTGCCCAGAAGGCCACAAGCGTGGGGACCGTCTCGGCAGCTCATGTAGAATCATAGCCACCATGTCCGTTGTTTTGGCGCTGGCTGGTTGAGAAGTAGCTCATTTAGCTGAGAATTTGTGCTGTTGTCAAACATCTCAGCTCACTTTTTGCAGCTTAAGATTTTCCCTTGTCGTGACACTCTGTGTCCAACAGGTGTCAGACTTGTTGGATTTCCTGGCACGCTACTGGCTGACGTCAGACCATGCCGTTCAATATCCTAAGCTCTGATTGACTTAGCCTGTTGTAGCTTCCTGGTGAGATCGGCTGAACACGATCTGTCACTGCTGTGTTGGGTTTAAAGTTGAGAGTTTGTTTCTAGCCTCAGGATGAGTCTTCTCAGGGTTGTGACGGTGATGCTAAGCGCCAGAGCTAGATGCTTACTAGCATAGTGGCGGTGAAACTCCTCGACACGTAACGGAAGTGGGAGTGTAGGGTGGGTTTTTAGGACGTAATACACACCCCCACCCTGGTTCCACCTACAGGACATGTAGTATAAAAGAAATGGGGTTAAAAAAAAGCCCGAAAGCAAGTGAAGCTCATAGCTAGCATTATTGCACGCGCTATTGAGGTTTGCTTTTCATCCTTTTTTGTGACACGTTTGTCCTGCTGAATGGACAAACACGTCTGATACTAATATTTTAAACCTCGCTCTGTGTGTGTGATACACACAGAGCTAATTCTGGATTCATCTGCATGAATGTTTCGGCGAGCAGAGGGTTCCCATTAATCTTATTCAAGCTCACACTCACAGAACATGTAAACCCAGAGCAAAGTGCATCACAAAGAGATGGGAAAGAGCAAACAAACTGAGAGCCCCACACACATGCTGCAGAGGAAGTGGCGGGGTCATTGTTGAACATGAGCAGGAAGTAGCAGAGCCGAATGATTTCTGCCAGATAAGATCACACCTCTGAACTGTCAGTCATTTTGGCTCAGGCTCTCATAATGTTTCATGTTGCTCCCCAGCTCCACTTGGACCTGTGTGCTCGGTTCATCGGCTCGACGGATCAGTACGATTTAGCAAGCGGGTCTCTGAGGGTTTCCAGAAGCAGCTGTGTAACTATTACATCACGGTTATCTCCAGTGTTGAGCAAAAGGTCCATGTTCGTCCCCAAAGTTCACGTCTGAAAGAGGAATATTCAAATGCGGACTTTGAAGCTGTGAGGTCAGTTTCAGCGCTGTAAGTGACCCATAAATATCAGTCAACATTCTCAGACTATTTTAATTCTGCTCATGACACGTGTTAAACCCAGGGCCCAGGGGCCAAATCAGGCCCCGCAGGTCACTTCATACTGTCCTACAGAACTGGAATATGCAGCACTCACTAGAACACCTCCCATAGATGTCAGTGTTGCGACTCACACAGATTCGTGCTGTAGCTCCACCATCATCTCTGGTGACTCTGGAACCCTGAAAGATGTTTGGCTCATTGAAACCAACCCAGTGTTGAGGTGGAAACCACAGAAGCCTGATGCGAAAACTAGCCTCCAATGATGAACTCTCATCCCTGAACCCCTGAATGTTTGATACATCCTTCGTGTCCAGCCTTATTATAACTACTCAGTAGTTTTAAAATTTCAGATCATTCTTGGATAGGTAGCACTGTTGATGCTCAGCTCCCGTAGATTCCATTGTAACAGGTCAGAAGACCGTTGCAGAAATGAGGGATTATCACAATAAAAATCATAACAATTTGAAGTCGCTTGTTCCCCTCGGATTTTGGGAGGAAACTGGAGTACATGGAGTGGCACAATGAGAGCACAGGGAGAGAAAGAAACATACTCCACATGGGAGGTTTCTGCAGACTTCAAGAGGTGGAGAAAAACTAGTCAATTGAAGCTTTGAAACTGAAATATTGCATTATACCAAAAATATAAAATTTTGAAACTTACTATATTTTGATTAAACTTATTTTATCTCATCTATGTATTTTTATTTGTTTATTTATTTATGTATTATTATTGTTTTAGAATCTTTTTTGTTTTCTTTTTCATTCCACTCCATACACAAAAATGGTTCTATAGGTTCTAAGAATGCCAGGTGGGACTGGTAAACCTCTCATCGTGTTCATGCTGAAACTTTATGGCAGTATATTATGTAAAAGCACCCGAGAACGTCGATATCATAGCTTCATAGAAGTTTCAGGTTCCTTAAGTCACGACTGGGTGTTGAGTGTCTCAGGTCTATCAGGATCTGAAGCCTGGCTCAGCACCAGTGCTGTTTGCTGGTGAAGGTTTTGTCCCTCATCACTGTGTGCTCCTGATCCGCTGCTCACTGAAGCTTAGAAAAGCTCCCCAAACATCAGTCTGTGGGAGATGATGATGCCAAAACAGTGATTCTAAATGGAGGACTGTGCTAATGAAGTGAGTGGTGACTGTGCCACACCTGCGGAGGACTGAGAGGCTGAGGAGCCTCCTTGCTTGTTGCCTTGAGATGTGTCACAATGAAGCTCTGCTTATTGACCCATGAGTCTTGACTCCATCCACCACTCTAATTCACTTATCTGTTGAGTCGAGGCGGCAGCAGCTGGTGTGAAGAGGTCCAGACTTCCCTCACACAGAGTGTTCGGGGTCTGTCCCGGAGCCTCCACCTAGTTGAACACCCCACGAGACCAGGAGACACCTCCACTGTTCTCCTCCAATTCTCTCCTGGATGACTGATCTTCCAGATGCTTGGTCTCTGTGTCACGCCAAAGCTGGTGCCCACAGGTTAGAGGAGAAAGCTTGGTCTTCTGGCTCAGCTCTTGACTGGAGATGCAGACTCCTTTTGTGTAATCTGCTCTGGTGTGTGGTGGAAGATGCTCTGTGAAGCTGTTCACACTGAAAAGCATTGAGGAGAAGGTGAAGATGTTGGAGGAGTGATCTGTCTCTGTCTCTCTCTCCCTGAGGAGAACGATGCTCCTGTTGGTTTGGCTGAAGTCTTCCAGCCACACTCGCTGACGGTCATAAAGAGAGATTTGGGGCGGCCATTGTTGTCCTGCAGACTGAAATAGCTCTAATGCGATCATTAACGGTCCGGCCGTCTTCAACACACTCACTGAGCGACGTATTCCGACACGTGTTTTTGTGATGCTGAAATGTGATTTGCATATTTCTTCTCCGCAGCGCTGCAACGAGATGAAAATCTCAGCCCCGCTCTCAGCCTGTCGTCTGCAGCGGGCGGCTGAGTAGCGGCAATTACTCCAGGTCTGTGACAAGCCTCGCTGTCAGAGGAGGCTGTGAAGGCAGAGTCGGCTAAACACGCACTCATATCTCGCCGGCATTCCGAGCGGTGACGCTGCTGGAGTGGGAGGAATTAGTGTATTCCCGAGCCGGAAAAAAAAGAACACCAGAGCCCAAGTGTTTTTATCTTACACCTGTGATTCATGAAAACAAATCTCTCATCCGGAGAAGCACTTCTGAATACAGTCAGGTGTCATTTGAGCTGCCAGAGTTCTTCTACGCTTCACAGGACACCAGAGAAGATCCGGCAGAAAATAACATGTTGATGATGACATCTCATTTCTGCTCAAGTCCGTCTCAGACAGAGCTGCGAACATCACACAACAGTTTCTGCATGGCAATAACTGAGGAGCTTTTTGTTTGGCAACATCTGTGGAGATGATTTTACAGGAGTGATTTTCCACACAGTTTTATGTTGGAAACGTAGCTGTGATGCTTCAAGCAGTGATCCATGCCCCACTGTCAACGGCTACTGACTATTGTTAGTACTCTGTTATGTTCTACAGTGTTTATACTGCTGTCTTAGTCGGCATCAGATGGAATTTGAATTTTATATCTTAAAATGATTCTATTATTGAAAACTGAAAGGTGAGTAAGGTCCTGAAAATACAGTTTTAAAATCACAATTCATGAAAATAAATTAAAAAAAAAAATCAGCCCTATTATACTTTAAAGTTTAACATGTTTAATTTGATTTATTTATGAGGAAAATAAAGTTGTAATTTAGATTAATTTTCGGCTGGTTATACAGCTGTTGTTGCCAAAACTAACATGAGGTCGGAGAGTAGCAAGATAGTGGTAGTGTTCTGTGCTTTTTCCTTGGCAAATATGTGGCTCAACACGAGGGAACTTCCTCCCACATGTCTAAGCTATTAATATAATTTCTATACACTCCAGACCTGTTTGAAGTGGGGCTGTAAGAAAATATCAATATGCTCAAATATAGCAATACTAGATGTTGTCTTCACATTTAAAGTGGCCATATATGTCATGCATAGATACTTGGATGTTTCAATCTTCTAACATTTCGAGTTATATTGCTGGTTACGGGAGCAATGTTTTCATGCACATAATATTGTATTGCATTGTCTGATTTCCCCCCTTTAAATGATGGCTCGAAATCTAATATTTTCCTGAGCTTACGGTATCGGAATGTATCGCCACAGCAGTATCGGGACACACATCACATCATATGATACCTGCCGATGCGCCGCCCTAGTTTGAAACACAGTAAGGTCTGTAGAACAGAGTAGTATAAGACATAAAATGCCTTTAAGGAAAATGCAAATGTAGAATAAAAACAATCCAAAGTTGAAGGTCTCGTGCTCCTGTGGCCGTGTGCCAGCGGTTCTGAAGCGATTACATCACTCACATGTGTCTTCTGTGAAGTGGCTTCTGGGTTTCTGTCTGCAGTGTTCCGTGGCAACACGCGCCGTGATATGAATTATTTGTGTTCAAGTTAAAAACCGCAAGTGATGTTCAGACTGGAGTTTCTTTGTTTCTCTTCACTTTCTCCAGAGGCTCGTGGGTGTACTCTGGCGCTTGTTATGTAACGGGGCATTTCCAAAAACAGAGCTTTGCTCTTAAAATATTAGTCAGCTTTAATGAGGCCGCGCGCCTCCTGCGAGTGGTCGTGGACGGCCACTAGTGAGGCACACGCAGTTCCCTTCTTGAGAAGAGCAGGCGCCTCTTCACTGCAAGGTGTTGGTGAATCACTCTGGGTCTGGATCCTACAGTAACTAGGGGGTCTACATTGCTCTCTCACCTCTCAGCGAGCTTATTTAATGCATCTCAGGATCTCAGTTGGTCCAGGTAGAAATGAGGTCCTTCTCTTGGTGGACAAACTCAAGTATCTCTGGAGTATGTGCATCTCTAGTCATGAGGACTCTCAAGAGCTGAGCCAGATGGAAAAGCTCTCCACCAGCTTTGGTGTGACCCAAGAACAAGAGCTTCTCGGTCTGGGCTCTCTGAGAGAGAGAAACCCATCCAGTGGAGAGTCGGAGGAGAACCTCTGCTCCTCCAGGAAAGGACAGTTGAGGAGACTCCTGGTCGAGTAGGCACCTCCACATCAGGAGAAGCCACTTGAGTTGAATGTCAGAGAGCAGCCAACTGAAAGGAGCAGATGGAGAACATTCTGGAATCTGGACAGGATGGGAGGCTTGGATTGGGAGAGAATCCAGGTCTCTTTCCTCAAGTTGCTGCCTCCCCGATGAATGGATACAATGTATATTAGAATGATCAACTTCCTCCAATGAGAGAAAGGAACTTGAAAACAGAAGGTGGGTGAGTACCAGTTTGAGCATGAGAAGGATGCATGGCGAAAAGGGAACCCCAGAATGGAGTTAGGAAGAGCTGCTTGTTTTTGCTCTTCACCCTCAGGCAGACAGATTCTGTGTGAGTGCAGATGACTTCTAAATAAGATGAGCAGTCAGTTGCATGAGGTCTCCGGGTCTGATGGATCTCCAAGTGGAAAGATGTTTTCATCTTTAAAAGACTCCTCAGAAGCAGCTGCGTTTGTTCATGTTGTCTCACAAGAACCTGAAGTTGAAGGAAGGAGCCAACGTCTCAGCAGCTTTGTCCCAGACAATGAAGTTCATCAGTTTCAGCGCTCGAGCGTTCTTCATATCAGAGCCTCGACTCACATGGCATGTGTTTGACCGTGAATTTCCCCAGGTTTGACCAAAGCTGTTTCAGCAACACTGGACCTCAGAACCGAGTCTTCCATGACTAATTCATGTTCATTCCAGTTTCATGGATGTCTTCTACCAGCTGCGTACAAACAGAACAGGCCCAGATGTTACCCAGAATGTCCAGAGCTGGAAAGTTTGGATGAGAGGAGGAGCCTACGTAGGTGTTCATGGTGAATTTTCCTTCTGTATGTGGATAAAATTGTATTGCAGGTGTTTCATTAGATCATGGGGCTCTGTAGGTGTCTGTGCCACGTATTTGTCTTGAGGATGATGATGGAAAAGCACTGAGAAGGTCTGTGATTGAGTTCCTAGAGCGGAGGTCATGTATGAGGCAGTCGTGTGAGGGTTGAGCAGAAGGTGTATGATGACAGTGAGGTGGCTGTGGGCCATGATGTTTGCTGATGATATAGTGAGAGCGTAAAAGGTGGTTTGGACTCATGGAGAGGAGCAACAGTGTTGGACCCAGAAGGTTGGACATGAAGATGAGGAGGACAGCAGTGAGGGTCATGAAAATGTGTGGCTGGAGGGTGATGAAGACAGGTAAAGATGGAGGACACGACCAGAGGAAAGGTGAGAAAGAGGTGTGACAACTAACATCTGTTCCAGTAAAACCCTTCCTCCGTCCTAATAGTTTCATTGGAGCAGAACGTTTGTTGTGGATGCTTTTATGATGTAATCCGTTTTAAAGCTTCAACATCATCTGCTCCTGCGCCGGCCGAGCGCGTCAGCAGATTTAGGATGGCAAATTAACTTCAGATGCAGATTAATGGGATGCTTACCTCTGGCGCTGCATGAGCATGTTCTCTTGTAAATCAAAGCGGAACAACGTCTTTAGGCGCCAAACCAGACGAACAAAGCCACTCCAGAAAGCCGGACCTCGTGAAATGGTTAGAAAAAAGAACAAAACACCAGCAGCCGGAAGGAGAATTCAATTTTCTCAACTGTGCTTACGACTCAACGTGGGATGATGTTTTGGTCCCGAGGCTCAGACGATTTGCCAAATGCATCCTCACATGTGAGCTGTGCCAATTACTGTGACTCTGTTCTGATGTCGTGCAGGCATCTCGTAGTTTTTCATACGTCGGGATTAGAATTATAATCCGAAAGAGGCTTCCGCTGTGATGTCCCTTCTTTCGCTTTGAAAAATACAAGATTATGAGGACATGTTTATGAATATTTTTCAGGGTTAAAAGAGAGGCCGAGGTCCATGAATGCGCATGAAAACGTGTGGAGTTTGTGTTATGAAGGGTCTTTAATCTCACATTGAATTGTTTTGTCTTGACTCCAAGATCATAGGACATGGACATTGTTTCCCGCCTATTGTGCTTTTGCCCACCTCTCTATGTTCAGCACCGTATTCCCTCCCTCCTTATTGGGATGAAGTCATGCGCAACACCAAACACATTTTCACCCGCGGACGTAAACAAACAAGGCAGATCCATCTCTCTCCTGGCTAAATCAGACACTCCGACCCTGTGGGACATATCAGCAGTTACTGTTTTAACTGGCTGTACAACTCCAGTCCCACAGAAACACAAACATTCCCCACTTTTACTTCTCTGACTCCACCCATCCAAACCTCTATCAGTCTCCGCCCTTGTGAGGAGCGCTGGAACAAAACATAGCTGTCTATACTCACGGAACATCATCATGAAAGGAGGACTTGTTTTATCATCAGTTATTTTGTACTATGTACATTTATTTATTTATTGTGTGTGTGTGTTCTTTCCACTAGAAATATGAAATAAAGCATATTTGGTTCAAATGATTGCAGCCTGGAGGTTTTTTTAGGCTTAAAACTGACACTATTTGTTAATGAGCTCATTTGCAAAGGTCTTTATTTCCCATCATGTTCTTCCAGAACACTATTTTCATCGCAATTTAAAAATAATCTTCTGAAAAATCTGGTATTTTTGGCCGCAACAATTTAAAAAAAGAAAAGTCTCTAAGATCCTGGAGGGAATGGATTGAAACATGGCTGGAGTCGATCCTCTTATCACAACTGCTCAACTGCACTGAGCTGTCCGTCTCCATCCTCCCCTCACTCTGGAACAAGACCCACTCATGACTCAGTCTTTGTCTTTTCACTTCAAGCCTCCATTCTTCTCATGGTTGAAGTTGAAGTTAAATCCCTCCTGCACACTTCCCCAAGGTCGTAACAGTAACCGCCCAAATCTGAGAGAGACACAGCACATAGTGGATGCTTAAGCATGCAGACTGGAGGCTGCTAGAGTCGTGCCGCCACCTTCCATCAGCCTCACTCTGCTCAGGCAGAAACCCGCGGAGGAACGTCCACCGTTTGCTCTTCATCTCAACACACGGTAATTGGTGTGTAAATATTTACTCGGAGCGACGGCTTCAATTCGAGGTGATTGTTTTGCGACGCAGTTGCCGCCAAAATTCCACCGCTATGAGTGGTGGCAGGCATCCAGCTTGGCACAACTCTTTTCCTCGGATAGTTGAAGGACACTTCAAGTCACTGTGTTTAATTCCACTGTCGTGTAGAAACACTTTTGAATATAGAGGTAATGAATGTAAAGTCTGTGAGTCAGACTTGTGAATGGGGATCTGATCATTCTCCACTCATTCGTGAACAGGACCAGAGTCAAATGTTAAACAAGTGTGCTGTGGAAGTGCAGTAGATCTGCAGCTTTTTCACAAAAAACATTTGTTTTTACCGCTGGACAAAGGTGTATGGTCCTGGTGTTTAATATGACCTGGGTTTGGTGACACTCAGCGGCGGAGGGTTTTCTTTTGGTGCCGTCAAACATGAATGAAGAGCAAACATGACCCTTCACCGCCGGAGTTAAAAGTCATGTTATCTGATATGTATCAGCTTTCACTGCTCGACCCGGCCCGACCAGAGTACACATTTAAAATTCGAACAGTGAGACTGTGAGTGAGAGAGTTTCCATTCTGGCCCCGTTTCACGTTATGAGGTTGTTAAAAATTGATTCCACGCTTCATTCATAATCCATCGAGCTTCATCAGGATCCTTCAGCTAATCTCTTGAGTTTAAGTGACGCTGAAGCACAGGATATTGCTGCTTTAGCTATTCGATAGCTGCTAATCCTCAACCTGTTTGCTCATGCTAGGTTACTATGGTAACCATTGTCAAGCCGTAAGGTGCTTCATGTCTCAGCTGACTCAGATCTAAACGTCAATTTATTCGGAAAAATAAATCATTCGCAATATTGAGAAGGAGGCAGAGTCAGAGGAGTCAGAGGTGGAGATACTGAAGTTGTCAGTAGCAGGGACGAGCAGAAGACCAGAAATGAGGGGAAGCCTGGAGACCAAGTTGGACAGATGGTTTGGACATGACAGAGTTGGACCAGGAGGGCTGCAGATGTGAGGTTCGTGATGAAGGACGGCATGAAGGTGTGACAGAAGGAAGACAGGTGAAGGTGGAGGACTTGCTGTTAAACGAAGAATATACCTGGACTCACTCTCATCTTGAGGTCTTCTTGCTCAGCCTGAGCTACTTTTGTATCTTCAGCCTCACCTCCTGTGTGAAAGCTAGTTCAATGTGTTATGATGCATCCAGCTGAACCAGACTTAGTGGTAGAAGCTCAGTCACCTTATGTGAACCTCAGTTCAGAATTCTCTTGGAAAGGCTTGAGTAGGTTTCTGGGAAGAGTCTGGACCTCTGCTGCCCCCACAACCTGCCCTCTGGTGAGCGAAAGAAAATGGTTGGACTGTATGACATGACAGAAATGGTCAGTCAGATGAAGTTGTTTTTGGCTTATACTTGAATTGACTTAACTCTCCACCTGTGTGATGAACAACTGAGATTTTCAGGGGAGTCAACAAGTAGTGTGTGTCGGTGTGTGACGGGTTTCTGCGTCGGCGCTGTTATCAGACATCAGTGAACTTTATTAACTGCTCTTTTGTTGCGACCGCAGCTGCTGCGTCTCTGATAAGCTGCTCGAACACAGATTCTGAATTTGGTCTTGTCTGCCGATCGCCGATACGTTTGTCCGAGCCAAGTTTCGATGTGACGTCCTGCAGGTCGCTTTAATGGTCGGGATCTCCATCATGACTGGAGACAATCAGCAGCTGGTTTAGTGCAACACTCTTCAGCTGCCGAAATCTCGGTCTGTGGGGAGTTTCTGACAGCTGAGTTCGGCTCCACAGAACCGGAGCTACGCCCGACCAGTGAGCATTTCCTGGGTTTGCCTCTCCATTACTACAAGGATGGTGTCCTAAAAAAAGACCTTGCAAGAACTTGCAAAAAGTTTCTCTCATCATCTAAGATTCTAGCTGGTGCTGCAGTGAGCGAGGTGGACTCTCAACATTACACCACAGCTGAGGGGGGACTGACTCGAGGGATAACGTCTCTCAGTTGTCCAGGAAACAGAAGCTGGAGAAGAGAGCTATACAAAGAAGCGAGAGTCGCTGCAGCCCTCCTCACAGAAGTGGTGGAGGAGGAGCCTCCAGGGAAGACTTTGGACACCTGTCTTTTCTCAACAGAGCCTCAGCCTGTTTTTTCCTGCTGAGAACCAGAGGATGAATCAGAGGTTGAGAAATCCAAAGATGATTTACGATATCTCCTGGATGCCTCCCTTGCGAGGTGTTCAGTCGGGAGGAGGCCACGGGGCAGACCCAGGGCATGCTTGGGTAGATGCTTTGCCATTCCTTCCGAGAACATGGATGAGGTGTTAGTTGAGAAGACCTCTGCTCGGTGAGCTGATAAGGATAAGCAAAGGGACAATAAGAAATCTCAGGAGGAGCGAAACAATTTTATTAAGCTTAGATGTGAGTCTGCTGGTGAGGGCCACAGCTGCAACCCTCTGGTCACTCGTGCCAACCCTCCGGTCGACCAGGCGGCAGCGTCTCGGCTCCATCCAGACATCCTGTCCAAGTGTTTGTTTTCCCGCGCCTGTGTGAAGATGGAACCAAAGGAATGGAAAAAGGCGAGAGATATGAGAAGTGGTTGCAAACACAGCTGAGGCTGCGACTCTAATATTTTATCACTGAAATGCCATTCGGTGTGCGTTTCTATGATTTGTGGCTACAGCTTCTTCGGCTGCAAGGGAATGTCGAGGTTTGTTCGGAAAATCTGGGTGTTGCATCCTCGCAAAAATGTGCGTTGCAACATAAAAAGCCGTTCATTCGCGTGTAAACACTGAGCTTGTGTGCGAGGGCAGCTTTTATTAGGATCACTTGTGTAACAATTGAGAATGTAAACGACATTTTCTGTTGATGAACCCAATTTACAGTTCAGTTGAGATGTTCAGTCTGTGCTGAAAGTGTTTGAGAGCAATTTGATCTGAAGCCACTAAGGTAGAACTGCGTACAACATTTATGAGTGGTTTCACTGTTCCGGTTAGGTGACAAGCATCGTCCTGTAATAAGAAGCCCAGACGTTCCTCACCAAAGAGACGAGACGACCAGCCTGTCCCGGGTCTGCCCCGGGGCCTCCTCCCAGCCCACTAGCCTGAATCACCTCAACTGTCTTGCTCTTCTCTTCTGAGCCTTTTTTTATGACATAACTTCTGACTTATATACGTTGAATGTCAAATTCATGTTGAAAAGCTCAGGGTTTTCAACAAAGGTTTTTGAAGGACGATTCTAAGTTAGCTGCTTTTAGCATCTGCAGCAGCACTGTCCCTCAGTGAAGAAGCCCAGACTTCTCTCTTATCATTAACCTTTTCTGGATTTTCTGGATAACTGAGCTTCTCTCTCAGAAAGTCCTCTTGTTCTTTGGTCACTCCGAAGCTGGTGGCCACAGGTGAGTGGAGAAACCCAGCGCTCAGTGGAGAGCTTCAGGCTCAGCTCTTTCTTTCAAGACCTCCATTCCAACTTTCAGTGTTCCATCATCTTCTTTGTTTTGGAGGGGCTTACCTTCATCCTAGTTGCTTCACACCCGGGGCTAGAGGCAGCTTCACATCATCAGGAACCTGAGGCCACAAATACAAAAGGCGTTCTGAGGTGTCTACATTGTCTTGAGATGTTTAAACGGCTATAGAACGAACAAGTGTTGGGATCTTGATCCCAGTAAATGGATTTGTGGAGAGATGAATGCAGATTCAGGCAGCGCCGCAGGAGAACTCCCATCAAATGTGACGATCGTGTTGGTTTCTATAAAAACCTCAAAATCCTTTTCTCGCTTATCAGAGATCTGAATTTCGCTGTGCAACTTTCAGCTCTCCGTAAACACGACCAGCTATAAATATGCTGCCGTGTCAGAGACTGTGTTGATATTTTGGTGTGAGGAGTCTTCGTGGTGCCATCGCAGTCTGCTTAAATCACCGCCAGCATAAACTGAGGAGCTCTCGCTGTCCTAACAAGCCAAAGGTAAATACTCCGGGAGACCTCGGACTTGCCAGCGCTGCTGCTCTCAGGGGTGCGATTTCAGACTCGTCATGCCTCGGGACATAGTTTTCCAGCAGAGGGAAGATGTGAGAGCAGATCAGTGTGTTAGAGCAGCGTGGATGATCTTTGAAATGCATCAGGCAACTTCCTTTTAAAATGTGACGTCTGAACTCTTCCGAGAAATGCCCTGAAGAGGTACAAAACACAAACTGTAGCTCAGTGTCAGAAGCTCTGTTAAATCAGTCGGGACTTGAAGCGAGACTGCGTGATGCTTCACGTCATTGATACATTCCTCACCAGATTCTTATAACCTGATCATTGTTCCTCTTCTTCACTTTCATCGCCCTCTGGCTTCCTCTTACGACTTGTTAGCTCTTGTTTATTTTGATAGCTTTTCTAGCGAGCCACTGTTGGAAAAAAGAAGGCTGACTTTCTGTAATGCCTTTGTTTACAAGTGTCATTCGGTCTAACTTCGGGCCACAATGACTCGTCAACTTAGTTGACTATTATGGAGTCGACTAGCGTGACGTCATTGCTCTCTTTGCACAAAGTCTGCAGGACCACTGCACACGTATGTAACCATTTTCTTCTTTCACACCACGTTTTGAGTAGGGTGGCACCAATCGATCGGCTGGCCCATTTATCGGCGCCGATATGGGCATTTATGCCTGCCACAGACAGCGAGGCAGCCTGCCACAATGGCAGTCATTCATAATTGTGAAGGTAGTGGGTGACTCGTCGACTATCAAAATAGTTGCAACCCTATTCTAAACATATATAATCTGTCTGACTCGTAGTTTTCCGAAAAATGGGACAAGGAATGAATGATTAAATGGTGGTGATGCTAACCACCATTTGGATCCAGGAATCTTTGTCCGAGAGCAGCGGCTCCAACAGTTTTCTCCCTTCCTTACTGAGTATGTCCGTTGGCCACCTAAACATCCAGTGAAAGCCCAGAACCATCCAGCCAGGGGCAGTTTCTTGTAACCCACATTTATCTCAGGTTAACCCACAATCGCTGGAACGTCCAGTGAAAACAAATTTAAGTGTGTCAATATAGCGCACTACATTTTTCAGCAGTTAATCTTTAATGATCTCACTCCCTCGCAGCAGGCCTCGCCCGTATCCAGCTGTGCATCAACCGGATTGAGCCGAGGGGCTTATTTTTAGCGCCGCCCTGATGCAAGTTGATTTAAGAGAACATGGTTCCCATCAGACACTTTTCCCTCTGAGAGCAAACTGTCCTCCGCTAACGTACCGCTTCCTGGTTCTCTCCGGTGATTTAAGAGTGGGAGATTTGTAACCCAGAACTCTGCTGGCTTGCAAATTTAGTAGATCAGGGACAAGTGGGAGGAGAATTAAGGTTGGTTGGTGGCAGAGTATTGGTTTCCGCTGGTTAGAAAGGGAAATGCCACACTTGAGAATGAAGCTTGCATAGCTTAGGTCATGGTTCGATGCTAACATTGAATGGTGTAGAAAGCAGGTGTAGATGGTAGTGAGAGATGAGGTTGAGCCTGAAAAACTGATGCTTGGACTGAAGCAGTATGGAGTAGATGGGAGTAAGTTGTGTGGGACTGGAATATGCAGCATCCAGGGCTTCACCATTCACTTGAAGGGGTTCCAGTAAAAGGCTTTGGGAGGATTTCACTCTACGGATGTCTCGGGACAAAGACTGTTTTGCACAAAAATCTGAGCTGCAAACAGAAGAGAACTGGCCTTTGGCCCTGGTTCTGATTCTGCTTTGAGACGTCAATTCTGTTCAGTGCCAGATACATAGTGGCGGTGTGAAATTTTGCCTGAGGAAACGCGGTTTAAGATGCCGGAAATGGCGTGGCCAACGGAAATAGTCCCGAATTACCATAAGCGAAAAAGTGGAGTCCAACTATGGAAGTAACAGCAAGAGGCATGATGTGGCTCAGCGGGGGGGTAATCAGACTTGGGCCACCGGGAAGTGTGAAAGCCCCTTAGGGCGGTTTCACACTGTGGGTTCTGTCTCGGGTGGCCCAAGTCTGATGCGCCCCCTGCTGTGCAGCCTCGCACCTCTGCGCCTCTGGTGACGTCCTTTTTCTCCTTAGCTGGCGGCGCAAAATAGCTGGTTTGTGACCCACGATGAAGCACGTCTCAAGGAAGTCGTCATCAGCCGCGCAACAGCCTATTTACCACCACCGGCTTGACCTCCTTATTTCTCTGTCAGTTCTTAGCATTATGAGTCGTCCTCACTTGAGATACGAACTGATGACGGAGCTCCGCCACGGCTGTAACAGAATGTGCCGTATCACAGCCAAAACTAAACATGGAGGAGTGTCGTCATGTGTGTTTTACAAGGAAATGGCGGACACAAGCTGCGTAATGCAGAGCGCCTGGATTGATTCACGCTCGAGTTTACAAAGTTGCGATCAGACCCTTTACTGCCCGGCATCATCTTTGTGCGGAGTTCCGCTGTACACATAGTTTCCGGCATCTAGTGAGTCGCCTGAGGTGAGAAGCTCATACCCCGTTTCCTGAGAGAAAGTGCAGGTCCGCAGCCAAAACCCGACTCGCTTGTGTTCACATCTCGGGCTTCTGAGCTGAAAGAGCTTTGTCTCAACACAGTGTGAAACCATCCTTTGTGCCACCAACATGAAAACACCTCTACCATTGAGCCAAAGCACCATGTTCATTTGAAACAACTGCACCGCAAAATGAGCTTGACGGGAGAAAGGGCCCAGTTTTTCATCTAAAGCAATATAATCCTTTCACCATTGCTAACACAGTTAACTCTTCACCCATGGGATACTATACGTGGTACCCTTTGAAAGGGCCCTTGGGTATTGCTGGACAGTGGGGTTGACTCTAGGAAATCTACTCCAGAAGCCATTACAAAAACAAGGCTCCAGCTGGGCATAATGTTGTTCTGGGTAAAATATAAGCAGATAGAGGAGGCGAGAGAAAGGGGAATGTGAGGAGCTGGATGATTGACACAGAGAGGGGAAAAGTGCCTTTTGAAGAAGGGCATAGAGGCTTTGCAGGCAGGTCACTTTTCATTGTCGCAGTTATCAGTGAAGCTTGCAAAAGACAAGCAGTCACGGGACCCTGATATCAGAATTTGCCACTCTTAAGAGGCACGTGGCTGAACAATGGGGTATGAATTGAAGGAAACAGAACAGACAATAGACTGCTCTCTGAAAAACCTCAGTAGGTGACGGAGCTAATGCTGGCTTGGGAAGAGACAACAGAAGAGGATAGTGCGCCCAGCTGGCACAGGTTTCACGCAGATAGGAGTGACATACGTGCTGAAGACGGCCATCGAAGCTTTGCAGCACGGTCACTTGGGCATATTCAACAATAGCCATCAGTAGAGCCCAAGGATTTGCGGAGAATGATCAAATGAGACAAATGTTTGTGGAGAAAAGTCCCATGCCCCAATCGGGGACCGTAGCGGGGCCCTCTGGGAACGACACGTGGCTGGACAATGGCGATGATTCTGGGAAAACAACTCGGGTTTTCAGAACCCATTACAGAAACTAGCCTGAGGCCAGATGTTGTGTTTTTCACTGAAGTATCTGAGTAGGTGGTCAAGCTTGAGCTAACGGCAGCCTGGGAAGAGAGAGCGCCGTGAGAGGCAGGGAAAGACAGAGCTGGCAGAGGAATGACACAGACTGGGGTGGATTTTACCAAAGCCTCCCAGAGCTAGCGATTGGCCGCCCCGCAGGACCAGATAAGTGACTGCCTGGGATGCTGCAGTTTGGGGAGAAAAAGCAGATTTGAATACTGTAAGAGTTACTGGAAACGTCCTTCGTGACACCAGGCAGCTCTACTGTTCGCCCTGTGCAACTGAGGCTACAGCTTCTTGGAAGACAGGACAGTTTTTTCCTGAGCTTGGTAAAACGTGTTCAGCTATTAGTTTTCTTCAACATCTACCAAATGATTCTGGTCAATACAAGATCCATATTAATTTCAGAATTAATACTCCTTCCTCTGTGAATGCCTTTCATTGCAGTTTGACAAGATACAAATGTGCTTTTCTTGCCTTGGAGGAGCAGACTCGCTTGAATGAACACTGGGTTTGTTCCCGCTCGCTGACCCTGCTCAACAGTTTCCTCCTCAGGCGTGTTTCCTGATCTGTCCTGACCCTGAAGACCTGCTCTCTGTTTTTAAGCTAATGCGGTTGTAAGGTACAGAATGACATGGAGAAGCCCCTTGGGGTGACAGGTGACAAAAGTATTTCTCTGTGGGATGGATGACCTCAAACTGCATAGTTTTGCTTGGATGGTGGGAAAGTGACAAACATAATCTCACATAAGTGCTTTGTCTTCACCCAGCCACTTCCTTTTGCAGTGCAGCACAGGGGGACGTGATTGCCATTGTGCAATGTACTAAAAATTGCATGTCACTTTAGTCCATTTTAAATTCCAAGTCTGTGACTTGAGTATTGCTCGGAAATGTAGTGACCTTTCTGGACCAGTGTGGACTGATGTTCCAGCGCACAGTAATTTAGGGAAGTCAAGGGATGAGTCTCGCTCTGTCTTGAGTATTATTTTTAGGACAAACAGATTTTTTCGATGATCCACCCAGACTTCACCCTGAATTCCTCAAATCCAGCTAATGGCTTGTAAACGCCGGTCTGAATCCCGTCCCTGCTTCTGAGAGGACACATACTCATTATAAACAGATGTCATTTCCTCAGCATGAGTGACACTAACAACATCTGCCAGCCGCCATCCGTCACATCTCCCAGCGCATAAAAGTCAGCCCAGTGACGGGAATTTGCCTGAAATAGTCTCTTTGTCTCCTTGAAACAGCAGAGCGGTCAGTACCTGCCGCAAGTGGTCCAAGGAGGGACGACCAGTAAACTGTCGCAGGGGTCACGGGCTTCGAAACCCAGAGAGAGATGTGTGGTAAATTCAGCTCGCATCTAAACCCCTAGATCCCTCTCAACCTGGTCCACCATCACCACCAGTTATTTATGACCGTGAAGTGGAGATGAAGATGTGGAGCCGCATTATTCAAATGTGCTTCAGATGTTTGAAGGAACATGAAACGACTTCAAGGGCAGACGTGAACTACGATTCCAAATTAAATGTGTAACCTATGAGCAACGTGGATCTGAACTCGCTTAAGTTCTTTTTCAGGCAAAAACATTATTCCTTCTGAGATGTTGCCGAACGAGCGTCGCATTCCTGAAATGTGCTGAACAAAACACTGCTTGAGGATCTTGTGGTGATGTTTCGCTCATGCTGACACCCTGGAGTTGAATGAGCAAGCTTTTGTGAGCGTTCTACCTCGCTAGCTTCAGCTCTTTGGGGTCAGAAATTGGGGTCTGAAAGATAAAGTGATGGTGGCAATTACAGGTCAGGGGCAGGTTTTTGTGTCACTGCTTAAGGTCCATTTGATGGGAGACGCTGAGTGATGTCTCATTAATGACTGTCCCGGTCTGTACGCTGACGCAAGGCGGGCTATTCTTAGCACCGTGGTGTCTCTGTGGGAGCATCATCGCCTTCCTCGGAGCGTCCGACCTGTCCCTCAACATAACATGCAAAAACAGGAAAATTCCTTCTGTCAGAATGTCACCAGGTTTTTGATGCTTGAAAGGAGACTGAAGGTTGGCGAGAGGCCGAGATCGAAGGATAGCATCTTTTTATTGGCCTGGGAATTGTGAAATGAAAAAGGAAAGGTCAAGATTCTAAAGAAATGATTATCAGAAATCGGTAGAGTGTTTTCAGGCAGGTTCAATTGAGGTCCAATTTTTCTTTCTCAACAATGCTTGTCACCGTCCTTCCACTTGTGGTTCTGGACAAAGGGCAACATATAAATCTACTAAGAAGATGACTTATCTGGATGAGGACAGTTGCCAGTCCTTTGTCCTTTGGACAGTCTGCTGGTTGTCTGTCCCCTCTTCTTCATTGGTGATGCGGGCCCTTGTGTGTTTCAGACAATATGTGGTGCTGTTGTGTTCCTTTTGCTGCTAGCATGCATCTATTTCCTTTTGTTTGTTTATCCCGATGGTTATTTATTTGGTTGCTCCAGTCGCCCTCGCCCACCTTGTATCAGGTGCTATGGCCCATTCATGCTCCCTTTATGTACAAAAATATACCCATCCCAAACGATGTTTCAGTCGCTGATCATATCCATGCCTTCTTTATGTGGCTGTTCACCAATATGTCCACCAGGGGAGCAGCCCAGAGTCAACAGTTTATGACAGCGACAAACTCCAAAACCAACATGGAGACTGTGTAAGAAGTATCGATCATGTACCTCTTGCACTAAGGAGGGAAACAGAGGCAGCTTAAATATATTGCAACTGTTGGACAGAGAATTTCCGCCAATCTTCTACGTATCTGCCCTCGGCGGTTTCCGGTGGTACTGCTCCGTTTTGCCCGTATCTGTAAGATGGACAGAAGGTTCCACGTTTGCTGTCCTCTGTCTTCCATCCAGCTCCTTATCCCGGTCACCCTCTCTGTGTCCTGCTCTTCCACAATGTCTCTCTACATGGCGGTTCTGGAATATAGTCTGTTATTAACTGATGTCAACCGTATATTTTGTGGGGGTCTGGAACAGACTGGTCTTGTTCCCTTTATCTCCCATGTCAACTACTGTTTTGTCTTTATGGTCTTTGATTCAGAAGCAGTGATGCTTGGATACCACCACTGTACCTAATAGCCTGCTACCTTTTCCCCTGTGTGTTTCCATGACAGATGGAGGCTTTTAAATGCTGTTGCTCATTTGTGCTACTAGCGAACATTCATGAAGTTAATACCTCTGTCATGCGGGGAGCTGGAAAGTTTTCCCCAAGGTCACAAGTCTGAGTCTCTGTCCTGGGACTGCGACCGAACACAATGGATGATGTGTCACCGTCTGTTTTTATGAACATGTGTAGAACCAGCTCTGAGGTGGAGAGACATGCGCTTCCTGTCTAAGTTTGGTCTGAAGCTGAGACTGACACTCGCTGGGGACAGAAGCAGAGACAAAAGCCGTCTCCAAGCAGCGATAACGCCGCGTGCTGCGATTGTGACACTTCACAGATAAAAATGTGAGACCATTTTCTTTCTCCATATCTTTTGGTCTCTCAGCAGCGCCAGCGCTTCGTTGAACTTTTCCTGTAAAAGCTGAAATGCAATTACAAGCAAAAGAGCAAACAAGAAGAGCATCGACTTGAAATCAATGTCTGTCACGGCGGCCATAATTAGCCTCTGAGCTGTTGAGGATGGCTGGTATGGACAGAAAGACCTCACAGGGTTGTGAGATCTGAGTCTGTCTGCTGAAGAGTTGGATGAATGAAGCCGATGACATGCAGACAAAACTTCATCAGGCTCATTTATCTGCGCGGGAACCTTCATTTGGACGTCAAATTTGAGGAGACAAAGCTTTGAAAGACGATCTGTGGAGGCCGATTTATGACAGCGCTCTGGGGAACAGTGTTTTCGGCCCGAGATGAGGAGATTGTGTCCAAGACAAACGACCTACAGTGAGCGGAGTTTAATGGCCTGAAAATGCTGCAGGGATTAACTCTTTATTAAAACAGGTACAATCCTTGAGGTCATCTTGTTTCGCTCAACTGTTGCAACTAACAAGCCTGCGCTATTAGCAATGCAACAGGAAATGAAAAGGCGGTTTCACGGCTCAATATAATTGAAGCGCTGGTCCAGTCCGCGCCGGCAGCACGTTCCCAACAGCTCTAAGTGTAGCCATTCAAGGACACTGAGGAGAGCCTTTCAGGAGTCTCTATTAAATTATCGTCTGACCTCGCCGTCTGCAAACCTCCCATTATGCACCAATTTCTCTCTGTGTGTTTGTGTCGGAGTGCGTGTGGACGGCGTCGGAGATGAGGCGTGGCGTGAGAGGTGAAGGAGGACAGACTCACGAGGCAGTTGTTATTGGAAGGCTGGTTTGTGATGGCGTCTACTTCTGTTCGCTTGTGTTCTGTCTGCTGAGGTCGATGATCCTCCCGTCCATCTCTTGTCAAATATTCACTTTATTGCTTTGTCTCTGCTTCGATCCATCGAGCTGCTCCGTAGAGGGTTTAGATAAGTGAACTGGCGTTTCGCCTATTAGTCCTGCTCTTGGTGCGTTCTGGTATCCACTCAGTTCTCACCACACAAGAGATCGACAATCACACTATTATGTTCTTGGTATCAAATTCCATCCACAACATGCAGCACTATCTCGGTTTACTGTTTTCACATCCCCTGGATATTTTGTTTTGTTTTTTTGCCTCTCACTAAGAGGAAATGTCCAGAAAAGAGAGGGCTTCTTGCTTGTCTGCTGCAGACATTTTAACATAAAGTGACTGTAAGAGAGCTTTTATCATTTGTATTCATGGTGTAACAGCCTGAGTGAACTTGCATTTGCAGTTTGGCTGACCCTGATAGCAAAATGTATCTGGCCCAGATGTATTCTGGGATCCATTCCGCATCAGGGCCACATGCTGTCCCAACAATCGGCCTCACCTGGAAATGCATCTGAGATGGATTATTAAGATATTGTACACCTCAGATCTGGAAAAGATTCGCGCCACATCCAGCCCAGTTCTGGGCAAAATATGAGCGTCAGATTCCAGATAGCAGTCGACTCCATACCGGATGTCCGTCTGGTGGGGTGGCAACTAGCACTTCTGATTCCTATGCAGATCTGCAAAATTGACGCTGGACCCAGCTGCTATCTAGGGAACGTTTTATCATATTCCAAAGATTTCAAACAAGACAGTTTTGTTTTCTGTGCGTTTAATATCTCAATCTGTTTGACCTCGGTCTCCTGCTGCACTGTTTTAATCTCAGATGTAAACAAAAAGAGTGAAAATAGTAACTGTGCCCCAAAATGCATTTCAAGATCCAAGACCCTACTATACTGTATTGCATTCCGCTTTGTGGTGCACAGACTCTCTGCAGTTGTTGCTCTATTTCTGAAGAGGCTTCAGCTGGACTGGAAGCACAGTTGGGGAATTCATGTCCAAAAATGCACCTAGCTCAGCCAGGTTCCCTGGAATGGCCTTGCTGTTTGGCTCAGCTCTGTAGAATGTGGATCCATGTTTCTGATAAATAGCAGTGAAATCGATCATTCACTTGTTTTTCCCCAGAATCGTTCAGTGTTAATTTGCATACTAACTGTATGATACAACAATGTAAATATTGAAGAGTCGGTCAGTAAAGTCGTGAAGTGTCAAGACTTTTCTCTGAAAAAAATCATTTACACACAGCCGAAGCGTGCGGAGTCCATGACACTTCCACTGGCCCAACGCTCGAGATGCAAACACAAACATATGCTACAATTAACAACACAAACCTCGGCGTGTAATTCCTGACTGTCCATAATTATTAATCTGCAGAAAACACACTCTACAGAGGGACATTCCACGGTGCTGCTGAGAGCCTGAAAAAACCGCCAAATACCCATCAAACTCAAATTAGCATTTAAATTAAATTGGAGAAACTCATTATGGTGAACAGAAGTACACGTTCTTGCCATGTGTGTGCAGACTCCTACCTGCCAGGATGTCGTCTGGATAACTGTCCCGAAACGACCGTCGACCACCAGAGCTCCGCTGCGTCACCACGAAGGGTTCCTGGCGCGCCGGCAGCTGCGACGCCCCTCGACAGCATATGCAGGCTCCATTTAATTACTGCTGTCAAGCCAAACAGTCGTGTGTATTTGTGAATTGGGAGGAAGATTTCCAGAGCGGGTCGCTCTGGATGTCCAAAGGGTGTTTCCAGCTGACCCTTCAAACACCAAATTCATGAATAATGAGGTTGTGGATGACGTGGCCGCCGCCTGGGAACACACGAGCGGCAGGATAATTGGCGAGAATCAAGGCAGCAGGGAGGAACAGGAGTGAGGACGACAGCTGCTGCTAAACTGACAGGGTCAGGACTTCAACCTCCTGACCGTGTCTGGTGTGAAAAAGCCTTCCACTGGTGGTGATAAAGAGGCGAGAGCTTCGGGTGTAGGCGGGTTTCACAGCCCCACTGACCGGCTTGGCGTCGTGACGTGGCATGGGTGTTCAAGAGAAGGGTGTCAGGAGTGTGGCATGGCTGGTTGTGAGCTCGCCTGAGCCACTCCCTCCTAGGTTGAAGGATGGGCACCAGCACCCAGCAGACTAGTGTTCGCCCTCATTCAGACCACAAAGGATGCTCCCATAACTGCTTCCCCCTGAGAGTATGGGACATATTTAGCATTTCATTGATTTTTTGTTGTGTATAGGAGATCATTGTGTTGTGTGAAGACATTCTCCAGCGTATTCTCCGTCTGACAGACCACTTTTGTGCTTGTTCTGCTGCATAACTGATTCATGTCCAGTCAACTCTGCCTCTCTGCAGAGGCACCAGTTCAGAGCTCGGAATCACGAAACCTGATGGGGATCAATGGCCCTTGACAGGCCACAGTCATTGTCATTGCTGCTTATTTTGTTCGCAGCAGACGATGAATATAACAGCATGTGGTGCTACTCGCGCTCCGCAACGTGCGATCCACCCCCCACTCAAAGTTATATGGAAGTAAAATGTGTTTTCATTTTTCCTCTCCCCTCGCACATGATGCGCCATGTGACCCGCCATGGAAAGAAACCGTTCTTTTAGTCCATTGAAACACCTGCGCGTAACAATCTACACTGAAGGCTGCCTTTTTCGTCACTATACGACGCAAAAGTCCACTTTCCTAAAGTCAATATATGACGCCCTGGGAGTGAGACTGGGTTGATGACGCGGACGTTGTGCCATTCCCAATGAAGCTTGAAGTACCCGAACATGTGCAAGAACTCATCCTAGCCTCTGATGAAATTCAGAAAACTTGACTGATCCCGAAAGACAATTCATTTGTAGCAACACTATGGAGCTTTTCCCACTCACATACAGCAAACTCTGCGTCAGTTCTTACCGCCAGAGAAACCTGCAGCAGCTCACATCACTAAGCACCACGACAAAGACCCACTTATGGAAAACGCTCACGTCCAGATGTAACAATCTGGTGGCAGATGGGACAAATGAATTTGAAAAACGATTTTCCTTGAGGGCACATCAAAGCGGCGCCCAGAGGGCATCAGTGAGAACCTGTTCTTCCCACAGGGAGACCAAGTCTCTTTGTTTGACTCCAATGATTTTGTCACAAGTTCTGACAATGCTGTGCAGTTAGTTTTCATCTTTCACAGACGAAGCAATGAACCAACAGATAAAGGAGAAAGGTAGACTCTCTGCAAAACATCAATAAAAACAGCTAAGAATTAACGTTAAAAAGAGTTTGGTTTCCTTGCCAACCACGTTTATCAATGGAGGCCGTGGTAATTTGCTGTCGAGCCAAGTGGCAAGTTATTGGTGTTTCTCCACACCTTCAGCCACTTCCCTTGGATGACACTGCTTATTTTGGAGGATGCTGGTGATGTGGCGCATCTATAGCGTTTTTTTTTTTTTGAGACATTTAAGTTGAGGTGGTTATTGCCACACCACTGAACAAACCTCTTCAGTGTGGGGCCATGATTATTATCAGGCCCGGAGAGTAGGGACACCTGAACTGTGTCATCCAAAAACTGTTGACCATTTTCCTCAGTGCAGTTGTCCGTATGCAGTATGAACGGGAAGCGTGACAGGACACACCCCTGAGGAGATCCTGTGTCGTAGATGGATACAGAGGACAACCCACCAGTCACAAACGCTTGCTGCACTCTGCTGCTGGAAAGCTTAGCTCCACCCACTCTTTCCTCAACTCCGAAAAACACGAATGTTTAGTTCACTGTAGTTGGTAAAGCAGGATTAAATACAGTATATCGCTGCAGGTCCATGGTGCTTCAATATGTATTCACTGGATGGTTTCTTATTCCTGAACTTCAGTGTTGTGTTGGAGTCAAGACCAGCGCATTCAGACACAGGGACCAATGACGGGGGTGAGACCTAGCCAGAGCCACACACACACATTTATTACTTGGCGCCAAAAAACTGTTTTCATAAAAATGTAGAACTGAAACACTATCTACGATTGAAACACTTATGAGCTCCCATTGGACCTGGTCTCGGAACAGTCTTGAAGACAGCACTGCTTGTAATTATGTTTTATAGTTGTTAATTATCGGCTCCAACAAGAATATGAGGTTCATCTGCATCTTCTTCAGCTGGTCTGCGAGGATACGTGGCCCTAAGTAGAGCCAATTAACCGTGTAAAGTGAGATCCGAACCTGTCGCGCTGGCGACCACAGCACCCTGAAGCTGTCATGAATGGACACATAAATAAAGCAAACGCACACACAAACACACACGTGCTCCTGGTCTCTGCATATATAGGACTAATTAACACACACACGGTTGGTGAGCGTCTGCGGGTCGTTACATTTAGAGAACCAACTGGCTGCCGAAACTCCCTGTGGGGCAACAATTAAATATTGAGGAGTCTGTGAAGACCTTTGCTGTTCTTAATCACGACTGTGTTAGTGATGTCCTCAGGCTGTTGTGTGAGAGGAAACTCTATTTTTATTCTGGACTCACTCATTTAACCTGTGAGTCACACACCACTTTTTTACGAGTCTGTCCTTCTATAAACAATGTGGGAGCCCTAAACAGTGGTGTGTGGATCTTGGCTTCTTGCATTACACTCAAAAAAAGAGACCTTCCTTGTATCCTGGGTTTGTCCCGGTGCCTCCTCCCAGTTAGCACAAGGCACCTCAACATGTGGACCTTTGACATCCCACTGACGTCTTTTGATCTTGTTCTACTTTCTCTGCTGGAATCCAGTCCATAATTTTCCTGGTCACAGAGGAGACAGCAGCTTGACCTGGACCTTTTGGCTCAGCTCTTTCTTCACTGTGATGATTTGGTTTTTCATCTGGCCCTGAATCCGTCCCTTGTGAGACCCAAAGATAATTGAACTCCTCTAAGAAGCTCATCTCCTCATTGACTAGATTTTTCAGATTCCAGAGTGAATGTGACTCTGGTCTCATACACATTTTTCCGTCTAACTCACTCACCTTGAGTCTGGAGACCAAAATTCCAGCCCCTTCTAATATATTCAGACGTCAAGTAAGTCTCCATGAATGCATTTCTGCATTCTTTCGTTCGGAGTGTAAAGGCTCACTGAGTCTTCGTGGGAGTAGAAACTGGCTCTGTGTGAGGTCTGTCCTTACATCGTCTGCAAATTAGTTCCAGTCCATCTGTCATGTATGTAATTGCCTGAAGACTTGAGAGGGGACCGAAAGTTTTCGCTCTCAATTCATCATGTGTGTTTTTTCGGTCGGCGGATCAGCGAGCGTATTCCGCTGCACTCGAGCTGACATAACCATGGCTCGCCATCATTTGTTTTTAAGCCTCAACCGCCGTTTCAAATGTCTGCTGGAGTCAGGGCCCGAACCTGAGCGACCCGGCGGGCGTGAACCTCTTTGCTCGATTACATGTGCACACAAACAGCCTGGCATGATACCATCTGTTTCCTGGTACATCCATTAGTTCCCCGGCTTTTATTTCTCATCATTTATAGCCCAGTAAACAAATTGCTGTCCGGCGAGGAGGAGGTTTACTCCGAAATGTCGACTACCTTTGTCGGAGCAGGTGCCTTTTTTCAAGTATAATTTGGCAGCGAAACACATCTGAGGTGCTCATAAATGTTCGGCCAAACATTACGACCTCTGGTATTCAGCTCATGGGGGACGTGGTGTTTGGATTCAAGTTGAGTTAAGAGTGCGTCACGCTTCGGATCAAGTGTAACAAAACTGTTTGAGCAAGATGGAGGGCGGTTTAAAGAGCTGCCCATTGATTGGGAGGTCAGACCGAATTGGACAAGTGCGTCCAATTCTGTCTGATTTATAAGCTGTGTTCACGAATGCCTTGGACCACTTCGATGAGAGACTGTCCCGGCGGCGTAAACATTTTCCAATTTTCAGTCCAGTCCTTCCTCCGCACTACGTTAATAGTCTTTCAAAAGAAAAACATTTTAAGCTATTAAAGTAAGTGATTTAGCCCCAGCACTATCTGCTGCACTGCAATGAGGGTCGATTTTTGCCGTGTCAAACGCAGAAGGTGAAAAACTCCGGCAACAAGAAGTACGCTGAGAGGGAAAATTCATTAACAAGAAGTGAAATGAAAGAGAAGTGGGTTATAGCGGCTGCCAAAGTTCACAACTCATGGATCAACACTCAAAATATTATCTTCATTGATAGACTTCTACAGTAGATAAATGGCTACAATTCTGCCTCTCTGTCACACCATCTAACTTTAGCCCCGCCCTCAACAGATTTTATCAGACTTCATCTAGCACGACTTGAGTGGCAGGGCGAAGCTGACCAAGTTATCGACCCCACAGCTACTCAAGTACTGCGAGGTGTTATCAGAGTTGTCGCCCTACATTCTAAAATAAGATCCATGTGAACAGGAGTGGACTTTTGGCGGTCATGCTTGTAAAATCCAGCCCCTCTGTGTTGGTGATGAGGTTGAACTGGGGGTGCTTTGGATGCACAGGTCATCATCAAGTCCTCAGCTGGAACTGTGTGAGACACAAGTTCTCATTAAGCACTGCAACGACCTCAACAGACCCATTACAAGTGAGAGACGGTGGCGGATGTGTATGACGTGGTAGCAAGCTGATCATGTGAAACTTGACCCAGATTTATTGTCTCATGTTTAATAACTTTCGAGCTCTTCTTCACCCACTTCCTGTGTGGGCGCAGTTCAGGACGCACACGTGGCTCTCAGGGTGACTAAGTGTGGAGCGCTGTTTTCCACCATCTAGTGATCGAAGTGTGGAACAGTTCTAGTTGATGAAAGCGTTGGCTCTCAGTGAGACTCAGGGGATTTAACTCTCTTCGGCTACTGCAACAGCACCCAATGGTTCAGGAACAGACAGATACTTTACAGAATGATGAGTCTCATTCAGTCAATACTCAAACATCTCAGTCATCATCTGGCTAGATGACGCTTTTATTTCAACAGTGAGCACAACATAACAGACTAGGTCAACAGCTAGTTGGCAGTTGTAAATAAATATATGAGTGAGGGTTGTGGATTGTGTTGGTTTCCTCTTTGTTGTCTGTCCAGAAGACCTTTGGCTGAACCTCAGCTGGCCCAGATACGCTGCACGATTCAACCCTGTGATGTAACCCGGCAGTGGACTGATAGTGTCGAGGTCTTGCGCCAAGGAATTTAGGCTTTTTCTTTTTCGTGTTGCGACAGACACGCTGCTGATGTGTTTGAGGACGTGTGAAGAAGAATCTGTGCCACGCGTGGCTATAGAACAACAGGATTAGGAAAGATTCTTTCTTCACCGTCTCCTGGACGCTGCCCTTGTGAGGTGTCCAACTAAGTGACAGACCAGAGGAGCCTCAAGTCCCTCACTTGACCTTCTCCAGAAGGTTCCTGGAAGCCTTTATTTCAGCTGCTGCCCCCGAGGGTATGGACAGCAAATCGATAGTGAATTTCCTCTTCGACACTTTAATAATTATTTTTCATTAGTGTGTATTGATCCCCTTTGAGTTGCAAGTCTCCAACCTCTGTGATTGATATCTCTTCACTCAAGAAGAAACCTTCTCGAGGGTTTCCCGGCTCCTGGAATCCCGTGGCGTCATCATTGCATAATCCTTCCTGCTTTAATAATTCAGCAACTTTTTCTTTAAAGTATGTGCCTCTTTGCTCTGAAAGTTTCTTACACCGCTGCTACTCCCGTCCCGTGACTCGATGAGAGCTGACAGACTCCAGTAAAGCCTCTCAGCCTCTCGGCGCCCATTAGCTCCGTCATGCGTTCAAGTCTCCTCACCTCGGCTCCAGCGTCTATCAGACAACCTGAATATATTCGCAGGGAACTACAGGCCACCGGCGACGACCTGACAGCGAGAGGGAATTGTGGCTGCCATGATCTTGATGGCTCTGAGGAAGGTCAGACACTGTGTTTCATCCAAATTTAAGCTTGTTCTTTACACCTTGAAATCCAGAACAGAAGGTGGAGACGATCTGGCCTGCGACTGCCTCTGATGTCAGTTAACATTTGTAATGGAGCAGCAATTCTTGAAAGTGAAACTAGAGGTGAAAATGCAAACACCATGATAATTCTGTCACACATCAAAAAAGAATTCTATTTTCATTAAACTAGGAAAGAGGCTCTCCTCCAAGTGTCTGGTCTGACTGGTCTCCATTGTGAGTTGTCTTTGTCTTCTTCTCCAACATCCAACACTGTCTCTCCTCCCCAGCTTCAAGCTTCTCCTCATGTCCCTCTGATAAACCCATTTTTGGTCTTCTCCCAATGATACCATCAGTATCTCCATCTCTGACTCTTCTCACTTGAGTCTCTCAGCATGCATCATGACTATGTCCAGGAGCGTCCCTGTCTACATGACCTAACCCGAGACCAAGTCCTTGACTGAGGCCAATCTAGTTACAGAACACAGAAGTATTTATTCTTTAGAATACCATAGAATCTATTGTCATTTCATGGAAGTTGTTCATGAGCGGTGAGGTCTTATGATCTGGAAAAACGTTTTCATTCCTCACATGATGAAATGTTCAATAACACAGGAGAACTTACATGTTCCAGAACACAGACAGACTGGGGAAATAAAGGTCAGCATTTACGGCATTAATGTTGCAGTGGTGCATCTTCCTTTGCCCTCTGCACAGGGACCTGAATGAGGTTCTGTATGAGAGTGGACGTGCAGTATTAATGAGCACATTGGTCGCAGTCAGGTGACTATTTACTAAGGCTTATTCGGTTGCATTTGACCGAAGGATTTCACTAGTGCCGCAGCGCTCGAGATCGGTCTTGCTGTCAAATGCATTTTTACTCAGGCTGGTGTCGATCTGGGACTGGGTGGACTCAGGATTTCTATAACCGACTGAGAACACAAGAATACGGCCGCGGCCTTCCTGGTGCCACACGCTCGAGGTACCATGCCACCGATGCATAGCCGATGAACATCATTCAAAACCTCGCTGAAAATAGATATATAATTGCTGGAAGAAAGAATCTGGCTTTTTGTTCAGTTTTGTTATGGTTTTTCTTTGATATTTATCAGGGGTCAGGAGGACATACAAACACCAATAAGCTGTGTGAAGACTGGTGCTGCTTGTTCCAGCATGTGTCCTTGCATCATTGTTTCAAACCTGCAGCCACTGCGGCTTGTTTGCGGATCCGCTTGAGACTCTATATATATGCTGACTTGGTCTAGTCTCGGTCTCAACACTCTCCAGGCTCGATAATGTCTTGGTCTCGGTTGGTGTGGTCTCGAATACAACACTAGATCTCTTGTTTGTTATTTAAAAATTGAAAGCAACTGTGGTCTTGGCAAAATAAATAGAACCAGATTCCAGCTCAATGGCTTCGAGACAAAGACCCAGCGTCGCGAACAGATTTCTCACTGATGACCCTGACTGTCCTGTAAATCTAGTCTTTCACTCATGCTGCTGCTCTGGTGTCACCGTGGACTCCACCCTGCCTGCACTCTCCTCCTCACCTCCTTCACCTCTGCCTGTCCTTCTGAATGACTGACCCCAAATACTAGAATTGTTTTCACCCCATCGTCCCTCCATCATCCTCCTGCTCATTCAGTCATTTCTCTTTCCTCCACCTTCTCCTTCCGCTAGCTGCAAATCACTGTGTCATCAGCAAACATCATCATCCATGGAGCCTCAACCTCATTTGTCAAGTATGAGTTGGCGTGTGTGATGTGTGAGCCACACTTTTATATGTGAACATGAGAATTGTATTGTAGAGAACAGAGTGGTATTTGACGGCCGAGTTACACAGATCTAGTTAGGTTTGAGCTTCGCTGGTTGAGTTTCATACACGAGTCACTCAGTTTGATATGAGGGTAGACACACTTTGGTAACAGCACTGAAATGGAAAGCAAATCTTCTTCTGAACGGTGAAAATGACATTTCCTTCTCACCATAAAAAGCTCTTTCAGGATCAAATTCATGCTAAAGTGAACCAGTGACTGGGATGAAGTTACAATAACACGTCTGAAGTGATTCATGCCTCAATAATAACTGGGACTTCATCCAACCCTGTGGAGGGGAACCAGATGGACGACGGCTGCAGTTGCTTAATGAATCGACCACATTAGATTAGAAAAGCAAACGCATGAAGTGATGTGTGACGAATATGAGAATGGGATCGATGCTTCCACGCCGCGTGACGATCGCGGCCCACGGGATTGATCCAGTCTGTGGTTTCATGGATCATCTTTCGCTCAGTGTGGCAGTTTTTTTGGCTGTACAGGCATAAACGTATTGACTTCTCGGCCGTAGATGGAATTATTAATTAACATGTCTGACCGCGGCGATTGAAGCTTCGTGTTTCCAGATGGAACAAGATGGATGCGGTGTTTGTTCATGCAGAACCAACGTCTCATGAATAACAATGTGCACAATTTGTGGAATAATTTGAAGTATTTAGTCATGAAAAGCGGTCACATGCCTTTGTTGTCGGTATTGAATCTCAGCTTGTACGGTACGTGGTGCGTTCAGGAGTGTCGGAATTTTCTATACTACGGAAAACAACGGGTACAATGGCTTGCAGGATTTGTGTGTGATAGGGGCAAAAATTGCGGGAGACGACCCTCAAATGACTCGATGACAAGTCCAATTCTGCGCTCTCAGGTGGCCGAGGAAGTTGGCTGGAACACAGCTTCCTGCTTCTTCTCACACAAAATATATTTTTATTTTTCATGAAGATGTTCTCTCATAGAATCACATTTCAGGATGCTTGAAACAGGAAGCAATTTTTGCTTTGCGAGTGACAATAAAAGTCATGTCTCGCTCCAAATCCTTGTTCAAGTTTAGTCACGTGTCCTGATTTCTTATTTAGGTTGATATGAATTATAATCTCAGGATAATCTGAGCCCCATTCTTCGGCGAGTGGATTAAACCTGCTTCCCGGTGTGATCCCATAGGAGGCGACGTACGCTGGCAAGGAAGCGCACAGATTTGTACCTGTGCTGCACAAGATTAAGGTCACGTTCTATATGTTTGAAGATAAACCCTCCTGACAAGAACGTATATAATATTATATGTAAAGATAATGCTCCCCGACTCGGACGTGCAGCTGCTGACTCGGGTCTCACAGCCTGCTGTACACATGCTGTAAAACTCAAGATAGCCCACGGAACATCTCAGTTGCTGCTGTTGTTATGAGGATACAGTATTAACAACTGCCTTGAGAGGAACATGAATGTTCCGTTACCGAGTCTCAGGCATCAAAGTTTGATTGGCAGGAGCAGCAGTCCAACCAATTCCCTGACATTTGTGATGGCTCCAACTAGTTTATTGAACAGGATCAGATCAATCTTCTGCGGCTGACCCTGCGAGCCGTCAACTGACCTTATCCAGCAGCAGAGAAATCACTTTCTGGGATTCCATCACAGTCTTCACTGGGACTAATCTGCCCCTCAGATCGGTTAAAATTGGTCTGACCTGTAATGCTGGAGTCCTTCATGACTTGGCTCTTTAAGTTACAGGCTCAAGAGTTTCTATGTTCAAAAATCCCTTTCAGTCCAAAACAGACATTAAAAATTCAGTTCCTAATGGATAAAGTGCAAAACAGAGTCAGAACTCTGGGGGTTATTGAACAGACTGTGATGAAGAATGTAAGAAGTCATCTTGGTTGTGTAGTCCAAGTCAAGTACAAGAATTGACTTGACTAGATGCTGAAAAAACTTGGTTGACAAAGAATAACAGTATAATGTCCAGGAGTAGACTTGGTAAACTGAGAAGTCTGGACCTAGGAGTGCAAAGTTGCAAGGCTGGATCAACCGCAAAAGATTAAAAATGAAAATGGTGAACCAGGAGGAAAGACTTGGTTCACTGTGAGGTCTGAAAATGACTCATCAAACTGAGAAGATCAAAATAGACTTGATAACCTCGGGAACGTGAAAACAATGGGGTGAACTTCAAAAATAAACTTTTTGAACTTGACTGTTTTCAAATGAATAGATGCCAAAATGAACTTATTTATGCAGTATGCAAACAAAAGACTAGGACAAGCGTGTGATGTCAGAAATAGACTTGTTAAATTATAAGTAAAAAAGTATCAAAAAAATATTGGCATCCATGTGACTAAAACAAACTTGGTGAACAAGGAAGTCTGAAAAAGACCTGGAGGAGGAGTTGTCTGAAAACGAAACAACTCTTGAATAGACTTGGTAAACAAGGAAGGATGCAGTGTATTTTGGAGCACTGCAAGTCTGAAAAAGACTTGGTGGTTAGGGAAGTTCCTCTTAGACATGGTAAAGTAGAAATTCAGAAAAGGACTTGTTTTACTAGGAATAATGAACTGTACGAGTTAAAGCCGGAGGTGCAAGATATTGGGTAGACTTGGAAGTCCCTTATTAACTTGCTGACTGTGAAGCCAGAAAAGACTAGGGTGACTTGGCAGACAAAAACAGGTGATAAATCAGGAAGCGCTTTGCAGAGACTGCACTGCACTGCAGATGAGGGAAATAAAACCCCATTGTTTGTATTTTTTTTTTTTTTACAGACTTGTTTTCTCGTTCCTTTTTTCCCTCTTTTCTTTGCTCCATTCTTGTCGAGCTTCAGTGGTGTAATCTTGTGCACGAAGCGTGTTCCACTGTTCCACTTGCCTGCAGAGCCATGAAGGTTGGGATGAGTCTGTCCTGCTGGTCCGCCGCGCGTCTTGATGGCATGCCATATGTTTCCCGTTAATCTAGGTGATGTAACATGAGTCCCCATTGACATGATTGTGTGTTGAGATTGTCCAACTAGTGAGGAGATTACGCACTCATTCATGCAAATCCTCAAGAGACCGACTTATTTCAGCCCCCGACTGTGTTCGTCTTCGCCGTCCGTCCTTGCCGCTGATGGTCGTCTCGTTTGTTCAACTTGTTTTCTGACCTTTCGTTCCTCCCAGCCTTGGTTTTCCTTGCACCTGCGCCGCCGCAGACATTTGCATTCATCTCTCAGCAGAGAGGGCGGACGAATTCATCTTTTAAACGCAAGGACAGCCAGGAATCCCGTGCCAAGGCTTGTCTAAGGCTTCGCCGAATATTAATGGCACAGTGGAGCAACATTAATCCAGTTGAAGACTGACGCAATTGATTTGTTGTCTTTGTTGAGGTTGAGTGAGGTGAGCGGGAAGTGGTTGCGGAAAGTGAAAGTGAACCTGACAGAGAGCTATGAACAAGGCAACATAAACACTGTGGAAATAACGTCTAAAAAAAGGCAGGGAAACAAGCCAGTTCAATGATGTCAGATATTATTCAGAGTGGCGTAAAATTTGGGAGTAAAAACTAAGCAAACTAACCATAACCTGACCCATCTGAAAC
The DNA here is from genome assembly GCF_027744825.2 of Synchiropus splendidus. Classification (NCBI taxonomy): domain Eukaryota; kingdom Metazoa; phylum Chordata; class Actinopteri; order Syngnathiformes; family Callionymidae; genus Synchiropus; species Synchiropus splendidus. The sequence continues at coordinate 17,667,394 of NC_071344.1, forward strand.
TGAGTTACTTAGCTCATGAATGTTAAACCGATATTCCTCTGCTCAGCTGCTAACCTCAGCTGTTCCTGCCCTGAACGTGAGATGACGTTTTCATGGCCAAATGAAACCTTCCCATACCGACCTTCCCCTACCGTCCTGTGCTTCGGAAATGAAGGCGAAGACGGTGACGAAGACGGTGACGAAGGTGGTGACGAAGATGGTGACGAAGATGGTGACGAAATGCACGCCAATTCAACCTTGGAAGAGCCATGAAACATTCTGTGACGTGGATGACTGAATGACAAGCAGACGTCTTCAATTACCTCCTAAATGACTTAATGAGTCTGCATTAAGCGGCTCAGCCTCGTTCAGCAGCGAAGCTCTAAATGCTACATTAGCATGATTGCGATTCACTTAGATATGCTAATGTGATCTCAGGATCCCAACCGCGCTCCACTCTTGACTGTGCTTGTGTTGTCGTGCCGTTGACGGTGTCTCGCGATGGTTATTTCCAGGGTGTTCATGGTGTGTTTGTGCCCACAGGAACTGTCTGCATTTATGGTTACATGAGCGCCAGCGCTGCAGGCCAGATGCCGGTGATGGAGAAGCCTGTCAGTGAGAGGTGAGGAGTCAGTTCTTGACTTTCATAACTAACACAAGGAACGGTGTGCACGACCAAGCGGCCGGCGGTTCATTGATGCCTGACTGTGCTGTGGAGCTGTTGGTGTGGGAGGGTGAAGTGTGTGTGGTCATGTCCTTCAAAGTTTCTACAAACAAACATTTCCCTCAAATACTTTCCAACAGCCCGTTTTGATCTGTTGACCACACGAACCTGCAGCAGCAAAGAGCTGACCCTTCGCTGCATCTGATCGTGGACTCAGCAGGTTGAAATGGATTGTCGATTTTCCAAGCCGACAATATTCAGTTTCAATATCCAGAGAAGCAAGTGCTGGGAGGTAAGCATTGGGAGTCGTTCATGACTCTGCTTCCACGGAATAGTGTTCAGGTCAGGTAGCTTTGACTCATTTCTTTGACAGTCATTGCTCACACGACAATGAAAACTACAAAACCGTTTTTCTCGTGGGTGTCGGCAACACAGGGTGCTGTGAGGATGAGTCACACTTCTGAGGCACCGATAGGAGAACTGAAGTCTGTGCTCTTCTGACCGTTATTTCCCACCAACTGTCCCAGCTGTGTTCCGTTAGCCTGTCAGCTAAACGCTACACACCAGTTTCGCTTCCTCGCATGACACCTCACTGCCCATATTAACACCGATTGTTCCCAAGAAGACAAGTTGAAGACGGTGTGGCCCACTTAAATATTTCCCTCTCTGGAGGTTTGCTTTTGAGGGGAGCCGGGTGCCCTCTACATCCTCTCACACTGGAGCTGCGTTGAGCTGTGCACCAGTGAACACTCATCTCCAAGGCGTCAAATAGCGACTACGTTCAAGTGGACTCGTAGTCATAGGATCATCCGTTCATCCATCGTAGTCCACTTATCCAAGGACAGTCGGAACCTAGACTTTCCTCAAAAAAACAGCTGTTCCGCTGGAATGCCAAGGTCTTTCCAGGACAACTGAAAAACCCAACCCTTCCATTGAGTCCCGGGTCTGCCCTAGGCCCTGCTCGAGGAGACGTTCTTACCAGTAACTTTCTTCTCTTGGTGTGAATGACGGAGGTTGGGATCAGGGTTGTGTAGACTTCATTGGTGTTCGCTTCAGTAAGGTGAAGAGCCTCATAAATCCCGCCATCAATGATCTTTATCTGGCTGGTGGAACTCAGTGAACTCATGGTGGCCCTATGAAGCACTCTTGGATCTGGGGGTCACGGGTCACATGCTGGGTGTTTTTCCCTTCCATTCCTACCTGAGACTTTGTAGCTAGCGGATGAATCCAGTCAAGTTGGTTGACAGCACCTGTTTTATTCTTCACCATTAAAGCTTCACGATCGGTGACTCTGTGGTCAACAGCGATACAAATCAAGATGAAAAAACCTGCACTTGCATGTGTGCCATTTGAGCTCGTGACCTATTTTGCTGGTGCGCTATAACACATCCTGGCGTCGCCTTGAATAGCCTTGATATTTGGAGATTGCTTCTGCTAGCATGAAAGATTTATGATACAACCTCACACAAGCCCACGCGACGCCCTACAAAATGTACCGCTGGTGTCACATGTCCTCCATCTTTTAGCTGGCTCACTTCACCTTGAGCCTTTTACATTGAGGGGGTCCAAATCTACGGAAGTAGTGTGAACCAACGTGATGAGGACGAGATTATTGTTCCTTCCAATGTCAGCATCGACCCTTGAAAAAGAACAATTGAGTTGCCACCATGCTTGCCAGGATCGACCGCCTTCTTTCTCCAACAAATCTCCATTTGCTCTCTCCTCTTGATATGTTGCTTGACAAACATGTCATGGCGCATTATGGTGGGAATTGTCTGTGCAGATGGCTGCAATGATAATGGGAGACAATTCTGATTCATCTCACAGATGAACGGCTGCGTGAACATTTGTCACCAGCCGTTCACAAGTACACAGCACCATATGCACGTCGCAGCAGCGAACATCCGGCCCTCGGTAATCGGCTGGTTTGGGCTGACGAACATGGACCATGTGCCGGCTCTCCGTATGTCGCGGTGTTAGCCAGCCGCTGTTTGACCTAGTAAAGGTCTTATTTTCCCTGGAAGAAATTTTGACAGAAACTGGAGGTTTATTACTCAGCTGGAAAATAAAAAACTAAAATGTGGTTAGTAATTATCGGTTTTCTTCCATCCATCCATCATTGTCTACTTAACCGGGGTCAGTCGAAGGGTAAAGGCCCAGACTTTCCTGCAGAAACCAGCTGTTCCAGGGAAATACCGAGGTCCTTGCAGGGCAACTGAAAGACCTGATCCTCCCTCGACCTTCATGGTGTGCCTCAGGGCCTCCTCCTATTCCTCATTCAGGAGTCTTCAAGGAGACATCCTGATCAGAGTCACTTTAACTGGCTTGTCTTGGTACAGGGTGCTGTACTTTTACTCTTGTGTCTCTCCCTGATGGCCAGCGTCTTCCCTTATCTCTATGGTAGAGTCCCATCACCGTGCAAGGTTCTCTCCGGCTCTGAGATTTTGCCTCCCTACCACAGACAGACTCCAGTCCGGGGCCAAGACCATGGAGCAACTGGAGAGTCTTCTGTCCTTCCACGAATCACCACCTTACCCTTCGAGTGGTTTGAGAATCCCAGTGATCCAAGGTGCGATGATGCCAGGAAAATTGTGTCCCTGGCTGCTAGTCCCAAACACGAGTCACTCAAACTACTTGCATGAAGGCTTTGGAACCAAACTGGAGCTGGATGCAGGCTATGAGTTGAGAGGTACTCTTGTCGCCTGCGAGGGGGGTCATGTACACTGTGAGGGGGCCAAACTCCGGGATGCTTGAGCTGACCCTCGGGTCACAGAATTGGTTAGAAGTAGACCCCGATAATGCTGTTGAGGGGTCACAATGGGAGAACTTGAATCTTATCGAACTTATAGATATTATTTTTCTTCATTGATGTATGAACCGTTCTGGACTCTGAAGGACAGAGCAAAGTCGGTGGTTTTGCCTGAATTGCTACAAAACGTCTGCCTAGATGTGGATCATATTCCAGTCTGTTTTCATAAGGGGGATGAAGTCAGTGTTTTCAGCCCTGTGAAATGTTTGATGGCACCTCCAGGTGAAGCTGCATCCCAGTTAAAATGTTTTATTGTTTCAGTCGCTCATGAGGCGGAAGTAACTTGGGATGGATGGGTTTTTCAAGGACTCAAATGTTTTTGCGATAATGTGCAGTCATAGAAGCCTCCACGCTGTCCTTGGGAGAGGCCGCCGGCTCGTGTCAGGGTGAGCTATCGTTCCACTAAATAACGCCGGCGTGTCGGAAACCTCACCTTTCCCTTCCACGTCAAACAAACCCCGCGACGCCGTCGCTCACTTTCTGCAAAGAGGTCAAGGACTCTCAGAGCCGTTAATCAATGAGGCGTTTCAGTGAAGCCGTCGGATGTTGGCGAGAGTCGGCTTTCCCTGCTGACCTGTTCGGAAGCTTCGCCTCGCCACCTCAGGTGTCATGTGGCCACTGCGCAGGTGATTGTGTTCAGTGGTATAATTAAACGGAGCGACCGTGAAACATGATCCGCCTGCCGCCGTGTGTTGCTGCTGTTCTCTGGTTTGTTCATCGATCCGTCCATTTCAGGGCAAATGCAGGAACAAACACTCATTTGGGGAAGCATCATCTCACACACCTGTACTTTATTTTGAACCAAATACTTGTGATATATGAGAAGAAAAGACTGCATGTATTGCTATTCGACTTATTACCTTTCCAACGAGAAAGGCGCTCAAGAGAGCGCCAACCTCCACCATGCTTCTCATTTCCTCCTCAGTTCTGATTTTCTGCTTGATATTATTGACCTATATGTATTTATCTATTCAGTTTGAGTACATTAAAGCAGTTGAAATTCAATGAGCTCCATTGGACAGCAGATGGCAGCATGTTATGGAGCTCCCTCTGTACATCACGGTCGCCGCGCGGAGAGGAGGTCATGCAGCCTGTACAAAAATCTAATAAATAAATATATTTCTCTATTAATATGAGGGTCTGTGGCTCCTCAGTCCATCTGGGAGGAGGCCACAGGGCAGACCCAGGACACGTTGGAGTGAGTGTATCTCAAGGTGCCCTAAAATCCTACCGTAGTAGCTGGTGGAAGTGGCTGGTGCGGAGGGCTCTCTGGGTTTCCCTGTTGAGACTGATGCCCCCGCGACCCAGTTCCAGATATGCAGCAGAAGATCTATTTCTCCATTAAGCTCTGCAAAAACATTCCAACTACTTTTGTGATTAAATATTTCTCATGGACGGTGGCACAACGAAAACCTTCTTTCATAGCTGCCTTGCCGTGTTTGGCTCTCCAAATCCATGTTATGAACCTACACATCAGTTACAGAACACACAAATATGAGTGGAATAATTTGAATTATAGAGGCAAAGAAGAATAGTTTATGTTGAATCATCACTGAACCGTCGATAAATGGGATGTGTTACCAAGAATCCTTCATTGTAAAAGATTTTCAGAGACTCAGGAGTCAGAGTCAAAAGACATGAAGGATACCGAGGTTGCCTTTGGGGGTGACTAGAAAGGACAAGGTCAGAAATGAGACAGAAGTTTGGAGACAAAGTTAGGGGGGACAGATGGTTCGGACAGGAGGATGCTGCGATGGACCAAGGATGATGGTGTTGGAGAAGAGGAGGACTACAGACAGGTTCATGATGGATGAAGGGTCTGCGGGGAAGCTTTAGTATAAAAAAGTAAATGATTTTTTGGGGTTCAAACTGTCAGAAAAATCACCGTTTCTCATCTGTACTTTGAAGCAGAGGAACAGCAGTTGAAGTGCATCTGTTTTGAGAGACTGAAGTTCTCACATTGGTCTGGGACTCCCTCACCCACTGTACCCCAACTGCAGCTGAAACATTCACACCTCCACATTCATACTGCGGAAAATTAAACACCGCTGGGGAGATTAGATCCCCCGACCATCCATCAGCCGAGCTCACCTGCGCCGACGTTATCGATCTGGCACTGCAGCCGTGTCAGCAACTGGATCCAGCGCTGGCTTCCTCGCATGCTGTTTATTGAAGTTTAAATTCGCTGCCATTCATAACTGCAGAGTGCAGACCTGGCACGGAGCACACACGTTTTTTTTTCTCTCTGCGACCGGCTAAATTATTCATTCACTGCTTATGTCATCACCGTTCATGAAACTAAGTCAAAGCTGAAAGCCAAAGCGGGTCAGGACCACACCGCACCATCGCTGCTGTCAGGTGCAGGTCATTGTCACGAGTGGCACCTGGTTAAAGAGACTTCCACACAAGAGATGCCTAAAACTGAAACTTTAGTTTTTGGCTCATTTTATTAGAAACACTCTTGTGTAATCCGTGATAGAAACATCAGATTCAAGTCTTTCACCGTTTGTTCCCTCACTTTATTGGAGATACTTGAACTTTGAGTGGAATTTCAACCACTGTGAAGTTGTTTCCACTTTTTCCTCAGTAAATTCCATGGCCCACACAAACACAGGACAAAGTCCTGGGTGCATTTCTTCTTCCCTCTTTGGGCATCAGCGAGTCCTCTTCATCGTCCTCCTCTGGTCACTCCTTTATGATGAAGCTCAGCAGTTGTCTTCCTCCTCCTCTTCTCTTGGTCCAACTCTGTCTCTCCTCTCCACGCGTCCACACCATCTGTCCTCCCCCAACTGTCTCTCTGATAGACTTCAGATCCTGTCTTTTCCAGTCAACTCAGTCATCTCTCACTCTCCTGAGTCTCCAAACATGCCTCAAGGCACTGCCCGATGTCTCCACCTGCACTCTTTTCCTTACCACAAAAACGTCAACCTCCAAGCTTTTCTCCTGGGCGCATCCCTTGTGAGGCCCCAGGACAGACCCCAGAATCGCCTCTCAGTTGATTTGGCTACACCTGAGGTGTCTGGAAAGGGATACCTGGACCTCTTTTCTTCGGCAGAAAGAGTAAAATGGAAAGGTACTTAATATTTCTAGCTAACTACATACAGGAAATATTCTGCTAGTTTTCATGGTGTTTTCAGTGGTGTATGCTACAAACGTTCCTGCGACACTGTGTCCCAAAGTTCCTCCAGACGTTTGTAAGCCGAGTTCTCTGAGGACACGACGGGGAGAACTTCATCCACAGCTGAAGTCTATGCACCGTATTTCCTGCCTAAGTGGAGAACAATTAGTTAATCTGTGCTGACAAGTTCCTCTGAGCCAAAGTCCGACCTCCATTACCCACGCACACACGAGCCTTTAGTCTTCTTTGACACGCGCGCAACGCTGCACTCCATCACCGCAGCCGCAGCTGCGAAGTGCCTTTTAATGATGTGGTGGTGGACTTGGGGAAACGCCAGTGTTTGTTTGGGGTTTGTGGTTCAAGTTCTTGACTTTCTCCACTGAGCTGATCACAGTAGCAGAGACGTGTCTGTGTGGAGAGAATCGCAGCTGCTCTGAGGAATATGCATCAGTTACCACACACCACTGGCGTCTCTTGGAAACACGAGCAAGAGGTGCTGTAGTTTTCAGAGACATTCATTCATGATTTTCCCCTGCAGCGGCAGAGTTGGTGAAAACTTGTGGATTGAAGCTGCGGCTGCAGGCTGACGTTGGTGGTCTGGGGACTGACAGCTGCCGGGTCCCTCACTGTGTACGAGTCAGTGCTGTAGTGCTGATGAGCAAGCAGGAACATGCTTCTGAATATGGCTGAAGAGCGAGTGAGGATTTCCTGTTGGTGCCGCGTCACGTGGGCGCATTTAGGGTGGATTGAGTTTCAGAGTTTAGGTGTCAGGGTCCGTGAAGGTCACCTGCTCCTGCTTGACATGAAACTGTGGATTCCATGGATCAGGATCCCAAACTGCCAGCACTTTGGTTCAAACAGAAACTGCTAATTCAAGATGCATTTTTCATCATTTTTATTTATTTATTGGATCTGGCTGCATCTGCTATTAGTGCTTGACGGTTGGAGAAGCGCTTGCTTTTATCTTTTCTAACAGCAGAGAAAGAATTCAGAGACGTACTATATTTCCTGCCATCTAAATTCCGACTCCTCCAGCACGGATGCTGGAAACAAATACCATGGAATCATTTGACGGGTCACTTGAATGCCATCACACTCCCCGGCTTTCCGGCCTCCAGCGATGAAACCCAGTAACCTGGCAACCGAGCGCAAAATCACCCTGCTGGAGGAAGCAACCTCCACTCCTGCCGCAGAAACAATCCCAACTTTGGTGGACAGAAAATGAGTATTACAGATTGTAATCTGAAATGTCAGCCTCCTCCGCCTGAACCTGCCTTCATCATCATCATCATCATCCTCCTCCTCCTCACCGGTGAGGTCTGGTTGACCCCCTCTTCTCCTCGTCCCTGGCAATGTTCCACATCCTAGTTATGCTTATCTGTCCTTCTCTTGCATCATAAATGGCGAACCACAGGCTGCAGTTGCAGCTGCCGTCACACCATCATTTTATCTTCTAAGCTGTGAAGCTGATCTCTCAGCACCTTCTTCAACTCTTCACCCTCGGCATCACAACAAAATTATTCCTCTCCTCACGCCACAGAATCCCTTCAGGTGTATTCTCGACTCGATATTGCACTTTAAACGGCTTCGGCAGACGTTCCTCCCCCGAGCCATCTCCAGTCAGAGTAAACACACGCGCAACTGCTGCGGCTCTTAAATACTCAGAGATGAGGTGAGACCCTTAAAATCCCAGCCTTGATTTTCAATTTCATTCAGGAGCAGTTGAAGCAGGCTCAGATAAAAGGTCCTTTCTGACTGAGAGCTCACGGCATTCCACAGATCAGCATCGTCCTGATGGGTTTGTTTAAGTGTTTCAAAGTGTCGGAAAGCTTCAGAGAGGTCTGGTTCTCCTGGTGACACTGGAGCGCCACCTCAGGTTGAAGCTCATTTGAAAACCCTGAGCATGAAGTGAAGAAGAGAGAGACGACTGAACCAAACAGTCCTGACAAAATATTGTCTTTGTCCTCAGTCCATTCCCAAGATACGTACATTTCGCTCTCTACTTGGTTTGTTATTCATCTTGAGAAAAAGGTCTGCAGCTCTTTGGTACAAATTGAGCTGGAATTTCTGATTGTGCTTTCAACGTGTCAAACATGAGGAATCAAGAAAACCATTTTGGCCTCAGTCAACCTGTTGCCAGGCAACCCAAAGCGCTGGTCGTCTCCTCTCTCGGGAGATGATTTCGTCTCCAGTCAAAATGTAAATCGAAGATTCCAGCTCTGTTCAATTTGGAGTTGTTTATCTTTTCATGGCTGTTTGAAAACACGGCAAAGGTTCTGAGAGAGAGTCCGGAAGTGTCTGGAGCGGGTATTGATCTTGTATCGATGGAGGGAAGAGCACTTAGTCCTCGCTTATTCTGATGATGCCCTCAGAGGTTTTAGCTATGAAGCTGCTGGTCCAAACACCGTGCGTCCTGCTGTGGCAGAGATGAACAGGTTGTGGTGCCTGCGTTCACCATGTTGACATCCGTCCAAACCAGAAATGACATGAGTTTGATGTTGTGAACTTCAAGCCACTGCTCACTTGTCTTCTCCGGCTGAAGGATTCCAGGCTGAATTGTTTGCTCAAACCTTCCTAGGTGACTGTTGAGCTGAAAATCACGGCCTCAGTTGAACGTTGCTAAGGACTTGATTTACATTCATCTACATCTTTCTCCGTGCTTTTTGGAGACATGGCCTCATGAATAAAGCTCAGAAAAGTCCCTCGGCATAAACTCCCCGACCACATTTCCATGTGGAGGTGACTGGAGGCGAGCTGAGCTTGTGTTGGAGGTAAACAGAATGCAGTTTCTGCCTGCTTGTACGTTCCACCATCATCTCTCAAAAGACCCTTAGTAAACCTTGATTTTAAATGTGTTTTCCCTAACTTGTTTATGTAAAACACCTGCAGTCACTTTGCATCATTATAAAAAACCTAGGAAGTTTTTTATTGTTTTGTTGTGAAAGAAATGGCTGTTGGAAGTGAAAGTAGGAGTCTGCATGCAAAGAAAGTTGCAGGAAAGCTCCACTGTGCTCTGCTCTCTTGCTCTTCGAAGTTCCTCTGTATGATTCCTTTTGTGTAGTTGCTCTGGTACATCACGACTGAAGGGCCGCGCAGGTTGTGTTCTTTTCTCAGCGTGCGGCTGTAAACTCCGATCGATGCTGTTTTCGAGCACAGCGTCTGTGCCGTGGGTGCTTTTGTCAGCGTCACGCCGGTGGGTGGTGGAACACGCTCAGGATTACTGTCAGGCTTCTGCGGGCACATTAGAGGTGCTGAAGCTGAAGGTCAAATCTGGCACTGTATATTAGGATTTGGTATGTTGGTGATTGATTTTGCATGCCATGAGGGGCGCCAGAGAGGCAGGGGACGCCCTGGACAGACCTGCCCATCACAGGATGAAAAAAATATGGAAAAAAAAAAAAGATTCATTTTTTCCATGTCATTTGATCAGATTTTCTTCATTTATTATATTTATCTTTAAAATATATTGTGTCTTAAATGCCAGATTTGCCATGTTTTGTAAGCATTTGCAATGAGTTATAATGTTATTGTAAACCAGTGCTGTCAATCGATGAAACATTTTCACCGCAGTTCATTGAGTTAGCTCGCCATTAATGGAGAATGGAAAACATTTTGTATCTGTTCTGTAACACCAGTGGCCAATAATGCTTTCTTCATGCAAACATCTGTAAACTCCAACAGCCCATCAGAGCAGATACTGTGACAAACACACTGAAGGCAACGAAGAGGATCGTGAGATTAAACATTTTAATCTAGTGTCAGCCTTAAAGTAACAAGGCTAGTTTCATCTTCAAAATGTCATCAATATTGGTAGAATCTTCTCTCAGCTAATGTAGAAAATATATATCAAACACTTGTTAACAGCTAAGCAAATAAAATAAAATAAATGTGAGCTAGTGACGCCATGTTGTCAGAACAGATGCTACGAACAGACTCCTTCATCTACAGGGGAAGTTGGCAAAAACCAACAAATGAACAGTCTAATATATAATTTGCATAAATGCACTCACTTCCCCTCCACTCACTGTCGCATTCACTGTATTTCTCAAATGTTAAAAAAAGGTTTAAAAATGCAATTTCACACGGCTATTATAGTATATACGTAAAATTACTGTTTTGTTATATGTATTTTATTGTTATGCACATTTTGTTTATCATTCTCAATGTGAATGATAAATATGGGAAGATGTTTTTATGTGGTGAATATCGTGTTGACAGAACTGAACAGAATAAAGGCTGTAAATGATGTGGTATTTTTATTTGAGCATCAGAGGTTATTTATTTATTTATTCAATTGAGGCCTAAAAACACATGTAAAAACTATGTTCAGAATTAGCAATGAATGATGATTTCATAGTTTTTAGTTCAGTTGAGTTCCACAGTTTAGAGCCCCATAAGCACAGGCCAAGGGCCACATGAGGCTCCCAGGCAGCACCTGCACGCTAGATGAAGCTGTGCACCTGAAGCGACGGTTGAACCAAGTGTCTGGAATTCTTGACACGGAAGGTCTTGCCTGAATGAAAGCAGTGTTTCGTGTATATCTCCTGTCGCCTGCTGAAACATCCATTCCATTAGAGCATGGCAGCAGTAGATGCCAAGGTCCATATCCTCCTCTGCACTACTCTGTCTACACTGCTTTAAAGAAAGGAATTCACTGGCAGATATTTTTCTCCCTGTAAAAGCCCAGAGATCAGGGGGCGTCTTTGTTGCTCAAACTCCATGTTTAGCTCAGTTAATTAAAGCCTTCCCTGCTGAGATTAAGCCTGAGATTAAAGAGGTGTTGATTTTAATCCCGGCCGCTTTAGATGCAAACCAATCTGGTGAGTGGTGAAAGGTCATGAGAGAAGAGCTGCAGAGCGAGCTTTACAACATCACACGCAACTGGGCCTGTCCACAGAGATGACCCAAGATAGAGCTGTGGAAACATGTTTTCAGGGAATGAAAGTGGATTTGGGGGTCGGAGGCGTGACTCCTCCTTCTGATGGATCTGTCCACACGCTCCAGGCCTGGGAGCCAAAACCACCTGGCTATGGACGTTCAAAACTCAAGATGAAGGGGCGTTCTCTTGATGCTACTTAGTTTATGTCGTACCTTTCCTCACCACTCAGAGAGCCGGAAACGTAGCACCACGAGTCCAGCTCATGGTCTGTGGGTCTATAGAGCGCTGCCGACAGTGCAGGGGGAGCATGGGATCCAATTGAAGGCCTTGTGTATCAACAGAAGGCTGACTTCCACGTCGGTGAAAGGTCCTCTTGATGTCCGTCAGGTGTGAGGAGCACGTGTTGTGAAAGTGTTGCACCTTGTTTGATGAGCCAGTTTCAGAGTTCTCCTCCTACTCTCTGACTGGGTGGAAACGTGGTTCACAATGTCACCTATCTCCTCTGAATCAGTCTTCAATATGGCTTCCTGGGAAGGGTGTTGGAATGGAAGGAAAGTAGCTGCTCCATGTGGGCAGAACTCTCACGCTTGGTGACGCAGTTTGGCCTGGAGAAATCAACAGCTCTGCTGTAGACCAGGACCAGAGGACTTAACAGGAAGATCTAATGTGAATAGATGAATGAGCCTTTTTCTACAGCGCTATGTGTTGACCTGAAGGCAGAGATGGTTCCACCACAATGTTCGGGTTCCTCTTGCAGCTCTGATGGTAATGGTCACAGGTTGAATCCCAGCAAGGAATCCAGCCCTTTGGCGAGGTTCCTGCTGGGCTCCATTGTAGCTCTCTGTGGATAAAAAGCGCCTGCTAAATAAAGTGTGATGCGTTTCTCGCTGCACAACCTGTGAGGCGGGTTAAGATAACACAACTCCACTCTGACCTGCCGCCTCGGCGCAGCACCCGAAACTCAGCCATGGTTTTCTTCTGAGAGCCCTTTTCAAAGCAGAAGAAACAAATCATCGGCGCGGGGGGAAGAAACACGGCTCACTTATCTCAGGAGGTGTGCGACTAAAACACGGCGTCAGAAGGTGATTGACGTGCTTTACACTGCGGGCTGGTTGAAATGGAGACTTGTTTGAGGCGCCGAGGTTAAGCTCTCAATCAGGTGCAGGTGGGCAGACGCAGGCGAGCGTCACTGAGAAGTCAACCGCCTCAGTCTTTCATGTTCCGTCCTGTAAAATTCAGGTTAAATTGCTCCCATTTTGGTCTCCTCTATGGGGCCAGCAGCAAAAGAAGCTCTTTGGTCTTCAGATGGAACAGACCACCTGCTTTCTTTATTTCCATTTGTGTGCAATTGTTCCCTGCCCTCAGCCTTTCCTCTATCATGGTTTAACAGGAGAGTCCGTCACGACCCAATCCACCGCCTTGACACGGTTTAACACTCCAGGAATCAACACTCGACACCAGTTGGGACGTGGACCACTGCGGCTGGTGCCAGGCCGCATAATGGCAGTGTTGTCTTTGCCCCCCGAGGGGGTGCGGCGGCATCCAGACCGGCCATTGTCTCCAACAATGTATTCCCAGCAGAGGGTGGCCCGAATGTTGTTTTTTAATAATGGACCTGCATGAAGACTCTGCTGATGGAGGTTGCGGAGGGTTCAGGCCTTTATTTTAGATGAATGAATGTTTGATGATACCACTTTGGGGTAGCCGCAAATTAATTATTGAACAAGGAGCCCACAGAGACATTCTTTCCGCGCTGACACAGAAGCAGAGCGTTTTGTCTGACCTGGTTTTTTTTTTTAGGAGGAACATTTTCTGGACAAGGAACTGAACAAGATCGTACTCTGATAGACTTTTTTTTAGCTTCTGAATTCACTGTTGTCGTGGCATCTCTGGTGTAGAAAGTTTGGATGAGGATCCAGTCCTCAGATCTGTGACCTTGGTTCTCACCTGGAAAAGGCTTAAATGTCCTGGTATGGTTCTTTCCCAGATGGAGGAGGTTAAAGGTTGTTGAGGTCTCAGCTCCAGGGGAGTTTGACCCCCTAAGCTGACTCCGCCTTCTAAGGTAGACCGTGGCGGAGGACTGTTGTGGATGTACCACTCCATGCTCTTAATCCAGGAGCGATGGAAGGAGGGAGATCGATGGGTACAGCCTCTTCAGTCACATGGTCTGTGGAAAGAGCTGAGGCAAAAGCAAAGATGAGGTACATCTTAGTAAGATGTTCAAATGATAGGACGCCCTCGAGCAGATCCAAGTAATGCCAGAGAGGTGAGGCCTCTTCACAACTGCCACAGACATCGGTCTTATTAAATATAAGCACACACTCAATGTAACCGCCAAATCCAACTGAAAGAACAGTCTGTGATATTATGAAGACAACAAGAAAAATCTGAAGGAGAAGCTGAAGCGAATAGAGAGAAAGAAGGAAAGACTGTGGAAATGTGGCCTTAAATGTCTTGTTCTCTTAAACGTCAATATGTTATATCACTGCCTGATGCTCATAAAGACTCCAGAGAACTTGACCTCAACTCAACTGGGCAGTTTAAGTGAGTCACGTTGGCTGCCAGGTGATTTGTCCAGCTGTGAGGACGCGGCGAGTCCTTGTGGTTCGCCCACCAACATTCCTGACGGACACATCTCTTTAGATCGAATCAGCGTCTGGCACTCAGTGGCTGAGACTCAGGGTCGCTACCTGATCTGGCAGCAAACCAAAGCCGGTCTTCACAATCCAGACTGTGAAGACTGTCCCAGTGCCAGAGCTGTAGGTTGGGAGGAATTTTCGGGTCGACCCACATTTCGCTCCGGACGGCTAATTGAGGCTGCTACTCGCTGATTGCGCTGAAGCTGCGGGTCAAAGGTCGTGTGTATTGAGTGTCGACAGAGGCAAAGCCTCCTCCGCTAGGTTCTGTTACCACATTCTTGCGTGCGCTCCTCTCCGTCCTGGTTAACCACTTCATTATAATGACCGTAGCTCTGCCATCATTCACGCTGCACACATGATAATAATGAGGATGTCAGGCAAACACTCTTCTTGAAGAGTATTTGAAGTTACTAGTTGTGTTTCGGAGCTCCTCGGGCAGGCGCCCTGACAGAGAAGGCTCAGTCGCCCACAGGACTCTAACACTGGGGTGATGCTTGTCTTCTCTTCGAGCCAGTTTGACGCCTCATCGCCGAGTTCTGAACCAGTTAGAGGCGAGTGGTGAGTTCTTGTTGATGCCGTGGAGGAGGAGAGTGTCAGGGGGCTTTCACACGGCAGATCATTGCAGTAGGCCCACATGCGAGTCGCCCTCCTGCTGTGCCACTTCACTCCTCGGCCCATATCCCATTTTTCAGTACCCACTCTGGCCAGCAGGGTGTGGTAGGACCGATATTTGTATGTATTTTAGTGAGTTGTTGCTGGTCATAATTCCTGCATCTGGAACTTTCAAACACACTATGCACTTGATGGAGTACCTTGGGAGGAAATCCACTTCCCTGAGTAGACTCAAGTCCAGGGGTTTCAGTCCCCTTGACTTGGTTTCCACCAAGCAGGCGAGCCACCAGGGATAGTCCAGTGAGCAATGCAACCTGGCATTTTAGATGTTTACCCCCTACAAGGAGGCTGCTATTGGAGACGTTTAGTGAGGGACAAAAGTGCTATCCACCTTGGTGACATCATCAAGACATGCAGGTACAGCAGTAACACCTGGTTGCACGTAGATAGAAACTAAGGCGGGACCTATCATAGAGCCCTGTGGGACGCCACAGGTGAATATAGCGGTGGGTGATGGGAAGTTTCCCAGTGACTGACGACGTCAAGTGTGTCTCTGACACTTTGACTTTTTGTGCAGTTCCAAAACTACACTGCACTTTTCCAAGTACAACACACAGAGTCTCGCATTACTCCTGGCTAAAAATAAAAACTAGTTCAGTGTAACAAACACTCGCAGTGATGGTGACGTCTCCGCCTCATCTGCTTTCAGTGCTGATCAAAGAACAAAACTCATTTCCGCACTTTGTCTTTGAACTTCTGATGTGGAGAGGAAACTGTCAGATGGGTTTTTCCCGCTGCTCTGCAGAGTGAATTACAGTCATTAACATATTTCACTGAACATAAAAACAACAAGGAGGAATGTCTCTCCTGGCTGCGAGAGGAAGATGCTCCAGTCCTCGGAGGGGCGACTGTGATGTCAAAGGGAGATTAAACAGAGCTCTTACTCTCACGTGCCACTCGGAGTTTACTCAGGCCTGCGCCGCCGTCGCCGCTACGCCCACCTTCCATTATCACAAAGTGCTGCTTCTGCGATTTTACGTTCAGACATATATCAGGTGAGGCGGCGGCGGCTGCGGCGGCACATCTGCTCCCCGTCACTTCTCTGTCAGGGGCTGAAAATCTACTCTCTGTAATGGAAACTGATAGTGAACGTGCTGGAGATTTGTGTGGAGTTTGTGTAGTTCTGAGTGAGAGAACACAACCTGCCGTCCGACACCATCGCCCTCACCCTCATTCATCTTCCCCGGCTCCCTATAAAAAAAAAAAAACTAGACGGAAGACGGTTTTGTCACAGTGAGCTGGCCTCAGCCGACGCACATGTGACCTCAGTGTTTGCCTGCATTAGTGATGGAATCTCCCGTGTCGCTCCGACCTCATGTCTTGTGTTCTTTTGTCGTCTCCGTAGCAACACCATGCCCAAGCGGATGGCTCTCATCTGCTTCCTGTCTCTGGTCATGCTGATGAGCATCCTGGGAAACCTGCTGGTCATGGTGGCCGTCTGCAAGGACCGACAACTCAGGTGAGAAACACGTGTCCGTGAGTTTGAGGCGCCGCCATGTTTACTCTGTGCTGCTCATTTCATGAGAGTAACTTATGATTAGAAAGCCTTACGTAGGCACTATTCTTCCCACAATGCACTGCAACACCTCTTCACAAACCTGGAAACACTGAAGATCAACATCAACAACGTCCTCGTTCTAAAATCACGAGGGATGCGTCTCTCAACATCAAAACAATGTGAAAGTTTCCACGAAGGAGAAAACAACATTCGCTCTTTTCCTGTTCCGTCGGGGGATTTTGGAGACGCTGGTCTCCTGCAGCGCTTGCAGAAGCAACAGAAGACAGACGCGTACGAGACTGAACTTCGATGTGAGCTTCGCCGCTTCCATTGTTCCTGCCGTTCATCTGCGTGGCCTCGCCAGACGCTAATCAAATCCACCCGTAATTATTATTAATCTCTGTCTGGATAATCAGGTTATTGCAATAAGATAATGACTCCAAATGAGACTTCTGTTTCCACTCTGACGCCTCGCATGACGCTGGGTGGAGAGCGGAGCATCGGGAGGTCAGCGCCAGGCTCCCAACACGTGCTGCACTTCTGCTTCAGTTTGCCTTGTTTTCAGTTATTATATGTGTTTGTCCCATATTTCTCACAGTCATAACACAACACTTAAGTGGTCCTTTTATGACCATC
Organism: Synchiropus splendidus; assembly: GCF_027744825.2. NCBI lineage: Eukaryota > Metazoa > Chordata > Actinopteri > Syngnathiformes > Callionymidae > Synchiropus > Synchiropus splendidus. The sequence goes on from NC_071344.1 coordinate 17,684,288, forward strand.
TGATGTTTGTGTTTACTAAATGGCCTGTCAACTTATTTTTATCTTCTCAAACTAAACAACTTTAACGTACCCCACATGGTTTACTCTCACTTTTCACAGCTGTCTTCCTCTTTCTGACCACAGTACTTTTTAAATCTGCGCTTCCCGAAAACCCAGATTATATTATATATGACAGTTGGGTGTGGTCAACAATGCAAAGCAAAACTTCATTAATACATGAACTAAAATAATTGAATTGAATGATGCGTACAGGAGGTAGAAAGACAGAATCGAAGCAGAGAACAGGTTCACACAGGGGTCAACAAACACTGAGGAAAAGTAACTAAGGAAAGCTGGTGTACTGAAGGGACCACGAGGGCGTAAAGCATTGGACCTGTGGAGTTTAAACGCAGGAGGAGGGAAGGAGAACAACTACAAAATAAAAGCCTATCATTACAACAATCTCACTGACTGTGGGATGAAAACAGAGTTCATACAATAAATGCCCTGCTTCTTTTCGAATGTAGCCATGATCATGACAGTGTCAATGTAAAGAAGCAAAGTTCACCCTCAGAGTCCGGTTCATCTGGTGAGGTAATGTGACTCCGCGCTCTGGGACCCTGCAGTGTTCCCGAATGGTTGGACGAGCATTCATGTTTCTGTTTAGTGGCTAATTCTTCACTTTATTCATTCGATGATTTGAAAACAACATGAGCCTCCGCTGCGTCGAACCTTGCTAATCAACTGTGCAGGACATCAATGAAGCTGATCAATAGTCTAATTACACTGCTCAACACACACACACACACACGTTTGGCTCACCTCAACCTGGACTCTGAACCAAACTGAAACTCAATTAAGTTTTTACCTGCAAACATGTCCCCACATGTACAGCTATATCTGTACACACACACTTGACCAGAAGGTGATAGAGAGGAGCTAAACGACTCATCAATAATAGTCACACGCAAACACAGTCACTGCTACGACGGGAGCCTGTTTTTCTCACTTTGCCAAAGGTGCGAACAGCCTCGCGCGCACACACACAGATGCTCTGCCAGTGTCGACGCTGTTCATGGTAACTGACCCTATTTGCTTGAAGGTCGCAGGAGCTCCGCTGGTTGAAGTAAACACCACTGTCTCGACTGAAGCGGAGCTGCTTCACCAGGCACTAACTGCATAACTGACTCCGACTGGTGGGAAGATGGTCACTAAACACTCGGTTATTAATAGAAGCTTATCTTCAGCGAGGCGACGTGCGCTGGACGAGACATGCAGGGCGAGTGAGGTGGCGCCAAGAGGACAAGAGGGGCGAAGTTCATCATGTTAATATGAGAGGTGACGTTTGAATTTCAGGATATGTTGAAGAGGAATCCCTGAGTTAAAGGATTAATGGTGAAAATCAATAAAATAAAGTAGTGACATGTGGCGAATTATACGATGAAGATACAGATTAGAGTACTTAAAAATACCACAGGAAAAAGTAAAGAAAATAATTTAATCATTCACCTTCACCTTCACCTTCTTCTGCCGCTTATCCGGGGTCGGGTCGCGGAGGCAGCATTCGGAGCAAGGAAGCCCAAACTTCCCGGTCCGCACAAACCTCCTCCAGCTCCTCCCGGGGGATCCCGAGGCGTTCCCAGGCCAGACCGGAGACATAATCTCTCCAGCGAGTCCTGGGTCTTCCCCGGGGTCTCCTCCCGGTAGGACATGCCCGGAACACCTCCCCAGGGAGGCGTCCAGGGGGCATCCGGATCAGATGCCCGAGCCACCTCAGCTGGTTCCTCTCGATGTGGAGGAGCAGCGGCTCCACCCCGAGCTCCTCCCGGATGACCGAACTCCTCACCCTATCTCTAAGGGTGCGCCCAGCCACCCTGCGGAGGAAACTCATCTCAGCCGCTTGTATCCGCGATCTCATCCTTTCGGTCACTACCCAAAGCTCGTGACCATAGGTGAGGGTGGGAACGTAGATCGATCGGTAAATCCAGAGCTTCGTCTTGTGACTCAGCTCTCTCTTCACCACGACGGTCCGATACAGCGACCGCATCACTGCCGCCGCTGCACCAACCTGTCTATCAATCTCACGCTCCCTTTTTCCCTCACTCGAGATCAAGACCCCGAGATACTTAAACTCCGCCACTTGAGGCAAGAACTCTCCACCAACCTGGTGGTGGTGATGTTGTCGGGCGGTGGAAAGAATACTTCGAGGGTCTCCTCAATCCCGTCGTCACGTCTTCCACTCGGGAAGCGGGGACTGAGGACTCGGATGGCTCTCTCATCACCCGGGCCGAAGTCACCGAGGTTGTTCGTAAGCTCCTCAGTGGTAGGGCCCCGGGAGTGGATGAGATCCGTCCAGAGTATCTGAAATCCCTGGATGTTGTAGGGCTGTCGTGGCTGACACGTCTCTGCAACATCGCGTGGCAGTCGAGGACAGTGCCTCTGGATTGGCAGACCGGGGTGGTGGTCCCCCTGTTTAAGAAAGGGGACCGGAGGGTGTGTTCCAACTATAGGGGGATCACACTCCTCAGCCTCCCTGGAAAGGTCTATTCCAGGGTACTAGAGAGGAGACTTCGGCCAATAGTCAAACCTCAGATCCAGGAGGAACAGTGTGGTTTTCGTCCCGGTCGTGGAACACTGGACCAGCTCTATACCCTCCACCGGGTGCTCGAGGGTTCATGGGAGTTCGCCCAACCAGTCCACATGTGCTTTGTGGATTTGGAGAAGGCGTTCGACCGTGTCCCTCGCGATGTCCTGTGGGGGGTGCTCCGGGAATATGGGGTGCGGGACCCTCTGCTCGGGGCTGTCCGCTCCTTGTATGACCGGAGCAGGAGCATGGTTCGCATTGCCGGCAGGAAATCAGACCTGTTCCCGGTGCATGTTGGTCTCCGCCAGGGCTGCCCTTTGTCACCGGTTCTGTTCATCACTTTTATGGACAGAATTTCTAGGCGTAGCCAGGGGGCGGAGGGGATCCAGTTCGGGAACCACAGAATTTCATCTCTGCTATTTGCGGACGATGTTGTTCTGCTGGCCTCATCGGACCGGGACCTTCAGCATGCGCTGGGGCGGTTTGCAGCCGAGTGTGAAGCGGCCGGGATGAGGATCAGCACCTCCAAGTCTGAGGCCATGGTTCTCGACCGGAACACGGTGGTTTGCTCTCTCCAGGTTGGTGGAGAGAATTTAATCATTAGATTCATTATAAATAAAAAACCCAACTCAGGTTTTTGCGACACATACATTCAATTATAGGACTAAAAAGTCACAATAATTCTGGAAAAAAATAGTGTTGAATATATTTGTGTTGGTAAAATGAACATAATTATTTATCTTAGAATTAATACGATTTTTTTACACAATTATAAAACATGTTTTTCAGAAATAGTGGACCTAAGTGCATCAGGATTCAGCTGCTGAAGAGCCTTGACTCGCTGTGGTTGGATGGTGGGATCAAACAAGATGCTCGATTCAGGAGAAATGTCTACATCATTTCTGAACTGGAGCTTTTCCAGGAAGATAGAAACTGACCTGAGCTTTAGTCTAAGGAGGAGGATCAGCTGAACCGTCTCATGTGGGTCCTGGTCCTCAGATCTGGAGTTATGAGTTATGCCACAGAAGGTGATGCAGATGTCCTGTTTCAGCCCTCTGTGATCTCCACAGAGCAGATGGAGGTGACAGGATAGAACCATTGAAAGTGAAGGACAAAGTAAATAAAATAGACAATATGAACGTTTGAAGGACGTCTGGCATCAAAGTGAGTTTTTTATATGCTGTATATGAATAGTTAAGTTTCAAGTACAGTAGTGTAGTTTGGATGAAATACAAGGAAAAAAGTTTTTTCAAAATCAAAGTAGAAAATGAAAGGCTTCCTGGGAGAAGAAGAGAGAAGAAAGTGTCTGTTATTTTGTTCATGAGTGAAGGAAGGATGGAGATAAGTGTGTTCAATCGCGAGTACTCTGTACCCTGGTGAAGAGAGAGCTGAGCCAGAAGACAGAGCTCTCCACTGTTCACTGGGCATCTCCTATCACCTGTGGTCGCCATCTTTGGAGTGACCCAGAGGGTTTCTCTGACTGGACTCACTGGGAGAGAGAGAGAAGCTCAGACATCCAGGAGAGACTCGGAGGAGAAGCTGGTATAGCTGGGTGTTGTGAGGATGGGAGGAGGCCATGGGGAAGACCGAGAAGAGATGATGTCAGGAACACCAGAAAGACTGAGGTTCTTAGTGGAGGGAACTTCTGAAAAAGTTTATTGAAGAAGGAAAGTGTGAAATTCTTTCTGAGCTCATCACAGTGGGAACACTTGGGCATCAAAACCCAAGTCCCACCAGACACAAACGTGCAGCTCCTGACCTTCTCGCACCGTCCCGGTCTTCTTCTCCGCAGCTCCTCCACATCTCTTTGTTTGCGTCTATCAAAATCCTTTTTTTTTGAAGCGCAGTCGTCCGTAACCTTCTGTAAATGTCACTTAATGTGACATGATGAAGACGCTCGCCGCGTCGCGTCATCTGGGGGCGCTGGAGTGCTGCAGGCCTCAGCGTTAGGGTTCGACTCCCCGCTCAGTTCAAACTCTTCAAGCCTGCGACTTGGATCCTCCTCACGCCTTTAATGAGCAGCGCGGCTCTGAAGAGGCGCCAAAACGCCAGCAGCGTTTGATGAATGCTAATGAAGCTTTTGTTTTATTTAGCAGGTATAATTAATTTGCTCCTCTCTTCATCACTAATCCGAGCTGCGCAAACACGGCCGGAGTGACGGCCCTCTAATCTGACCGCCACCATTAAACTGGAAAATCCTCCATGCGTTACACAAACCAGTCTTTACCGACTGCACTGCGGCGGATTTGTCGATTAGCAGCTAGCATTGCATGCTAACAGACTAGAGACTCGTTCATTCACACACTTGAGTTTATCCTTCCATATGTTTATTTCTGGGTTTAAAAAAATCCATACCATATTTTTATGGAAATATTAATTTTTTTTTTCAGTCATTCTAGAAAACTGATCATTATTTACTTCTTTACCTCAACCCTCAAAAAAGTCCAACATTTTTACAGTATTTTGTCATATATATTGAACACATAATTCTACCTGTTTTTTGATGCAGCTTGACAAACTCAGAAGGTTTTCAGTATTAAAACACCAAAATTCCACGTGGATATTTAAAAAATAATTGAAATTAAAACTGCAACTTTTTGTCCTCCTCAGGAAAATCAAGACCAACTACTTCATCGTGTCTCTGGCGTTCGCCGACTTGCTGGTGTCGGTGCTGGTGATGCCGTTCGGTGCCATCGAGCTGGTGCACCAGCACTGGATCTACGGCGAGACCTTCTGTCTGGTCCGAACATCTCTGGACGTCCTGCTGACCACCGCGTCCATCCTCCACCTGTGCTGCATCGCCCTGGACAGGTAGGCCTCCAACAACCGGCCTGAGTGCTGAGATTCCATCTGTTGGTTTGTGATGAAGGCAGCTCCTCCACGAGTGAGAAGAACACTTCTTTCTGCTGCGCCTGCGCTGCCTGTTAACATCTGCAGGGACTTAGAGGGCTGATGCTGCGTGACATCGTCCCCCCTGGCCAGATCTCACACCTCGTGTCGTGGTCTAGTGGAAGAGAGAGCTGATTGTGAGCTTTGTTCTGTGTGCAGCGTTAGGCTGGAGAGGAGGCTGAACAGATTCAACTCACACAACGCTTCCTTTCTCAGTGTCACACTTATTCGTTCTTATACTACATCATCAGAGACTCGGAGTAGAACCTCTGCTCCTTCAGGATCTTGTCCTGAACTAGTGAGGTGTTCAACTAGGAGGAGGACGCGCACGTTTTTCGGCTTATTTGGGGGCGTTCGAGTTGTGGATTTTCGTTCGAAATTCGAAGCAAAAAAATCTAAATTTTTGTTTGAACTCGATTTGTTCAAAGTCCGGGACGATCGAAAACCGAGGTACCACTGTATTTTACTTTTTCTTTGTCATCAACTAATTCTTTTCATGTTTTTCCACAAATACAGCTTTTTTTCTCACAGTACATTTTCTCCGTCACTGAACTTTCCTGTAACTTTTTGTTAAATACAGTGGTTAAATACAAGGTTTAAAATTCCATTGTCTCCACGAGTCTACCATACTGAAAGGCACCGAACCTCGGAAGCGGTCCTGGACCTATTGTACTGTGACCCATTTAAACTCTACCACAGAGCAGGGTTGTTTTATTTAATCTGGTTTTTAATATGCGTGTCCTGCTGAGGCAGTTTACATGCAGAGTAACTGCCCGGCGGCCATTGTTATTCCTCTGAAGTGAGGTCAATTACACTCTCATGTTTATCTTAACTCTTATTGGGGCCAGAACCAGACTAAATTGAACAAAAGCAAAAGTGCCGAGCTCAGCAGCAGCGACAGAAGAATTTCTCTTCATTCAATTATCTGTCTGGCGGAGCTTTTGTGTTCGTGGACACCAGAGGAGCACGTTCCACGCGAGACCCCAAGGCCCCCTTTCTTATCTCAGCAAACCTCCCTGAGGTTTGATCCTCCACTGACTTCATCTTGTCGGTAGCGTCCTTTGTTCTTCAACCATTCCTTTTGCCTGTTGTGTTCCATGGGGTCGATTAGCAACTCAGTTAGCGACTCACCCAGCTCAGTGGCACATCGGATCTTTTTTCTGTCGCATTTGTTCTCAAGCATTCCCTGGAAAGAGCAGACTGGAAATGGCTCTGGGTGAAGGGTTACGAGACTGAAACACAGTCAGGGGCGGGCGGAATTCCAGAGGTGCGAGGAGACATGAGCGGCGGTGCTTGTCTCAGTGACTGGAACGGTAGACGAGGTCCGTCGCCAGGGTTCAGGGACGGAGACCGGAGTTGAAGCCAGACGGGTCCATAGTCTGAGACAGGAAGTCCCAGAAGTGCTTGAACAAGTCCCTCTCCCCTGACAGACACCATTGGACCAGAGCAGAGGCACGACTCAGTCTGGCACGACTCTTGCTCAACCATCCATCTCTTTTGTCTCTTTTGTTTATTTGGGTCGGTGTCTGATCCAGAATCTTGTCTGCTGGACGGCTGATCACAAACGTGTGAAAACAAAGAGACTTTTGGATGTTTGTTAAGTCTGTTGGAGGAGAAACTTCCTCTCAGTCGATCCAGTCGTCTGCTGGGCGGAGATAAAAGCTATCTCTGTGACACACAAACCAAGAATTAGGCATTCAGAGAGACAGACTTGACAGAAAGTCGCTTCCATGGATCCATTCAAACAGTTAAGTAAAGTCATCTGGGGCCATGCAGGCTGTCCCAGCTACACAGGGTGAGAGAGAAGTGGCAGGATGAGTATAGTGTCTTGGGAGCCGGAGGATGTTTGTGCCCTTGTGAGTGTCAGACTCTATCTGTTAACATGCCGCGTTATTTAATTTGTATTTAAGAGTCCCCGGACCCACAAGTCCCAGAGCCTCCCTGTGGTGGTGCGGAGGTCATGGACGGTCTGCCGGCCTAATGAAAGAGAGATGATTCGTCCCGTGAGAGGCTGTTCTGCCCCAGAGGCAGGACTCAAGACAAACCCACTAATGAGAGCAGAACTGTTGCAGCAGCACCGGCCTGGCTCCGCGGGTGAGGGCACCTTGTGGGAGGACCACTGCCGCCGGCTTCGTCCGGAGAAGGCAGCGGCGCGTGTCGCTGTCCATGACATGAGACGGAGCGTTCTTCAGTCCACGCCAAGGATGCCACACGTATCCTGAGACACCCATCCTTTTTTGAGGACGTCTCTTTTCCCACAATAATAATCCATCATTCATAGCAATATGGTGAATCTTTTCAGTGAAAAAAAAATAAAATTACAAAATCCAAATTACAAAATGGGACAAAATCCCCATGATGAGATTAAAATGAACAACAGGTGATAAAAAGCCTTAATTCTGTTTAATGAAACAAAAGGTAGAATTCATGATCATTTATTATACAAAAGCTACAATTATTTATTATATGTACTGTGTAATTGTATTTAATTAAAAGAAAAAACTGAAATTATTCGAGAAATTCACGTGTTTTGTATAAAAAATATAAAATCAAATATCATATAAACATAGAAAATACTAGTATTGAACATTTTGTAAGTAAAACGATTTTCCTCAATGAAATTCAGTATGACATTATGGCCTTAAAAATCACAGTGATAACGTTACATTTGAAATACTAGAAACAAAAGAAGAAAAAAAAAGAATTCTTTGGCCAAATTCATAAGTTTAAGGTTTTAAAAGTGTGAGATATGAAAATGCTTTTAAAACACTAAACACATTAAGTGGTTTTTTTTTTTTTTTTGAGTTAAAAAGTCAAAAAGTGAATTTAAAAAAATAATCATCTGAAATTTGAACTAGATATTGATCCTTTTGAGAAGGAGATCCACGATTCTGGTCTTTTGAAAAAGTGAAGTATTGGAAAGTTTTATGAGATTAAAGTTGAAAATTGGATTTAAATTAAAAGAGTAGCTGCAGACCTGGGCATGAAGTTGAAAGTCCAAGGTTTTACCACCTTCTCATTTGCACATTGAAAATTATTATTATTATCATTTACATTTTAGTTGCATTGTTTTTTTCCTCGAGAAAATCTTGTTCACATATTTGAATCGCTTCCACAGCTTCCTGTCTTGTAGCTGGAGGTTTTGAGTTCATGATGTGAACTGCTGTCTCAGAGGAAGATCCCCAGCAGTTCTGTCTCTGCTCTGACCAGCATCTTGGCGCTTGGTGTCTTCAGAAGTGGCTTTTTCAAACCTCCTGGTGTAACACGGCACAATAATCAAGTTCAACCAACTGTGACCAAAAGTCGCTCCGAGGGTTTAAGAAAAAGCTTCATTTGCACGCAGAGAACACACACGAGTGATTGATGAAACCTGCTTCTTGTCAGTTTCCCACAAGCTGAGAAATAAATCTCAGCTGACGTTATCAAGTGTGTTGACTTCTGCGTTCATTTTTGATCAGACCGGAGCGGAAGCTGGAGTCTGAGCTCCCAGGTCTTCTGGAGTCAAGCATCACAAGCTGTTTGTTTTATAGCTTCTACTTCTTTTTCTGTTGTTGCCCACGTCCTCCACTGCGTCCTGTCTTCGTCCTCCTCACCTCACTCCATCATGTCCAGCTTCATCATCTTCTGCTTCTCCACTTCCAACATTCTATTAGAAACACCTCCTGTTTTACTGCTCCACTAGCTGCAACATCATGAGGTCTGGCCTGCTGCTGCTGACAGAACACCGAGCCGCAGTAGCAGGGAGTTCAGTCTGAATCCAAGTAGAACTTTATTCCCTTCATTGTGTCATTTTTTGTTTGTTTCATATTTTTAAACAGGTTGTAAGCTCTTTTCAGAAAAACAATATCTGAAAGGCATATAATGTTGTGTAAGCAATAACTGTTCAAGTAAGAAATCCCCATTCGTAAGACGACTGTCAAAACAGGATCAACTGAATTTATAGAATAAAATAATGAAATGAAATGCTTCTGACCCTTTTTCATTTAAATTATTTACTTTTGAATAATAAATAATAATCACTATTATTATATCAATGTTTCAGTTCACTGTTACTTGCATGAAAACATATTCATTCGTAGGTGGGAAATGATAAAACCTAAAACTTCAGGCGGAACGCTATAGTCCAAGGTCCCGACCGCTGACTGCAGATCAAATATTTAGGGGGTTTTGGCAGCTCTGCAGAACCGTATTGATCCTGCGGCAATAAAAGCGGCATCTGTTGCCTGTGAAGTATTTCTGCACCGGGATCTTGGCTGCCAGTCAACGCCGGCTCGCGTGCCTGATGGAGGAAGCGATAGAAAAGCAATCGGGAAAAGGAAATCGAGAGCGAAAAGTGACTGCGAAAACAGCTGCGAGAGGAGGCTGGCTATTCATGTACTGGAACTGGGAACGTGAAAAGAACAGCAGGGAAATGAATGAGGAAGACGAGTGCTGACGAGTCGGCAGTAAAGATGCTAAATCCTGCCTCCCTCACTTTTGTTTCAAAGCCAAACAATGTATTTGGTTCAGAAAAAGCCCTTCTTAGCAGTTGGTCCTCCCATTGTCTGATTCACCGGAGCTGAACCATGGGAAAACTAACTTTACCACACTCGACTGTACTGCCTGAACTTCACACAGTACTAAACTATACACCAAAGTACCTGTACTTCCAGATAGTACTTCCCAAACCAGACCCCATATGACTGCACACACTGTATATTGCTTTACTACCCTATAAATAAATAATAAATAAAATATATAAATATGACCAAACTAAATTGTATCATATCTTGTCTGACTATATGGCCAGATGTAGTGATAGATACAGACTCTCTACACTGCAGATTTGTCTTGTGAGTATGTGTAAAAGATGCTTCCTGCACTCAGATGCTGCTGGTATTTTATTTTATTTTATTTTTAGATCTGGTGGCAGGCTGTTAATGGGAGAGATCGCTCTCACCATTCAGGGTTTGCTGAGTTCCACTCTGCACACGGTGTTTGTGTGTAAAGTCAGTTAGAAGCCCTGCGAGGACATGTTAATGTTGCACGTCTTCAAAGGGTCCTGACTCTGAAGTGACAGAGGAAGATATAACGGTGACTGGCGCAGAGTCAGGGACACTCCTCCACATGTTATGGTTGGGGAGCGTAACACCCACGGTCAGTACTGTACCATGATCGGGTCTGACTTTATTATACTGCACCATAGGTTCTGCACTACAGTGCTACTGAAGAGGATTACAAAAATCTGAAACTACACAACCCAAGATATGCATCTGAATACAACCTAACCAACACTATACATCACCAGACACGCTGCAGTACCATGGAACTGTATTATGAATTCCATTCTGCCCCCACCCTTTAAGACCCATCCAGGTTGCACCATACTAGTACTACTCCTCAAACCTTAATGCACTACGCACTTTACCTCATGTACTGTAATAACCAAGTAAACTGCAAAAACTACACTTTGCAAAACTACATTTCAGTGGCCACATGCAACCATAGGATACTCACTATACCATAAAATTGTTTTTATACTGTATACACTGTTCCACCCAAAGGTTGTTTCCAAACTAATGCTACTTGTCTTAATGCTACCTAACACTACCATTAAAAACATGTGTTATCATGGCAGTATGACAGACACTGTGCTACACAGCTTCACAGTAAACTGCTCAACACACAGACTGGTATTTGGGAAAGATTGAATTCACCGCTTCCTGCTCGCGGCCCTTCGTCCTCCCTTCTTCCTCTTCCTCTCCTCTTCTCACACATTTTCTCCACCTCTGATGCAAATTCATTCATGCAGTCCAGAGCAAATGAGGATGTCACCACAGATGATGGCACGTCCGGGCAGATGGCTGGGAGTCGTATGCGCCGGCGGAGACTGGTGCTTGTGTCAGAATAATGGCCCCGACTATAAACACAAGAATGAAACAGATTCAAGATAACAGCGAGTGGCTGAAATATGCCAAGAGGGTTGAAACAGCAGTACAGAGGACGGAAGTCAAGTGACTCAAGCCCGACTCCTTAGCACGGTGGATCTCTGGTGGTTAAATGTGACGACTTCAGTGAAACATTTTGACTCACTTGGAACCTTGCCTGTAACCCTCAACCTGAAGAAACTCATGACCGCCCTCTTTTCGCAGGTACTACGCCATCTGCTGTCAGCCTCTGGTCTACCGCAACAAAATGACGCCGATGAGAGTCACGTTGATGATCGGAGGCTGCTGGTGTATTCCCACCTTCATCTCCTTCCTGCCCATAATGCAGGGGTGGAACAGTATCGGCATTGACCACGTGGTGAGTGAGGTTTCCCTTTCAAGTTGTCTCTGATCTGGTTACAGTGTCCGACAGGGCGTCCAAACAAGCTAGTTAGTTGCTAGCATACGCCCCACAAGTCGCAGATGTCAATGTTTCCCCACAGCCTGGACGACGAATCTTTAGAGTTACCACCTGCTAACATAGCACTCACGACAAAACCGACGTCTCACAATCACTAAAAACCAGAGCCTGCGGCTGTAGCTTTGTGCTTGGAAACTCATCTTCTGCTGTAATTGTGTGACTGTCATGCGACGCAGAGCTTAAGCTTGTGAGTCACCGCGACAGTTTTCCTCCGTGGATCTAATTAGAGCGCTTGATTATCCTGCAAAGTTGGTGGCTTCTGCCAAAAACTGCACCTGGGTGCCAAAAAAAAAAAAAAAATCCCAGCTGGTTGTTGTTCTTAATTGCTATTCACTCATCGTGACGGAATACCGACTGTCGTGTTTGGATGCGGAATACTTGACTTTCTCTCAAAGCGATAACATTATTTAGGATGCTAACAAACTCCTTTGTTTCTCTACTACATACAAACTGCTGCGCCATAATATGGGAGTGATCCAACATGTTTGGGTCGACAGTGACGAAAAGAAGAGCAATGGAGGAAGGGCTGATGGTAGCGGTTGCAAACATTCAGGAATCGCGGCACTGGTAGCTCCTCTGAAGGCTCTGATGGACCCAGACATGGAGGCGTCCAAGTCCTTTGTTGCTTTAATATTCTTCCACAGTAGCTCAAGGGCTACAATTCTGCCTCTCTGATCCACCATGTTGACTCTCCAGTCAACTGGTAGCTAGAGGGGCGTCGCCCTAAATTTCTAGTCATGGTGGCATCGTACCGGTTTCCGAGAAATGGGTGTTTCACCCTGGGAATTAGATCTAAATTCTCATGCCTTCATAGATGCAAGGCTTTGCTATTGTGGGTGCCATGTTTGTTTTGGGGTGAAATCTTGCAGTTATCCACATCTTGCGACACAGCATGGAAGAGGACCGTTATTGATAGGATGCCCCCCTAGTCGGTGAACATTGGGACGCCCTGTTTGAAAATCCAGGCTAGAAACCTGTTCTCCAGTGACTTCAGTCCCGCTCCCTGAAGATTGACCTACTTTTCGAATGCGACTTGAGTGAGGGGAAGTTGCTTTGGAGACTGGACACCAGCGACCATGCAGGTGCCAGTGTTGCCTAGTCGTGTATGGTGTGCACGTACAGCTAGTCCCTGTTGAGTTGTTGCGTTCATAGAACCACTGAAGCCCAACCTAATGTTCCGTGAAGTTGCTTTGTTCTTTATGGACTTTTCCAGTGGTGAATCGACCTGCTCTGAGTTATATCACTGAGCTGAAGTGAGTCGTGATAAAGTAAAACTCTGTCAGTGAATACACAGCACCTACCTAGAAAGTGGGGTCACTAAATCGTCACCTCAGGGTCCAGCGTTGACACATGTTGGTGCTGTTCATTCCAACAACTGCACGCTTTTGTTCCAGCCTCTAACCCCCAAACATTGAGATGGCACTAGTACTAAAGGAAAGCCAACCAAGTCTGACTTAAACTGAATAAAGTCTCAAATTTGAATGGAATAACCTGCCTACATGAGGAGATGTGACCATTGATGCTACAGGACTAATGGCACAGTAGTGAGTCTGGGTTTAGCTATGTACACAGCATCGCAGTTATGTCACCCTTTAATGATCTAAATATGTAAAACTACTTCTAATCGAATATATAAAATACTGTTTCGGATGAGCTGTGGCTGCAGAAGAAGGAGGCACTATCATCTGGCATGTAGCCTGTTGCTATCATCAGTACGTCTGTAAAACATTCCAAATAATTGTGTCATTTCTAAACATTGTCTTTAAAATGTTGCCTCTTTTACAAGAAGTCAAATCCATAAACGGCGAAAAGGTGCCTTCTAAATGTCCCTCTTGTCAATAATATTTTTTCAAAACATAACTCCCACTACTCCGGTCTGTTTGCGTCTCCCCCGGTGACAAAGACCTGTTGTTCAAGGCACAGTCCTGCGGGTGACTGCCAATCTTCTCTTCACGAATCAAAGGAATAATTGCTCATGTGGGAGAAAATGAGAGGAAAGAAGTCGATGTTTTGCTGCAACAAATTGAACGCTCCACGATATTCTAAAGTCTGCTATTATACAAAATTCACGCTTTAGTTGTTACTCTTTGTTCAGAGCCACCATTGAAGCTGACAGGGTTCTTTCGTACCGTTTGAGGTTTCATCACATTTAACTGAAATCCATGGTTGGTCTCCTGGATGGTGAGGTTGTGTCATGGGGTTGCCTTCCCGGCAGAGACTTCCCACTGCACAGATCCCATGGAGCTGAAGGCTAAGATCTCAGGCCAGAGGAAACTGACTCAAACCCTGGTTTTGTCAGTCATTGTCAGCTCTTTCTGTGCCTCAAGAGACCAGCACAGAGTTCATTGGTGAAGACCCAAAGTGCCAGTTACATTTGCTCGGCTGTGAGTCAGACTTGCAGTGAGGGAAGAGCTCGCAGTAGGGGTATGGTAGGGGGGGGTCTTACAGTAGGGAAGGGGACTCGGGGATGGGGATCTGCCACTCCTGCAGTAGGGGTAGAAACAAGGTGCTTTCCACAACTGTGAGATTTTGCACTTCATCCAGAGGATGTGGGGCACCATTCAGTAAGTGATTTTTAAAGTCTCCCCCTTGTCCACTCTTGCTCCTTCTACTGGTGTCATTTTCAACCAGGGGCAGCTGCATGTCGTCTCTTAACCTTGATCTTCCTCCTGACTCACCGTCTGGTCCTCATTCACCACATCCACGGACCCACATTATCAATCCAACACTCAACATTCTTTGCAGGCTCGGGCAAAATAGAACATGAAGCCACTAGACTGTGTGATTCGTCTGGTGGAAATTCCAAACCTGGACCTTCTCCAGCTTAAAATAAACCAAATTAGTGTGGGCCATGATGTTCCCAGGGGCAGGCAGATGTTTCACTTCAGCAGTCAGTGGTCGGACGCTCAGTGTCAGCCTCAGATTTCCGCACAGAGGGGCGCTTCGTCCTCGTTTGGTTTGATCCCTCCCTTATTCATCTTGTGGCTCGGTGCTGAAGTTTCCCGCTGAGATGAGATGAAATCAGAGGGAAAATAAGGGAGAGTGGGACTCGACTATGATTAATGGCGACACGGAGCGGCTTGTTCCGCCTCAGAAAGCAGCGCACCTTGCACTGCGGCTGAGACGGCGGGAGATTTTTAAGTGGCCAGTTTTAAGTCTGCATGCATTTCATGTTGCGAAGCCTTTAAGTCGATCAATACGTGCAGGTGCTCGGGTTAGCGAAGACGACCACTGGGCTGGTCAGACGGAATCACATATATTCTTTCATTTCGTGACGGACATCAATGGAATGGAAACTCATTTGATGCTTCTATGTAGAGATGCTGGTGTTTATGAGCATCTTGGTGAGGCGGTTAGCTACACACATCCACACAGTAACCTGTGAGTCACTGCTCTCGACTCCCAAATCCAAAGATGTGTTTGTTGTGTATCCATGGCGTCTGCAACCGTTGAGAACGCGACTACATGACGCATATTGGCAAGTCACATATTCGACGGGAAACAAGTCTATTGGTCATCCACAACAAATGAACCCACTGTCACTGAAATTCCTTCAAAAAGAATTGAATCCAAGTAATACAAGTCATATTGTTTGAGTCGGACCGTCCACTGCCCTTTTTATCTGTCTTGTTTTTTACCTGCCTTTTTTGACAAGTGAATTTAATGGGTTTTTTGCATTTTTAACTGTTGCTTTTTCTATATTTTTAATGTTTGTATGATGCCGTACAACCCGTAACAACCCAAATCTCCCCATTGTCGGAAGAATAACGGCCGTCTAATGTAATCTAGTACAATGTAATATGATGTAATATAATATGTAATCGGATATATTCCGATGTAATCTAACTTACTCTATTGATTTGCGATGTATGGGACCTACTTTTTTAAAAGCATGCAACTGATTTTATTTATTCATACTAGTTGAATTTTTGGATTGATTTTCCACTGGGTTTGTTTTACATGAACTCCTATCTGAACTCCTTACACACCGCGTTGTTTCAAAAGCTCTGACCTGAATGGAGCCACAATGGTGAAGTGGCGTCTCACTCGTGGCTTTTGGTCGCCGAACCTCCTGCAGAATCAGAAACTGTGTTGCCACACAAGCTAACTGGCGCGCCGCAGATGAAACGCTAATGTTGTCTCATTCTCCAGATCGAGCAGAGACGAAACATGGAAGGCAGCAACTCCACCTCCTGCGTCTTCATGGTCAACAAGCCGTACGCCCTCACCTGCTCAGTGGTGGCCTTCTACATCCCCCTGGTCCTCATGGTGCTGGCCTACCAGAGGATCTACATCACCGCGCGAGCGCACGCCCTTCAAATCAGCATGCTGCAGCGGGCAGGTGGCGCCAGCTCCAGTGCGCCCGGCACCTCTGGACTTGTGGCGGCGCCGGACTCCGCCGACCATCAGAGGAATCATAGGATGAGGACTGAAACCAAAGCGGCAAAGACGCTGTGTATTATTATGGGCTGTTTCTGCCTCTGCTGGGCGCCCTTCTTTGTCACGAACGTGGTGGACCCGTTTATAGACTACACAGTGCCGGACAAGCTGTGGGCCGCCTGCCTCTGGCTCGGCTACATTAACTCCATGCTCAACCCCATCCTTTACGCCTTCCTCAACAAGTCCTTCCGTCGTGCCTTCCTCATCATCCTGTGCTGTGGGAGGAAACGGTACCGCAGGCCGTCCATACTCGGAACCGGAGCTGCATGTACGACGACGCAGATCAACGGCTCTACACATGTACTCAAGTAAGTGAAGACAAATTCCATATCCTAGTGGTTTGTGCAGCACATTATGTCGAGAGGTTTCAAGTCCAACTTGAACTGGTGACTTGTACGGGGTGCCTTTTTGGAAAGGTTTCTGTTGCCGTCCCAAATAATGATCCGGCCCGGGTTTGTAGCTGTGGTCAGGAGAAGAAAACCTGAACAATAGAAACCAATATTTTCATCTTTTAAACAGCCTCTTGTGTCGGAACAAAGATCCAGGGACGATAAGCCAGCCGCCCTCCATTTGTCTTCATTGCACTGATGTAATCGCTGGAAGGGCGGGAGATGGGAGGGAAAGGAAGATGAAACTGTGAGTGGCTCGCTCCTGAAGAACAAAGTTAATGTCAGGCTCTTATCGGGCTAAACATGTGCTCTATGTTTAGAAGTAGTAATGGGTCGGGGGAGTAATAAGTCAGGACCTTCCGCTGAATGCCAGCGGCCTCAGGAGCTGCATTTGCTGAGATAATGGTAGCTACGTTCGTCGGTTTGACTTTGACAAATGACCATTGATTATTAATGACGTAACGGAGTGCGGCCTCACGTAATGCACGAGGGGCAGTGGGGATGTAGGTGGAGAGATAGAGCACCATGAAGGAACAGACGTGCCACAGGAGCGTTGCGGCTTGGCTCCGTGGATGATCTGCCTCAGCTCGTGGATCGTGCAGGCTGGAAGCCAGTCGATGCAGGGCAAAGATGATCTCACTAGACAGTTGAGAAAGTTGCTGAAAGAGTGGGCAGGGTTTGCCTGGAACATCCTGGAACTGGGAGAAAGAGCCGGAGACTGCAACAGTGTCATGGTTGTGGACTGTAGACCGTGGAGCGACCACGAGTGTCAGACAGGAAGGTGGCATGTTGACTGTCTCATTTTGGAATGTACACTTTGTGGATGGCCAGTTTCTACATTCAGTTGTCTCACCAAGGTGTGGAGGTTTGTGCCCCGGCTCTTCAGACAGAGAAGACCGGGGGGCAGGTCTGGCATGGAGTCATAAGAGAATGAGGTCTCTGATGTATGCAGTGGAACAGTGTTAATAAATGGTTTAGAGGTTGAGAAGCTTCAGGAGGCACTGTGTAAATGAGGTTCTGGTCCTGGTCTACAACCTACATTACACTCACCAAGGTCCCTCTTCACCAATGATACAAACAGAACCAGTTGTCCCCAAAACTGGACCAGCTGATCAGCAGAATGTGATTACTCATCTACTTCCTGTTTCAACTGTCTGAGTGACTCATGTGACGGATGGAATCCCGGCTCTGGTTTAGCTCCAATCCTTCCTCACTGCAGGTCCCGTCTTCAATGGCGTTTGTTATCGCCTCTTGTACAGGAGGTGACGAAGGAGCTCATTTCCTGATGAGGAGTCTCCATCCATCATCCACTTGTCTTCTCGATGTAGCTGTTGATGACTGAACGCTGAGGGCTGCAACACAAGACGCCATAAAGTGGCTGTAAACAAGTCGGATTTGTTCGTACGGAAGTGAAAAGTACATTCCTGCTGACGCGGTTCCCAGATCTTGAGGAAAATGGATTGTTTGATGTCATCAGTTTCTAACATAATTGCAGAGCTGGCTCTTTTTATTTTGCAATACAAAAAATAACATTCCTCTGATTCTGCGTGTGTTGTACGATGTTTCTAATAATGACGCACTAAGAGCTTAATGCATTCGAGTGTATCTTAGTTAAACCATAAAACTGAAGGCAAGGTGGCTACAGCTGGGGGGAGGGGGGAGCGGTGGACCGGTCCCATGACCCATGTTGTGAACCTTTGATGGATGGACACTGACTGAGTGTGAAGCCTCACCTTCTCTCCCTCTTAACAATCTTTAAATAGAAGGTTTCACCTCGCGAGGAATTCTGGGCCCCAGTGAAGATAGTGACCAGGGGCCCCGGTGTAACTGTCTAACTGGATACACTTTCATAGACCGGGCAGTGCTCGTAATATCATACAGGACCCCTGGTAGTCATGTTAATTGTAGTTTTGGTGAAAACAAAACACTTATAAACAACCTTTATGGCGCCTCAGCGTTGACTAAGGAGACATGCCGAGATCATCAGATATTGCGGTGACCTTTCAACCTGTTCTCTGGTGCGTGTGCTGTGCGTGAATAACCAAGGCGTCCGCTCCCACGTGGCCGAATGCAATGAGACGCTTTCAAGCGTTACATTTGCAGCAGACACACACGAGCGAGAACTGCCACGATATTAATGACGGTCTGAGTCATAATGTGTGTTTAAAACAGGAATAAACCCTTCCTACTCCTCGTGCTCTGGTCCTGGAGAAGTATTTACTGTAGTGGATGAACAGAGACATTCAGACGATGGAGTTTAGTTAGTGGTTTAATAGTTCTCCTGCCTGAACTCAGGTATTGAATCAATATTTTTCTCTAGTTTTCTCAAGTAAGAACTCAATACACCTGCTCTCGATTCTCTTTTTTTTTTTTTTATTGGAAACCAAAGGGGAGTGTTTTTAACAAATTAATATTCTTCAATTCACATACATTTTTTTTCATTTTCATTTTCAATTTTTACTCAGATTTTTATACAATACATGCTAGCCTCATATGTATCAAAAAAAAAGTGTCATTTTAAAAATTCCTTTTATAGTGCTGTAAAAAAAATTATTAAAAAATATTTTAGAAGAATACGTTATATTTTAAGATTATTTTGTGTATGCCGTGTCTTTTGCTTTTTTTAATTTATTTAATGACACAATCATATTTGGTATAAATGAAACAATGTTACCTCCATTTTCTTCCTCTCCTCTGAGGTCAGGTCGCGGGGGCAGCAGTCATAGTAATGAAGTCCAGACCTACTACTGTTTAGACCCCCACCCTTGGGAGAGTCCTGGCTCTGCACCGTGGGCTCCACCCACCCGAACACCTCACTGTATTCCGAGGGCTCCGCCTTGAGATGCCGGCTCAGCCGTGACAGGAGAAACACCATCCTTCCATTGATGCTACCGCAGCACAACAGAGACATAATGAGGCAGGAGAAACAGGCGTGGGCACCGCCAGCCTCCACTCGCCCCTGTAGCAGGTCTGCTGTGATCTACGAGCCGGTTTGCTGCTGCCAACAAAAACCCTGACATTGAACACGACCGTTTTCCCCAATAGGATATTAACAACATCCATTTTTGCGAAGACACCCCGACTGTAAAGTTTATCGTCTGCACTGGAGCCATACATCAGAAGCAGAGCAAACAAAGTGCATTAAACAAGCCATCATTCACTGGAGGGAGAGACGTGGGGAGCAGCTCCAGTAATGAGGAGACAAAGACACAATTTTAAAAGATACAGCGACATAAACTTGAAAAGATTCGGAAAGAGAACGAAGGGAGGGAAGGATCGCTGGGGGAGGAAGTGGGAGACGTAATTCAGAGTGACTTCAGAAGGGAGGGATAATGAAGACAACACTGTGTCTAGGGTTTCGTTTCCATCGTGTTCATTGATGTTAGTTTGAATTATCAGGCAAATCTCTTCCCTCTTGACTTGTTCATGTTCACTTAAGTTCTCGTGGTGGACAGTGGTGAGTACCACGACACAGCTGAGACTGACGGAAGTGGACTGCTGTTCATGCTAAGATGCAAGATGCGATTGAGTCGGAATGTTCTGTGTCTTCTCTGCTACCCGCTTTATCTTTCTGATTCCAACAGCAGGGCCTCCACCTTCACCATCATCACCCACCAGTCAAATCTTCACGTCCTCCTTCATCATGAATCTCCAGCATTCTTGGTCCAACTCTGTCACTCCTCTCTGTGTAACTCTGTCTCCAAACGTCTCACCTTCATCTCTGACTCTTCTGACGCTGAATCCTGAGTCTCTTAACCTCATGGCAGTCACCACTAGTGATGGGCTGTCGCGGCGTCATGAAACGGTGTCCTTATTTTCACAGCCCACCAGATGGCGCTCTTGGTTTAAAAATGGTGCGAGTCACCTGACATAGTTGTGGGAGCCTTGTCTTCTTCTGACAACACCTGAATGCATCAACGACAGGTCACTTGATCCCACTGAGACGTCTGTGGTCGTCCCTCCAAACGGTTTGACTTGAAATGCCCTCACAGAGCGCAGTCAGCCCTGTAGGACCCTCTCCCCACAAAAAAACTTTCTCCAGTGCCCTCACAAAGACACTGACCAAGACTTCCTGAATCCTGAACACGTGAAAGATTCATTGAAATGTGATTTAATATTTTTGACTTGAAGAAATGATGACATTTTAACTTGAAGAAAAAGTTGATTCTGGCGCCGTCGTCCCTTCAGGTGTAGATTAAAGGGTGCGGGGACTTTAAACTGGGACCACATGGATTTAAAGAATCAGGAACCTCGACTGAAGGATGTGTGTTTCTCCCTGAAATAGATGCTTCTTTTATTGTTGTTGACATGGTGTGAGATATGTCCAGAGGAACATGCAGCGTGAGCTGTGAAAATTCATAGCAACGCTCCTCTTTTATGGTTTATGATCACCCTTTGTCTTTACTCCGACCTGTCGAGTGCGCTCCTGCGTTTATCTTTGTTTGTCGTGGATCACATTTCTCCGTCAGCGTGTTTTTTTTCTCACGCACGGCGATGAATATTAAGCAGCCACACCACGTCACATCCGACTCCCACATCCATCACTGTGTAGAATAGAATCATCGAGCCAAAAACTCCATCCATTTTTCAGGTTCCTGCTGCGCCTGTTGTCAGCCCAGGTGAGGGGAGTTAACCTGCCAACGCTTCTGGAGGGCAGAACATGCGAACGGAAGTTCGTCTCTTCACGGCCTGACCTTTAGCGCCCTCCTTTAGATGCCATATTGCGGGGCTCATTAATTTCAGCTGGGAGGCTGAAAGGTCAAGGAGGATTTTTGTCATTAAAACCCCCTAATTTAGATTCGCACCAATTATCTCCGGCATCTTTTGACTCCTCTTTGGCACCGAGTCAGAACCATCATGCAACATGTGACTACTGGCTCTCTGCTCATGACTCTTTCTGAAGTAGGAATTGGTTTTACATTGTTTCCCAATTTTGGAACATTTCCTCCCCGGTTTAGCTTTTGTTGTCGTACACTGTTCAGTTGTTTCCCTATTTGCAGCTGTGCAGCTTTCGCTTCTTTTGTGACGACGGCCTTTCAATTTTTGATTCATAAAGGCAGTTTCAGTTTTTGGTTCTAAATCTCTCGGCTGCTTTTGTCGTCAGTTTAAGACACAAAGGTTACAATGGAATAATGTACAGTTGAAGATGTTACACTAGCAGCGCTAAACACAAGACAATAGTGAGAATCTGATGGAGCCGTGTGATGATGAGGTTCATGAGAGGGAACAGTCGAGTCCTGTCTCAGTCTCGACACTAAACTTCATTTAACCCGACGTTGAATTTGTGTTCCTCACCCATTCATGTGTCACCTGGATGAAAACTAACCTTGTTTCTCCTTCTCTCCTCCCTCTCCCTCCCCTCCCTCTATAACTCTCTCGTTGATCACCTCCTTCTCTTCTCCACTCGTTCAAACCCTCCTCCACCTCTCTTCGGTCTTCATCCCCCTCGTCCCTCCAGCGGCTGCTCCTCTGCCTCCAAGCTGCTGCTCTGGTTCTGCAACACCAGGCCAGTGCCTGTCTAGCTGCTGTCTGTCTATGGCGTCTTTCAAGTGAGTCTCCTGTCTCACCCACTCACGTTCATGTGCCGTCACCTTCTGTCTCATTCCGGGCTCAACACATCTGTGCTGCCAGCTCAGACGATTTGACCCCGTTCCCATCTGCTGTTTGGACACCTCCACTGCCTCATCATCAACTCCATCTTATATCTACTCAGAGGTCACGGGAATCACACAAGAGTCGTCTGTGTTAAATGTTTCCTCAAATATTAGTTCACTCAGAAAACTGAATCGTGACTCAATACTGTTTGGTTAGCTGAAGGTTTTCGAGAGGCAACTGTCAAAGAACCTACAATGAGTCTTGAGACTTTAAAAAAAAAAAAAAAATATATATATATATATATATATATATATATATATAAACGTTTAAAAATGGAAAAACAGATGGTGGTCAATAATTGAAACAGTTATATTCCAGACTGTATTTTTATTTTTTACATATTTAAATGTAGAGACATTTCTTGTGTGTACTTCTATTTTTTTTTTTTTTTTTTTTTTTTTGCTTTCACTCAAACAAGCAACCAAGTATATTACTGAGCCAACACTTACGCTGTTGTCAACCAGGGCTATGTCATTCTATGACCACTAGATGGTGACAAAGAGCTCCTGGCGTTCATCTCAGAGGAGAGTGTTTCAGAACAGCCCTGAAGGGAGACGAGTCCTTGGGGTGGAGATGTGCGACCAAAGATGTTCCTCTTCCGTGCACGCCAAGCGTGACAGAAGAGGACGGGCGATACCATGCCACTGACAGCTCCTCCCAGGCGAGGGAGGTCACACTGAACACACATGGAAGTCTGAAAACAGAAGTGGTCATCTGCATCTCATCGAGGGTGCGTCACACCCGAGCAGTCCACTTCCTGGCCCGTGCTCACTCAGCACACTTGTGTTGAACTGTCACGGCGCATTGTGAAAGTGACCTTTTGTGACCTGTCATGCGACTGAATAACTGCCAAGGGATTGGTGTGTGAAATTTCCTCCCTAATTCAAGGTTCGATAATGTCTCAAACGGTGCAGTGTTCTGTTCTGTTACTGGATATAACCCACTAAAACATCGTAGTTTCGTAGAGTTCATCGTAGAGTCGTAACTTTCCACTCAGTTGGATTCATAATTTACAGCCCAGAGCCAGAACAGCAAGTGATGATTTGTGTTTGCATCTGAATGATGTGTGTGGATGTTGGAGAGAAGTCAGTTGAGAATCGGCCTTCATTGAGTTAGAGTCAGTCAGTGAGTCAGATTCCCTGATTTGGACTCAGGCTGCTCAGACCTTCAACATGCCACTTTCTTAGTTTCTCCTCTATCATGTTTAATAACAGAGCTTACTCTCACTCATCCAGAAGAGATGAGTGATTCATTAAACTCGAGCAAAACAGCAACTTGAGCAAATATTTGTCTTCAACAAATGGCACTTATTTTTGCAAATAAAAGCCCAATCAATAGGATTTTTTAAGATTAGTCACTGTAAAATTCAAAATATGGAGCTCTTTTAGACAATTGAAAAAAATTGTGAACAAACGTATTAATTTTATCATCATCAGCACATACATCATATGTTGTTGCTGAATTCTGCGCATCATTGGAAGTGGACTCTGAAGATTTTTTGAAATGAGTTTAATGGTCCACAGATCCAGAGAGGCGTCATCGTGCTCTGGGCGTCGCATCACATGCGACACAGGCAGAGGCCCGAGACGCTCCGGCCGCGCTTCTTCTTCAGCAGAAGAGGTTCAGCGCTGTCAACGGAGTTCAACGAGGACGTCTGACAAACTTTTACATAACACACGCTCGAGCGATTACGCCGCAGCCAATCTCACAATTGAACCATAATCTCCTCTTAAAAGAGTTTCAGATATAATTTAGGGGAATAAACAATGCTGGAACAGAAGCATCGGAGATTTATCTGAGCAGCGCAGCTGATGAGAACCGTCTGTCATGTTATCAGCCATTGCCCGTCATAAAGACATTATTATCACGTCCGCTATGAACTGAAACGTCTTCAGTTCCAGCTGATCTGTCTGTTGGTCCGCAGCTCAGCAACTGAACTGTCTGCTCATCCATGTAAGCTCTGCCCAGTACGACCTGCTGGTCCAGTTCAACAGACACTCCAATGCCAGTCAAGTCCTTCACTGTAAAGACAGTCCATGTGAATTCGAAAACGAGAATTTGCATGGAATGAATTGTATATATAAATTGTATTTTAAAATATTAACAATTGAAATGTATTTTGAGAACTAAATTGATGTCTCCTTGGTTCTATGTCTGCGTAAATTATTCGTATTCATCTCATAACCTTTCTGAAAACCAATTTTACTTAGAAAATACCCTATATATATGTTCTAAATTTAATTTACAAACCTGTTTATTTTTATTTTTCATAAGTCAACCTGAATTAATGTTTATAATCTGAGGTCAAACTTTTGCCGGAAATATTTTTCTATTTTCTATGTCCATTGTGGAGAAGACAAAAAGTTTTTGTTGACATGAAGTTAATTCATCTAAGAAATAATGTACTTTAGCACGAGCTTCTGTGCTGATCCGAAGTGGCTGCCGACCAAAGCGCCATTTTCAGAGCTATAAGTGAGTTGAAGCGAGTTATAGCTCTTTAAATGGTACTGCGGTAGACAGTCAGCGACGCAACGCTTCATCTCACGCTGCGTGACTCCCTGCTGGAGCTTATAAGAAACTTGAGGTTGAATCTTTGTGCCTGAGGAAGTTAAACCCGGTCAACAGTTGGAGCGACCGCACGCCTCTGAAGGACTCGCTCTCTATATGAGCCTCAGCAGTCACTTAGATGAAGCCATTCCCTGTATGTTTGTGCCAAAGAGACTCAGTAAACTGTGAATAATTATGCGACTAAACAAATCAAAACTATTTCCTGTCTGGATGCTCAAGTCATTACGCCTCACTTGGATGGCCCTCAATGACTCATCAGCAGTCGCTTTCCAGCGACTCGGGTCACAGGAACATGCACTGGCGTGTGAGATCAGTGACTGATCAAGAGAGTCATTCCCTGTTCAAGACAGTGGGACTCACTGCTTCATGGCCTCAGAATCATTTCCTGTCTCCAAAGCAAACCGAAGCAACTTGAGTGTGAATTGAGTCAGAATCATTTCCTGTTTAGCACTCAGGGATTTATTCATGTGATTCAGTCATGAAGAGAGTTGAATTTACTTGGACACACTCAGCTTTGTGGGATTCTGTGATTGAGTCTGACTTTAGCTGGACTCAGATGTGTGAGTCGAATTCAGCGGGACTCACTCAGAAGTGCGGGATTAAGTGAGTCTGAATCTAGCTGGACATGTGAGCGATGCAGTGAGTAAGTGAGTCCGAATTTGGCGGTACTCGCTCAGGTGTCTGGGATTCAGTGAGTGAGTCAAATTTAGTGGGACTCAGTCAGATGTGTCGAATTAAATGAGTCAAAATCTAGCTGGACACATTCAGATGTGTGGGATTCATGGATTCAGTCTAAATTCATCTGGACTCTTGTGTCGAATTCGGTGATTTGCTCTGAATTTCGCTGGACTCAGATGTGTGGAAATCACTGATGGAGTGCTTAGATGTGTGGGATTCTGTGTTTAAGTGAGTCAAAATTTAGCTCCACTTACTCAGATGTGTGAAATTTTGCAAACCACTTACAATCATTTCAAAGTCACGTGTGACACAGGAATGAAACAGAACCATTTCCTGTTTATCACTCAGGGAGTTATGCATGTGATTCAGTGATTGTCTGAATTTAGCTGGACTCAAATGTGTGGGATTCAGTGAGTGAGTCGGAATGTAGCTGGACTCGCTCAGATGTCTTGTATTCAATGAGTAAGTGAGTCGGAATATAGCGGCACTGGCTAAGATGTGTGGGATTCAGCGAGTCAGAATTTAGCTGCACTCAAATGTGTGGGATTCAATGAGTAAGTAACTCGGAATATTGCGGGACTCGCTCAGATGTGTGGGATTCAATGAGTCAGAATTTAGCTGGACTCAAATGTGTGGGATTCAGTGACTATGTAAGTCAGAAAATATACCTCGCTTAGATGTGTGGGATTCAGTGAGTAAGTGAGTCGGAATTATAGCGGGACTCACTCAGATGTGTGGGATTCAATGAGTAAGTGAGCATGAAAATATCCGGACTCGCTGAGATATGTGGGATTCAGCAAGTCAGAATTTAGCTGGACTCAAATGTGTGGGATTCAATGAGTAAGTAACTCGGAATATTGCGGGACTCGCTCAGATGTGTGGGATTCAGTGAGTAAGTGAGTCGGAATTATAGCAGGACTCACTCAGATGTGTGGGATTCAATGAGTAAGTGAGTATGAAAATATCCGGACTCGCTGAGGTAGGTGGGATTCAGCAAGTCAGAATTTAGCTGGACTCAAATGTGTGGGATTCAGTAAGTATGTGAGTCAGAATATAGTGGGACTTGCTCAAATGTGTGGGATTCAATGAGTAAGTAACTCGGAATATTGCGGGACTCGCACAGATCTGTGTGAATTTAGCTGGACTTACTCAGCTGTATGAAATTCAGCAAACCAATCACAATCAGTTCCTTTCACAAACAAGTCACTGGAACTTGTTCATGTGTGACTCAGGGATGAAACAGAACCATTTCATGCCTGGCAGACCGAGTTATTGCGGCTCCCTCAGATATGTGCGAGTGAGACTCGTCTGTGAAGCAATTAGAGTCAAGGTGTGTGTGACTCACCATCCAATCCAGTGACGTGTTTATCGTCCCAAACTCCCGTCTCTGCTGTGACACTGCGACTGAGAGGAGACACCGTATTGTCGGCGCAGTGATGGACGCTTTGCGAGCTCCCAGTGTTTTATGAAGATGAGCTCGCGCCTCACTGCCAACACCATCCATCATCTGTCACAGGTCTCCAGCTGTAACTTTATTTTATCAAAGACGTTTCACAGCAGGTCACTCAATGACACGGACCCGTCAGTGATGCTGTCAAATCACAGCATTGGTTCACGTTCGCTGACCTCACTGGCACCAAAACAAACACCGGCGACAACAAGCCGCTGAGACGTCGCTGTGTAGTCACTGCAGAGACTTCGTCACACCTTTGTCACAGGTGTGTGGTTCAGTCTGCAAACCTGCAGAGAACATAACCAAGAGGCGAGGATCGGACTGAGCTCTGGTCGGGTCGTCCAGGTCAGTCAAGCCAGGATGGCGGTCCTTCTGGTGGACCACGCGGAGGTCTACAGCTGTCCATGTTGGACCTTGGAGAATGAGGCTCCTTCTCATCCTGCACAGTGTAGATGAGACAAGTGTCCTGTCCGTGTCCTGTGTTGTGCTGTTGATGGTCACTGGAGCGTCTGAAGTCAGCAATGATCTCCATGTTGAAGTTGAGAAAGAGGTAATGGATATTTTAGCTCCAGTCTGTAACACACCCCGACTTTGAGGGGCATCAGTGAAACAATAGATGGTTCATGATGCTTCATGATGCAGTTTTGAGCTGCCTGCTCTATCAGGTACTGTTCTTTAACACCTTTTGCCCTGGATGTTTTTTTGGCCTGATCTTGGAGAAACGTTTAGAAAACATTGAAATATACGACTCTGAGCAAACGTACGTTGTTTGTTGCACATTTTTGGTGGGATCATCTGTAGAAAGCTGGAACATCGTGTTTCTCTCAGAGGCATCATTCAGCAGATTCCTCAAATATTCTGAAACCATTTTGAGCATAGCTACCTGGAAAATGCGATTTCTTCTGAGCTTTATTTCAGCTGCGTCTACGCCCACAGATGAGGAGGCTATTTATTTTCTCTTGGCCAAGTTCGGAACGCGACACTGTCTGGCAGGAACGTCTTTTCCGCAGCATCAGAGGACAGGCTTCAGAAGGTCACACTGGTATTGTCGTTCATTATGTCGTGAGAATATGGGGGCACTCTTGAGGGTGCCGTGGTGGCTGAGGTGGGCCGACAGATCTGCCACTGGAAATAAAGCAGCAGGCTTCTCCACAGGTCCAGTGTGGGCACTGATCTGGCTGCTGCAGGAGATGTTCTGGTGGAGGAACGTTTAGATACTTCCTGAGACAGAAATCCACTTGTTGACAGACGTGTTATGTTATGTTATGAATATGCCGCTATTAGACAATGGTATTATTAGCATGATGAAGACAATTTTTTGTTTGATAATTACAATAATTTACAAGAAATGTATGTTGCATAAAAACCTTAACTCTTTTTTGAGTGAGTTAAAAAGAATATTATCATACAAATTTGCTGCTTTGAAAAAAACAATAATATTATCGACACAATGAATTAACCAACCAGTCATCCTGAATGTTCTGTTGACCAGCGACAGTAGTCTCCCTCTTCATTTTAATCCTGCGTTTTGACTCTTTTATGGCCTCAGTTTTTACATTTCCGCTGCAGCCGTGTCAGTAATAGAGCAGGAATGTAACTCATGACTTTCAGACCTAAACGCTTCTGTGATCTCTGCTCCGTCCCAAACACTCCCCGACTGCTCCGACACTTGCTGCTCCGAGTGTGTATTTATAGAAGAGTGTTTTGTTTAAGCTCTCAGATCACTTACTCATGTGCTGCCCAGCCAGCGTGCTTGTGTGTGTGTGAGCTGCCGGGCAGCCTCGCCGGACTCAGAGTTCTTCATGCGTCAGTGCCCGGGCAGAGACCCACTCTCATGCTCACACCACGATGGAGTGGACTTCAGTGTTTCCATGCTCAGGGTGGCTCATCTCACTGCCGCCGGTCAGTTGTGCAGTGAGATCGCTGCATCAAAATGTGTCTGTGAGGAACTAATGTTCTCTTGGCTGCTAACACTCATCTGATCTTTGGCTCTATCTGGGTCACCTGGGAACAGGTGTGTACTGGGGGTGTCCTGATTTTCAGAGGCCACCAGATGGCATTGTGTGCAGTGAAATGTTGGGACATGAGTGACTAAATCAATGACACCTCACATCATTTCTAAACCAAGTGCGCCATCTAGTAGCCTCTGAAAATTAGGACTCTGTTTCATGAAACCTCACCTACCCGTCACTACTATAGAGGATACTTGTGGGGCTGCCTCACCCCCTGACAGAGTCTTTCATGAGACTGAAAGTTTGGCCACGAAGCATGAAAAATGTGGATGTACTTCTTCTTCCTTGGAAAATGTGTGAATTAGTGCAGACACACTGACAGGAGGATGAAGGGGAGGTGAACAGCATGAGGGTCTTCTCACCAGCCAGATTTGTTGCCTGCATTAAAACCTCTGTCAATCCACTGTGTGGCGGGTGGCGTCCACCATCTGTGGAGGAAGGAATTGTGAGCTGGAACACGAACAACGTAGAGTGCAGTTACGCGTCCCTGAGGGGTTTGATCTGCTATTGAACCCAGCTGACCACAGGATGTTTCCAATTGTGGAGTTCCATAACAGAGGCCATAGGTCACTGAGGTACACTCTTGTCTTGAACGCTAGCACACTTACAACATGAGAATAGGCACAATAGGTTAAAAAGTGGTTTTCTTGCGCAGTGTTTTTCCAACGAAGTCACAGCACCCTAGGTTCATTGAAAAAATCCCGGGGCTCACCACCAAAGGAACCTCGGCCAAAGCGCACTTGTGCTTAAAGTCCGATAGAAAATCCCTATTCATTTGTGAAACACTGAAGCTACTGACACTCGCTTGTTATTTTGCCAGGATATTTGCAGAAACAAATGGCAGAAAATGTATTTGTGTCAAATGTGTCCAGAAAGGGACGGGCAATATGACAAAATATATCAGGATTTATTTATGTATTTGCTTACTTTAAATAACTGTTTGGATTTGATGACGCCTGTTTTGCATGATTTTATTGTAGTTTTGATTTTCCAGACAAATCCCGAGCTTGCTTCATAAAAACAATGATTCTTTCTCTCTTCACATTTTGGAGCGCATTTATTTTGTTGTGCATTTAGTTTGTTGTGCATTTAGTTTGTCTAAACCACAAAGCAAACTTTGATAGTCCACAAATATCAATAAAGTTTTGAAGTGAGACACGTCACGTTAGCCGTTAGCCATTAGCTCTGTTGGCGCAGTGGTGCAGATAGTCTTTGGCGTCGCGGGTCCAACAAGGATCACTCCCTCCCTCCGTGGTTCTGTGGTGAAGGTGTGTGGTCAAGTTAGAGGCGCATCAGGTTTACAAACGGCATCTTCACTGCGAGTGTGCGTGGAAAGAGGAGCGACGCGCATAGCGCCCACCTCAATCTCCGGACAAATGAGGTGAAATTGGATCATTTTCCCAGGGCACACCTGACAGTCTCTCACGGCACACTAGTGCCCCGGTTGAAAAAGGCTGTTCTTGCGTCAACGCTCTGAAGCGGATACAAACCGAGAACTTCCAGGCGTGAGCGAATAACAGCAGCGACGTTCCAACGTCTGCCTTGGCCAGCCTGCTTCTTTCTTCTAAATCCACCAGTCAATGTAAAAGAAGGTTTCCAGAAAAGTGTTTCCAAAAATGGATTTTCCTTTGAGCCAAAAATGGGGACTAAAACCTCCATCTTGATTAACCGTCGCTCCATTACCCCGGCTGCGCTGCGAATTTCACAGTTCAGGACCCAAGTGTGATTGAAGCTTAAAGCCTCTTATCAGGGAAGTTTAAAATAAAATGAGCTGAATCAAAGTGTCCATCTTCATGTCCCAGGCGAGTCAGGGCCAGGGGAGCCCCCTGCCGAGTCACCTCCCCTGATCCCAGTCCGTCTTTGAGCAGAGAACTGCAGATGGTATCACGGCGGCTCGGAAAAGGGGGAGGAAGTTTTGGGGCCACCAAATCCCACCAGGCTCCGCAGGGGATCCGGCGGCCATTAGATCCTAATGAGGGATGTCAGACGAGAACCAGTGATAGTTCCTCGTGTGTCTGTCTCAGTCGGACAAAACAAATCATTCACTCCAGGCGTGACTCGTCCCTCCCTCGACAACCACAGGTTGTCAAACACCTCTCTGCTGGTCACCTACCACTGTAAGACTTTCATTCCACAGTAAAACCGTGTTAAACTCCATCCACATCCTGTGGTCAGCAGTGAGCAGGGTCTTGTGTGTGTTCCTTGTTCAATCCCACACCTAATTAGACTGTCAGGATGGAATCTTGTTCGCCAGTTCTGCAGACGGGTCCCTGCCTGTTCTCGGGTCCGTGCAATTTACCAGAGCTTCTGTTTCTGTCTGACAAACCAGGGAGAGCAGAAGAACGTGGCGGGGATTAGCCTGCACCCCGCTGTGTTCTTCCACAGCAATGAGTTGGCAAACACATAATGTGTCTCTGGGTTTGTGAGGAGAGTATGACTTTGTGGGGACCATTGGCTGGACCCCAGGAGGATAAGCCTCAATTTGAGGATGGAAACTTCACAATAACTGGGTCAGTATAACTGGGTTCCAGTGTGGTTCAGAGTCTGGAAGGTGAGCCATGTGTTTTGGATGATTAGGTTTAGAGGCTGGGGAGAGGGTTATGGCATTGAGAAACCTTACAATGTCCCCACAAGGATTGAAATACAGGTGTCAATGAGACTGTGAGAGAGTAAAACAAAAAGCAGAACATGACCTCAAGCGAATTCCAACTTGATTTCAGTTCATTTTGTAACCAAATAGGAGTCTACAGTATGAAAAGGTTTAACAAGGTCTGGAAGCTGGAGCATCAGGACCACTGCCCTGGACTGGTACCAGAACCCTATCTATCAACAACAGTTGGACCGCACCTGACTGCAGCCAGGGGTGCGGGCGACCCAAGTCTGACCTAGTCTGGTGTGATGCTTGGTCTTGGTTAGCTGGAGCATCTTTAGGAAGACAGAGCTGAGCCAGAAGACAAAGCTCTCCCCTCACCAGTGGAGCATTGCTCCGTCCTGTGGTCACCAGCTCTGTCTGAAGTCCAAAACTGGCCTCATTATTTGTTTATTCCGAGCGTTTGTCCAATTCCCCGAGGCTGATTATGATCCTGCACCGATGTGCTGACGTCCTTCTGTGGGCGAGTCATTTTCATCCTCATCTTCTGATTGCCGTCTTGTCCGCGCCGCCTAATCTCCATCGATTCAAATGCAGGTCTTTTGTTTTCATCTCATCAACTTGACGTCATCTGTTGAACGTCTTAATGTGCATGGCTCGGCGTGGACCAGGGTGGGGTGGAGTGAAGTGATGCGCGAGGGACGCTCTCTCCAGACGAGTGAGTGGAACCATCTTCTGAAGAGGCGACGTGAGCGCCGGTGATTAGAGGGCGAGAGTGGATATTAGAGCGGAGACGTGGCGCGCCGAGGCGTGGCGGGTCAGTCACTCGAAGCACGGACGCCTGCCCAGAACTGGCTGCTAAAATGTGTCTAATATCAGTTTGAGCTGGAGGAGAGACGTCAGCTGGAGACTTTGGTGTGACACCCAAGGTCACAGCTAGCTGCCTTCAACTTCAGACACCTCTCCAGGCCTCCTGCTGGCGCTTTCCTCTGTGACCTTCGCACCATCGTCATTGTGCTTGTCTCCCTCGATCCGTGCTCTACAATCTGATCCAGTGATCGACAGGGTGGAACTGTAGATTTTTCCATCCGTCATATCTATGCTGCATGTTATAAGAACAGTAAGCTAGTCAACAGGCTACACAACAACCCCAGAACAAATGGGCCCGGAGCCCATTCAAGTTATAGAACTCATTCATTACTCTTGATTTTATTCGCTATCAATAACCATATTTAATCTACTTACACGTAAACAGACCAAAACCTTGTGAAACCCTGGATGAGACCATGTGGTCACTGCAACAATATGTATTTGTCATTGAAAAGTCCAACCAGCAGCAAAACCATAAAAGTCATATTCATCAAATTTACTAAAGAAAAAAAATATTCTCGATTCAAACTGTTGGAAAAACTGAATACAATTCTGAACAAAATTAATGTAATAAAGCCATGTCTAAAATCATAAATTAAAAATAGTATATTTTATTTAAACCCCAAAGAATATATAAATGAAGTGCAAATAAAAGTATCGTCATATAATGTTCTGATTAATTTTCAAAACCGCTTCAACAGGTGCTTTCACGAACAGTTTTTACTGTTGGGGGCCGGATTACTTTTGTTATCATTTTTTTTCTTTTCAGGAACATCTGGTAACTATCACAGCTGTTGTCCAGCTGTCCAGTCAATTCAGTGACACACTACAGCCACCATATGAGGCTAATGTATTAAAGCTGAGCGTCTTGCGGCCCTCACACTCAAACTTTTAGCAGCCCTCTGGAGGGGGGGCGCACGCGGCCCAAACATGGGCCCCGGCCCTATGGCTAAGAATCACTGCAATAGATGATAGCTACTCATGATGCCTAGTTTTGAATGAGTCCAGACAACAGCTCCAGATCATGTGCCATATGGAGTTACTCTTCAGAATCGATGGTCAACGGTGACAACTTTTATTTTCAAGTTCAGGGAACTGCAAAACTTCTGAATTACATCCTGCTATTGGCACTGAAAAGACAGATTAGATTACAGCAACCAAATTATAATAAAAAATAGTCAAGTAATATATATTTATGTGAGTTATTACAGATGTAAATGAGAATGTAAAAAATATACATCTCACATCAGATCAACTTGATTTGTGCAAAAAAGTTTTGGTGGAACATCCTGCCTGATTTATCAAGGAATCAAAAGCTGAACCAGTCGGGCGAGGGATTTGAAGCTAGCAACAGCAAAATGATGATGTTGTGGTGAGGATTCTGGGCACCTGCCAGTTGTGTTTGGAACAAGGAAATTCCCAGGTACTGCCACGTGTCGCAAGTTGTGTTAAAGTTATATTCATGTGTTACTTCCTGTTTTATTTTGATAGTGGTTGGTGCAGTCTGCACTTGTCTCTCTCGTGTCCCCCTACTGCCGTTGGGCCCTTGCTTTGGTCCCCTTATCTGCCTGTCTGTTCCTCAGCTCTGTTTGCCGCCACGCGTCTTCTAGTCCGAGTCAAGTCAAGTCTAGTTAAGCCCTGGTATCGTCAGTATGCTTTGTGTTGTGTGTTAGTTGAACTGTATTTTGTATCGCTCAAGATTCCTTTGGTCGAAACTCTTCTTGTTAAATCTCTGAGCTTTCACCTGGTCTCCTGCATCTGAGTCGACCTCCATGAATGAGCGAGACAGTTCCACCCTCTGGTGACGTCACCAGGAAGATCCGAAAGTCCTCACCAGCCTGAATCCCAGTAGGCTTCCTCAAACATAAACAGGAAGTACGTGTTTTGAATCAGTGATTTACACTAAAAGAACAGCTTTTGACCGAGGCGCTTACTGGGCTGTGATGTCATTCCCAGCTCCGACGTCCCAGTTCCGAGGACACTGTAACGCAGCATATGTTACTTTACCCTTCAGTCCACTCAGGTGCCCTCTAGTGGACACCATCTCACAAAACAAAGGCAACAACTTCAAGCTGGACCCCAAACAAAGTGAAGCAGCCCCAGAAATAAGTCTCCAACACCCCGACATGAGTCGCTTCCTGCTGCCAAACTGCCCGTGAAATTCCCCTCTCTGGCCATTCCGACTTTCAGGGATTTTCAAGAGTAAACAGGCTTTCGATTCCCACCGGAGTGGAACCCAAATTGCTGCCACATTTGATCATCTGGCCGAGCGCCGCTGTCGTCTTCCAATTTGCTGACACGCCATTTTTTCTCTTCTTCAGTCAACTGGAGATTAAACGGCAAAATAATTTTCTTGCAGCCGTCGACGTTTGACTCATTTCCACAGCCCTTCTCTCCCTCACACTTGGATCACACGAATGCTAATGGGGGCGCTACATGTGACTGGACCCGTCCTGTGTTTATGTGGAGCTTTGTTTGTACACAGCTGAGCCCACAGAGCGGGACGCAGGATGGAGATTTGTTTAATGAGGCCAGAGGACAGAGACAGAAGGCTGGGATTAAACACAGACTAAACATTTCTTCATGATGCGAGCAGCAATGTGGCCAACGCACATGAGCGAGACACCACGACCTAACGTGACATCTGAGGCTCCCACACGGGTCAAATACAACCTCAATGTAAGTGGAAAACTGAGGCATCCTGCGTCCGTCCCGAGGCCTCCTCCCTCATCAGAACATCACCGACTATTTAGTCCAGTAATAACAGGACGGATAGTCACTAAAGTCCGGGACACATTGACACATGAGGCTTCCGTTCCCTCCCTCATGTCCACTAGCTTCAGCGTTATGACCTCTGGAGGGGACGTTTCTCTTGCTAATAGGCTCATAACATTCTTCATACCAAACCAAAGTCGCTTCTCGACGACGTACCTCTTTTGCTTCCTGGAAAAGTCCCAGTGCGGCCGGAACGCCAGGGATGGCGGCAGATAGAAGCTGACAGCGTTTACAGTGGAGGGGCTTCTTTATGGGACAGTAAAAGCTCCAGCTGGAAACACACTTCACTGACGCCTCAA
Source organism: Synchiropus splendidus (assembly GCF_027744825.2). Taxonomy (NCBI): domain Eukaryota; kingdom Metazoa; phylum Chordata; class Actinopteri; order Syngnathiformes; family Callionymidae; genus Synchiropus; species Synchiropus splendidus. Next base: position 17,719,856 of record NC_071344.1, read on the forward strand.
TACAAACTGGAGTAATGCCCATGTGGCTCACTTGGAATATTGTCCTCAGTAGTTTTATGAAGGATCTTTACATTCAAATAAAAATGCGCTGTGTGCGTCAGGATTTTTATCTTTGTACTTAAATGTTGAGTCATTGAGAGAGACGACGAGAAATGAGTCCATCAGAGGGACGTGTGGAGAAGTTTGGAGACAAAGGGAGGATGGAGCGTTTAGACAGGAGGAGAGGAGAGACAGAGTTGGACTGTGAATAGTGGAGATAGAGAAGAGGGGGACAAGGTTGATGGATGTGGTGATGAAGTGTAGAGGTGTGAGGATGATGATGGTGTGGAGGAGGTCGAGTAGATCATGGGAAAATAAGCATATTTTAAAAAGTTATGCTTTGAAAATAATCCAAAAACTACTAAAATTTACTAGACAAAACAGTCGTGGACCATGTATGATTTTAAAAATACTGTTAGTCACAAAAAGATGGCATTAATAATGAAGAAAAACGTATCTCATCTAATACCTCAGACCTTTGTACACATGTGCGTTCTATGAAGAGGAGCAGGGCAAAGAAAACTTCTTACATCCCTGTCTTCACTTCTCGCAAATCCATTAATGGGAACTTTTGTTTTAAAAGTTTAGAGAAAGTAGACGTTGTGTAGAAAACTGAGGGGGAAACTGAGGAAAGATCACTTTTGTGACTTCATTTTTCTTTTTTTTTGCCCATTTTATTTTTTAAAATAAGTGATCCTGTTGTTTTTATATTTTTTTGTTTGCCTGTGTGGGTTTGTTTATCCTACTTTGTGTCAACACACTGTCCTTGTGAGGACCGTTTGACTTTGTGGGGACATTTGGCTGGACCACACAAGGTTTAGCTTGAATTTGAGGATGAAGACTACAATATAACTGGATTCCAGTTTGGTTCAGAGTGGTTCAGGTGAGCCATGTGTTTTGGGGGGAGAGGCTGTGGACTCTGACACTAGTTCCTAATTTTCCACCTGTTTGTGTTGCTATTAAGGTAAGACCAGTTTAATAATAGTAGAGAAGACATTTCTCTTGTGGGTCATTATTCAACATTGCTGTCTACAACTCTCTGACACCCACATGATCATTTTTTTGTAGGTGTTGAGGAGTTTTTAACATCTTAATATTCCATCATTTATGCAGGAATTTCTGCCATTTTTTGTAGTGTAGGCGTCGGTTTGCGGCGAGATAACATTGATCCAACTGCTGGTTCATTTGTTTTTCTACACCTCTGATCTGGAGTTTGGAGCTCGCTGTTTTTGTGTGTGTGTGTGTGTGTGTGTGTGTGTGTGTGTGTGTGTGTGTGTGTGTGTGTTGCGTTATGTGACATTAATCTTGAAAATAAACAAAACAATTCTGAGGTGGTCTCTCTGTTCTTCTGGCAGATACACAGTCCTTCACAACGGGCTCCACGCAGAGCTGGAGAAGAAGTCTCTGCACTCCGACATAGAGTCCCACGAGTCCTGCTTGTGACCGGCGACGGCTCTTTGGTGGACTCTGCGGCGGGCTCCCGCCGCCTCGGCGCCACTGTCTGCTGGGAGAGGCGCAACCCGGTCAGATGGGACATCAACTCTCCACTGGTGCACTCAAAGCCTTCGCAGATGTCCGTGGTGCTGGTCCGGAGAGGGCGTCGACCCCATGAAGTGGGACTCGCTGTGGGCGGGGGATTATCACTGCTTTGGGAAGGTTCAGCAGCTAACTATGTTGCCAAAGCTATCCGATATCACATGCAGGGGCGGCTGTCTCGTGTCTCACTCGAGTCGTTGTGCCAAACGTGTTTCTGCTCGTGGAACTGATTAAATCTGCTCCCACATTTTTGACCCAATTTCTTTTCGCAAATGATCTTTTTCCACTCATGGATGAACCGGGTCATGAGCTCGTGCTGCGTTCAAGGCACAGGAAGTCTTAGCACTGAAAGAATTCATCCAAGTCATCAGACATAGGTTTCATTCATAAGAGTCAGTGTGAACCACACGCATCAATCTCACAGCGTGGGGTCCAAATTGTGCCACCCAATGTCTCAACACTAAATGCTATGCTAATCTGAAGCTAGCTCTTGGTCACCTACGCTATGTTTGGTAGCAGCTTTCTCGCTTCTGTCCTAAAATGACTCACTCGGATGTGTAGGATTCACCTGATTCACCTGTGTGGGACAGAATCTGTCGATAAGTTAAACCATCCTGCAGTTAGGGGTCCGAGGACAAGGACTCACTCAGGGGTGTGACTCCAATAGTGGATCTGGTTATCAGAATGTTTGCATGAAAGACACTCCCTGGAGGACAGTGGTACCTCGGTTTTGTAACGTCTCGGAATTCAAAAAACAAACAAAAAGAGATTTTTTTGCTTCGGATTTCAAACGAAAATCCAGAACTCGGACACCCCCGTAAAAAGCCGGAAAAAAAAAAAACATGCGCGGACCGATCAGCTGACCCACGACAGGCTTTGTTATTGTGCATAACGCAGCCTCTGTATGCAGACGTGTCCCATTAGCTACATTTACTGACTGATATTTTTCTTCATAATGAGGTGTAAAACTGTCTCCACACTGGACCGTGGTAGAGTCACAGGGGAGGTGCTCGCTCTCCACACCTCCGACAGGGATGAGGCGAGTCTGGGACAGAGCATTACTTAGTTTATGACTTTGTCACAGCCAAACTGCACAGAAGCGCACATTCAGAGCTGGACACGCACCGGGCACCTCTTCACTTCTGTAGAGACGTCACTCACTCGGCAACCCCTCCCACATGCAGCGGCCACACACATAGAGGAACAGCGCACCTGCAGCAGACACTCTACATTCACTCCTACAAAAGCCTGTTTTAAGGCTTGGAACGCATTATTTCTTTTTCCATTCATTGTAATGGGAAAAATCGATTCAGATTTCGAACAAATCGCTTCTCGAACGGCCGTCTGGAACGGATTGTGGTTGAGAACCGAGGTACCACTGTATATATAAAACCTCATCACAAGCAAAGTGTGAGTCCCGGTTTGTTTAATCGACTAATTCAGGTCAATTTAATGGGCAAAACACTGACATTTAGCCACGGTTAGTATGGAGCGTGACAGTCAATCCTGTCCCCTAAACATCAAGCATCCTTAATGGTTCTGGAACAGAACAATTCTATAGCCATCTAACACCCAAATGAGTAATGTCTAAGTATTTTCCTGCCGCCTTGAACGCAGCATTGCCCACTGTGCAGACCAAAGCTGTGGAAACGTAGAGTCCTGCCAACGTGAGCGGCAACAAGACTTTTATTTCATGAAACATGAGGGTTTTGCGCGTGTGTTGCGCGAGTCTGGCGCAACATCGAGGTTGCCAAAAAACAAACTCCCGAGCATCGGTTTTATTTATTAAAGAGATTAAATATGAATTTAAAAACTGGGCCTTTGGGAAGATTTGCCCGCGAGCTCGCAGGATGTTTGTCTCCCGGGTCAGACCCTTCCAGCTTTCCAAATCCCCACTAAGCTAAAATGTGGTCACAAGGCTGCATTAAAAAGTGCATTACGAATGAGTTGTTGTTCTCTTTTTTTGTTTACTCCATGCAATAAGCATGCCGCATAAGTGGACCTCGATGAATAAAAAGCTGCTCATGAATGATTCAGCAGGTAATTGTGATGATGCTGGTGCAATATGTGTTTCCATGGTGATTGGCTCTGAAGCAAAAATTGTATTTATGTGTGTCTTTTGAGTCACATTCCACCCCACTGCTGGTGTTTATTGGCTGTTGGTGATCATGCTATGCAAGCTGAAACACCAGAACTGATCTCAAAGTGTTTTGGCAGATGCGTCTGCGGGAAGACTCCTGAAATTAAAATTCATTTTTGACCTCATCTGTCTGCGGTGTGACGTTGAGAAATGTCCTCCACAAGCGGTAGGGGGTAGTTTGTCACCTTCCATTTCATCAAGCTCTGAAGTTTAGAACTGCTCTTGCTACGATGATATGATCAAATAAGAAAGTTTAAAAAGACCCTGAACCTGCAGTGAGGTGTTCCCAGCTCACCAGTGATGTCTGCCTCCCCCTGTTGACATCCTGAGGAGATGCCTCAGCTGCCTCGACTTGCTTCACTTGGAGGAGGAATTAGTGAAACAAGATCAATAATCCAACATTTGAAGTTGGTTATGAAGGCCAGCAACAAACTGCTCCTGTCTTTAGTGTCTTTAGTTTTAATACAAAATAGCCAAACGTAATGCTAGTAAACATGTTTTAAATTTTAGTGTAAGTTTCCTCTATAAGGAAACAATATATCAATAAGGGCGTGGCTTGTTGGAGTTATGGATCCATTCTTGCTCATGTCAATATGTGCCTGCCGTTACCACGGCAACCATTGAAGCCGAAAAACCCTCATGAATTTAATGAACCAAGCTGGAGACGTACCAGCCGCATCGCAAGGTTCCTGAAAGAAATCAATCTGCTGGAAAGTGAAGTCATCCGAGAGCTTGAGCGTTTCTTCAGGTAGATTAGCGGCGGGTAGTGATGAAAGCCACCCGACTCTCGCGGCAACGTTCTGATCTTCCCTCTGAAGTCCATGTCTCTCCGTGTTAGAGCAGATCAAACTGTTGACGTTTGAGTGAACCTCATTCCTGAAAATGTTTGATTCAGTTTGTTCACTGCCGTCACATGGTCGTCTCTGTCTGTAGCTCCCGATCTGTTGCCAGGTTATCAGTGACCTGCAGCCGAGTCACCCTCAGACACTCCCAAATCAGATTCCCGTCCCTTCATGGCTGTGATCCAGGTTAAGTGGATTACATTAAAAGGCTCTCAGGTGAACCACCTCGATGTCTTCAGAGTCCCTGGAGCTGAACAGAACAATCAAATGGTGAGTCTCTTCACTGACCCCATACGGGTCCAAAGCTGAGATTTTAGGAACTAGATAACTGTAACAAATAACAAATGGCTACTTTTGAGAAGTTGTTCATCTAGGCTGACAAATTCAACCAAGAATGTCAACATCAAACAAAACTGTCTGAGGTGTAAATTCATCCCTGGTCATCTGGAGACTCGGAGTAGAGCATCAGAAGATGATCCACCTGTCCAACTCTTACGATAATATGCTTCCACTCTGGATCGGGAATGTCTCGGGATCAAACATTTGAGAGTCCGGAAATCGGTGATGAAATGAACACTAGCTAAACGCTAGCAACCACGTTGTCTTTACTCAACTGCGTCTTCTACATGAAACACTAACACTGGAGTGTAAAGCTGGCCCTCGGTGTTGCTGTGTTGTTCACGTTGTTCATCAAATGTTTCATATTTTGGTCCTCAATTTACAGAAAAATAATCCAAAAAAAACTGTCTCCTGAGACGTCGATCGCTAACACTTCGTTTCTGAGCTCATGGACTGAATGTGTAGATACGGACTGAAGAAAATCTTTTGTAAAACATTTCAGTATTTATTTTGACAGAGGTATTTTCATGTAAAAAAAAAAAAAGAAAAGAAAAACATGGTAAGTTTTCTGTTGCTATGTGACAGTTTGGATGAAAAAGGCTCATTAAAATCACGTTGATAATCCTGCTCTTGACTTTCTTTTGAGTGGACAAGCGCGTCCGACTTCCACGCTGAGCTTCGCTCCTCCGTGTGGAGGTGACTCGGTGTCTCTTGAGAAGATTACGTGGAGATGAAGCAAACAAAAGAAGCGCGATAAAGACAAACACCCGTCGGGTAATTTCACAAGAGGATTACATTGTTTTGTGATGCTAATTTTCCCAAATTTGCAATGCTTATTTTTCCGTTCTAATCCAAGTTAAATGCTGCATCTGCTTATGTTGCTCACTCGCCAAACAACAGCTATATCCTTGGGTGCAGCCTCCTCCTTCCTCCCGCGCTCCATACGGCTGAATGGGCCGGAGACGTTCCCCATCCAGAGGGAAATGAAATCTTGTGTTCAATAGCGTAGAAGCATGGACCTTCAACATCTTGAACAAAGGCTGTGTACATGGAAGCGGTGGCTCGGAAGTGCTGTCGGTGCAACGCTGGCGGGCGGGTTTATTGAGGTGACTCACCAACACCTGGCATGCTACCAGGTCGCTTCACACTCATCTTTACTCTCATCTGCTGCACGTTGTCAAAGAAACACCACAGATGATGACAGTGGTTTTAAATTGGAATCTGGAAGAGCTAGGAGGTCTGTTGCTGTCCTGCAATTCCACGGAGATCTGGACGTGGTAGAGTGACTAGCTTGCGAGAGAATGCTCCAGCACAGTGGGCCCAAGTGGTGAAGAAAGAAGACACTTTTTCCTCACATAAACATGGTTTACGTTATTTCAAAAATTTTGGGGGGCTTTTTTCAAAAGCGTCATTGCTGCTTTGGAAAATGTGAAACAGTTGCCACAACAGAACTGGCCATGAGCCTCACGGGTTGTTAGTGTTGAGTTTATTTTTGAGAGTGATGCCGTCCTATGACTGAACTAAGGTCACTTTTGCATGAGAAGTTGGGTTGGTCCATTCCGGGACGCTCTCAGATGATTCTGATTCTGTCCCGGGCGACCGAATGCTCCGCAAGACGTAGCACTGTCAGCACTAAAACTCTAAAACAAACATGGCAGCGGAAGCTTTTTCAGGAGCAATAACTTTCACATGGCCTCTGGAGTGTTGACAGGTCAGTGTTAGCGACTCTCCGATAAAGCCAGCGCTCTCATGGGGAACCATATCGTCCTCATACGTGGCGTGATGAATGGCTCTATCAGAACCTCTGGTGGCCATGGTTGACATGAGACATGAATATTCAGCAGCCTCTTTCTTCAGATCAAGTGATAGTGAAAGTCAAAGCCTGGGCTCTGGTGGCGCGCCATTCATTAGCACCTCACAGTGACTCGAGAAAGAGCACCCATTAAACTGGTGATAGCTGGTGGATCCCAGCTCAGATGAGGCGATGAAACGTGTCGGAGACAATCGTCCATCTCTGATCTTCAGTGCTTTCTGTCTGTTTGGAGAATTCCAGCTCACGGCAGGCTTTAGGAACAGTCTGCTACACACAACACACCAGGAGAGTCAGATCAGGTGCTCCCAAATCAAATGACACTTGATGCAAAAGTGCAGGAAGGGAATTCGGAGAGATCATTAACAGTTCATGGTCAACATCCTCTCGTCCACGGTTGGACACACAAGCTTCACCTTGATCTCGGCTACATCTCGTAACTATCAAATGAGATCAGAAAAACAACCTGAAAACAACGCAATAAGTGTTGAAATTTGAGAAGTTTTACCAAATATTAGCATTGAAAAAAATGGACTTACACATTATGATCACCAGACCATTGAATATTTGTGGTTTTTATTTCATTCAAAACAATAGGAATAACATAATATTCTATGAAAATAGAATAAAGTACAGAATGGCGTAATTAGATAGTAATATGATTTGAATGACATGATCATTCAGCTATTTACAATAAATTGCCTTATATTTTTAATATATATTTATATTCATCTTTCATAAATTACATCATTGTCAAAAACCATATCTTCATCGAGACTGTGGGAGAAATTATTCAAATACATTTAGAATAAATATATATATTTATATATATATAAACCATCTCATTCTGGAGACTGTGAAAGATTATACAAATTTATTATTATTTATATATACGCATATATTATTTATATTAGTTATATACACGCAATTTAATATGAGTGACCGAAATGCAACAGACAACAAAGAAAAAAAGTTAAATAATTGATCAAATATAATAATAATTTCTATTATAAATCCATCCATGAGTAATACATTTTCTTTTTGACTATTCGTGTAAAGTGAGGGTTGCCTAAAATACTGCTATTTGACACAAGCACTGAAAATTGTTTTTTTATTTATTTGTTTTTTTTTCCACCAAAATAAATAAATAATATACATATCAGATCACAGTAATGGATGAACCACTTGAAGTGAATGGCCAGGTTCATTGTGTGTTTTAAGCCAGATCGTTTGACTGGCTGAATCCAGCAGGTGTGGTTATTTCCCCGCAGGTCTGGCACCAAGCCTGGCGGTCGAGGGATCACTGTATGTCTCAGCTTCAATGAAGCGACGGCTGCAGGCGAGCGGACTCTGAAAGGGAAATGGATCCTCTAAAATAAAGGAATCATTGTCAAATGATGGAGAAGGCTTTGGAGAATTTGGAAATTCGCACGACGTGTCTTCCTCGTAATCTTTTAATTAATCTCCGTCTGCTCCAGCTGAAAGACAGTTCCAGTCATCAGAGCTCTAATACCGTCGACGGATGGAGGCGATTAAAGTGAGTAGATTTTAATTGTAGATAATCACCGCTCAGATATTGATTCTCCACAGGCGTCATCGCCCGGCATGACAGGCCGGTGCGTCTTATCCTCCTGGTCCAGATCGGCGCTGGACACCAGCTATTGTCCTCACCTGCTGGGTACGAAGAAGGTAGAGCTTCCCATCACAGTTGGAGTTTCAGGTTTTGGTCCATTATTGTGGTAGTGCTAAAACCGCTAAACCGCTTTGTCTTTACTCAACAGCGTCTTTTACATGAAGCGCTAACACTGGCGCGTCACGCTAGCCGTCAGTGTTGCTGCAGTGTTCATGTTCTCGATCAAATGTTCCATATTCATGTTCAATTTACAGAATTTTTTTTATTTTTTTATCTCCCGTGACGTCAATTGCTAATAGTTAGCAACCAACAAAGCTGACACCCACAAATGTACCTTCTAATTTTCTGCCCCTCGTGTCTGAGCTCATGGCATGAATGTGTGGATACGGACTGAAGAACATCAAATCATCAGAACATTTCAGTATTTATTTTGACAGAGGTGTTTTCATGTTAAAAAAAAAAACAAAAAACAGATTGAAGTGTCAAAGAAGGTAACGCCTTCACTGTTTGAGGGTTTTTTTTTGTTTGTTTTTTTATGACAGCAAAGGTAACAAAATAAATTCAATAAATTCCGTTTGTCATCCACATTCCTCCCACATTCAACAAGCATTCAGATGCTAACTGACGGTTCAAAGTTGTCCATTTTTACTAAGAGGCTGTGATGTACCCACGTCTCGCCCTGAGTAGCTGGGACAAACCCAGCCCCCGAGGCTCCAATAATGAATCATGAATCTGAGAACTGCACCTGTCAACCAACTTCAGTTCATCGAAGTGAAAATCGTGTTTCCGAACAGCCATTTTGACCTCAGCTTCAGCGGTGATGAGGAGAACACTCTACCGGGTCCTGGTATGAATTAGAACGTCCCGGCCTCGCCAGCCTTGCTGCCCTCGAGCACCTCATTTCTGGATCACCTTGCACCCGCACCGTCGACGGACTGATTCTGATTTACGACTTCCAGCCACTGCTTGGATTAGAAACCCACACATCAGTGGTCCGGTCTGAAAACCACCATGACCTAGCAGGTACCAAGAGCTCCCTCCGGACTGCAGCTGAGACCTTCACGGCTGCATAAGAAGGAGGATATTGGACCGGTTCAGTGTCGAGGCTGACATATTAAAACCAGAGTCTGGAGATTATACTTTAATCCAGAAGTGGCAGGAGAGGAGCGCTGAAGGCCGAGGGCCAGTGGACTCTGGAGGGTGTAGCGGAGAGGAAAATTAGAAAGTCTGCGAGTGGACCGACAAGGATACTGGGACCGAAAGTGTTGAGAGTAGCAAATATAAGTGCTTGTACTGGATGAACAAACAACTTGTTTATTCATGATGATGGCAGACTGGATTAAATCACATCATTAAACCCAGCAAGAGGAAGCAGAAGAAAAACCAGTCCGCTTTCAGCTTTGACATTTGCCTTCACTAATTCGGAATTCGGATTTTGAGGATGACTGCACTGCGGTTTTTTTATTGTGTATTCTTTCATGAATATTTAACTTCATAAAATGAGAAAATCATCATCCAAGCGGCTCAAAGTTTGATGTGGCTGTCATCTTAGACATTACTAACCAGTCCCTCCATAGTGTCAGAAACGATGGAGATGGATCTGGCGGTCAGCCATGTTTGTTTACGTGCGCCCCGTATAGTGTTCTGGTGACGCTTTGCTAGTCAGTTCCGCTTTTTAGTTGCATCTATTCTACATTTAAATCATAAGAATTTGGATATTTATGAATGGATTCAGAATCGTTGACGTCCGAGTCACGACAATTGGCTGCAATATTTGTGTGCAAAGCGTCGCATATGACTTCATCTCAACAAGGAGGGAGGGAATATGATGCCGCACATGCCGCGTATAGGGGAAGGTGAAAGGAGACTAAAGTGATTGGTGGGATTGGCGGGAAAGTCGTGGTAGTCGGAGAACATTCCTGCGCTTCACCGAACTCAAAGGGATTGGTTGGAACTGTGTTGATAGTTGCGATCACAACATCGCCACTGACTAAGGTTTGTTCAGGTCTGAAAACTGAAAGAACGAGTCATGTAATGACCTCCTCCACGATCCAACAATTGATCTTAGATTGATAATCCATTTTCCTCAGCAGCCAATTCTTTTAATTTCGTTCCGGCCAAATTGATTTTCACTCGTCTCCCATTGCTCTGATTCGGGGTGGATGGTTCTGGAGCGATGGAAAACATGATTGCTCTGCGCTTGTCTGACATTTAAGGTCTGATCGGTCGGAACAATGGCGAGGAAGCCGCGGTGGAGACTCAAATATAAAAGTGAGAGCCAGTCAAGTGCGAGGTTGGTCGGTCGGGTGGCATTTCGGGACGCCTGCGTGTGGGTGGTGAAGGTGTGCGAAGCTTTGGAGTGGAAGCTCAGTTGCACACAAATCAAATCTTCTAACACAAATAAACTTCTGGATCTGGCCTGGCACTGGAAGCAGTGGTCTGGTGGGGACCATCACGAGAAACCCTCAGTAGTCTATTATATCGGGTCTGAAACTTCAATATTCCTACGACCAATATGGTGAGTCACGATTGCATCAGATACATAGTTATATAGCTAATACTACAACACAAACATTACAATAAATAACCTACTAAAGCAGCTGAACTTTCCAACTCGACCTGTTGCTGATGGTTCTTCCACGTCTCGGCTGTTCACTGAGAGAGACCGCAGACCAGCTCACTTGTATATCCTATTATGTTTCCACGGAATAAAGTGAGCAACAACCAGGGGCTGATAAACAACAGGAGAACGTAACACACCATGTTGTGTTGTGCTCGTGGTTTGACAAAGACAAGGACAAACCAAGTCAACTGGTCTTCAGTCAAAGCACAACAAGGACGATGTTTTTGTCCCAAAATAGTACAGAGACTGGGTCTGCCCTAGGGTCCCCTCCATCTGAGTGCCTCCCCTAGGAGGAATAGCAGCTCTCCACATAGTTCCTCCTGGATGACTGAGCTTTTCTCTCCAAGATAGAGTCCAGGCAGAGAAAACTGAGGACCTCTAGGAGTCTAGGAAAATATTGGTGCACTAAAATATTGCTATGTTTGATGCCACAATACTTCAGTTTTTTGTCAATAATGCTTTTATATGTTCGTGTTTATGGAGAGTATGAAGGTCTCTGACTGCAAACCTCCAACACCCTTCACCTCCATGTAACAAGCATGTAATCTCCTGAGGGTGCAAGCTTGTCAACGCTAACCAGGACAATGATTGAATCTGAAGAGGAAAGACTGGGACTCGCAGCATTCAAAGGAGCAGTAAAGACTGGTCAAACTACCGTAAAATGTGCCACACTGAAGTCAAATAATGGACCACATCAAACCTACGATCTCAGCATCGCACCGATGGAGCTTCTTCTTCTTCATGACTGAAGCCATTGCGCATCTTGTCAGGATAGAATGCAAAACACACAAAAGTCATAAACCAGTAGGCGGAAAATATGACTTTCTTACAGGAGAACTTGACAGATGAAGCCCCCAAAAAAGAATTGGATCATTGGACTAGGACTGAGAGACAAGACAGCTTCCCATAAAACAGAAAAAGTAGTACTGGGGCCCAAGCCAGGGAGTGTTGACAAAGAAAGAAGACAACATGACTCCTATGTTTTATGGTCAACTGTCTCCTTTTGGAGATGCAACACAAGGGTTCTCTTCCGTCAAGACTCCAGGGTTGTAAAGCAATTCAGTTAAGTGGGAGGCGGCGATCGCTACCCCAGATAATCGATGTCCACAGCTGAAGGCCACAACTCCAGTGAAAACTTGTTGCTACAGTGCGCAGTGAAATGGCTTCAAAGCAGGGTCCTGTTGCTTCTTCAGGGGCGCCTGAGGTGAGCAGTGGTGGATTACCAGCCAGAACTGTTAATGGCTCCAACAGCTCCAGACTGGGAAAGGCATTAGGAGAGATTTGTGAAACACTGTGTGAAATCTGAATGACAGTGAGTTAATGAACAACTTGGATCCTGTCGGCTTGTGTTTGTGGTCGATCTCATTAGGAGCACTTCCTCGTCTCATTGCTCACGTAACAAGGGCAGAATTAAAAGTGATGGCTGCATTAGTCGCCAACTCACGGGAGACATACCCAGGAGAGTCCATGTTGAGGAGCAGCCATGAACTGCACTCTGGGTTTTAGACTCTTGAATTATCGCCATCGCCGACGGCCATATATCCACCCTTCAACGTCTTCCATGTCCAACATTCTTGGTCCAACACTGTCTCTCCTCTCCATGAATCCACACCATCGGGCCTTGCCAACTTTGTCTCCAAGCTTGTAACTCTGATATGCTCCAAATGACGACCTCAGCATCCGCATCTCTGACTCCTGAGACTCAGACCACCTCTTCATGACCTGTATGTCTCCAGGACCCAGAAATGTGGAGGTCAGTGCTGACCCTTCTCACCCTGGTCATGGACTGTTTGTCATTTCAGACCAGAACCTCCCGCGTTTTTCCCTCTGTTGTCGGACTGTTTGCAGTTTCCATTCTTCTAATTCTTCTTCTTCTCCTTCTTTAGTTTTGTTCATTATTGCCCGGCGTACCAAAGCACTTTCCTAGTTGGTAGGATCCTCACTGGCCTTGGCAATATAGCTGATTCTCATTCTGACATATGACATCAGACATACTGCACACCATGGCAGTGACTGTCCTCCATTCATTTCAAAGTCCTCACTCTTCCTTCTCCTCCCTCTCATTCTTTCTCCCTCATCTCCTTTGTCTTCACTGCTTATTTGAATCCACCATGTCGTGGATATGACGGTAGTACTGTGACAGTTGAAAAAGCGTTTTCAGTTGGACCGTGCTGGAGCTGGTGTCTGCCTGGATGTGGCAGAGAACACCTCCAGACCAGCAATAGCCCACAATTAAACTCTGACGCACAGAATCCTTCCAAAAATACTCCGACTGTAATGGAAATTGACTAAATTTCAGTTTCAATTTATGAAACTGCACGTCCCAATTTGGTTAAGAGCCGGGCGGTTGAGTCATGGAGCTGTTGTGCTGTCAGATCTCTCGCACATCGCATCACAGCACCTTAGGAGTCAATAGCCAGACGACAATTACACCCTGATGGAGGCAATCTCCACGACATCCACATCGCACAAGTCATCTGTCTGACGTGTGCAGCCAGCAGGGGGTGTGAAGAGAAATGACGCTGTTGCTGACTGAAGGAGCTCGGTGATGAGATCTGTCGGCGATTTCCTTGTCAATTTCATGAAAGAAAAATCTGTTTGGTTATGTTTTTTTGTTTTATATATAGCCATTGATACTACAATGACCTTGAGTTTGTGCCATTTGTGTTGTGTTTAAGTGATGCAGTGAGCAGTGATGAAAGAGTCAGAGGAGGCAGACAGCGGGTAGAATACAATAGTGTAATTACAATTATACAAAAATACAACAAAAAGCATCACCGAACCAGAAGAAATAAACTGAAGTCCAAAATCCAAAACGTCAGTGAACCGGCCTGAGTCCACAATGGAATAATGTCCAACAAAAAGCGTCACCGAACCGGGAGAATGAATGAAAGTGGAGTCTGTAAATAGAGAGAAGAAACACAATGAACACTTAAACACAAATTTAACTACAGTGGTCGACAAAATACAAACTCTGAACACCAGTGTTTCAGAAAGAGTGATCAAAAGTAAGTCAACGAACGGATAAATGAGCGAAGGAACAAGGGCATCCGAGGAGAGCCAGTTTACCATAGGATACAACTGAAGTCGATCGGGCACACATTGCTGGAGTCCAGGTGTTTTTATGCTCAGACGATGAGTGGATAATGAACTCCAGCCGTGCCCCAAAACAGGAAGGAAAGTGGGAAACACAAAACAGGAATTGTGGGACAAAATATAAGCAGATCATGGCAGTATGAGTGGTGAAAAAGAAGAGTGTGAAACTCAAGCCCTAGGGGAGACTTTGCAAAACGTAGGATGATAGGGGAAGGTAGCACCTTCCTCGCTTCCAATGGCTAGAATCCCGCTCCTCCCCTGACCCTAACCCTAGCCAATTTCAAATTGAGTTATTCTGCTGATGAATGAACAGCTCCGCCAGAAAAGACTCCACTCGCCCTATATTTAGAGATTTAGAAACAAAGAAACACCTTTGCGCTAACACGCAAACTGAAAATTTGCCTCTGGAAAAGATGCTTTTCATAAACTATGGCCACAGTGGAGATCTCTGGTGGCGGGTTTACATATAAACGGAGCAAAACGGAGGAACGGCTGGCAGTCGACATCACAGTATGTGGATCTTTTTGGATTGTTGAAAACACTGTAAATTGACCTTTTATTTATTAGCCTATGGTTGACGGTATAACACATGAATGTAAACTGAAAATCAATGCATAAAAAACGTGCTCCAGTCACGAACCGCCAACCTCGTGAACATCCAAAGTGACAAGCATAAAAACTCAAAAGTCTCTTCATATAGCTGTTTCAGCCTGCCCTGAGGGTGAGATGGCATTTTCTGGGCCAAGTAGTAGAGGTGCAACAAATACATTAGAAATGGCATCGATAAGGACAATGAATTCTGAAACTCAAGGTGGACGGGACTTTTACGAGAGATGGGAGCCTACGTGTCAGAGATGTTCTACGTTTAAATGAGCCTCACATAATTAGAACAGAGACATTTTGACTGGTCAATAAATCCATATTCCAGCAGTTTGGACAGCGATCCCTGGTGTTAGCAGTCACCTGATTCGCCATAACCTATTTTGAATCGACAGAGTTCATGACCCTTTCAGTAATCTCAGTAAAAACACACACAAAAAACAACAACCATTAGCCCAAGCAAACAGGGACCTTCACAAATCTGTCTGAACAAGAACTGACATCATGAACAAACATAAAGAGCTAACTGCAGGTTTAAAGTGTAACTCCCACACTGATCTTCTGCTGTGTGTGGCTGTCATGGCAGAGAGAGTAATGGTGCAGTCCCAGCTGCCTATATCTTGACAGAGCAGATAATGGGATGTCCCAGAGGGATGTTGCAGCAAATGGCTTCTCAGGTAATTGTATTCTGCTGCTGTCCTGGGTTCTTTTTGTCAGAGCGGGCTCGATATGGCTGCTGACACCAGGGTCGTTTAGGGAGGTGCGCTTCATTTTCAGGAAAAGTAAAAAAAATGATTTTTTATTAACATGGGAAAAGCAGATCTGAGGTCTGATGTCGTCCTCCTCAAGGCCCCAACGAAACTCCTCATCCACATGGTAGGTCCACTTCATATATATATATATATATATATATATATATATATATATATATATATATATGTCTGTGTGTGTGAAAACTAACCGTGCTTGCTTTTCAGCAAGGTGCGGAACAATTGGCTGAAGTTAAAGGTCATGTTTGAAGAACAGGTCTGTCCAAAATACTGTGAGTGAGTCAGTCGAAACTAACACCATCCACATATAATATTCAGATGTGGTGTGCCGTGTAACAGTGCCAACTGCCAGTGTTTGGTGGGGGAAGCTGCTTCTGCCTCCTTCAGAATCTCTTTCTTTTGCTTGTTCTGTCTGTAGTATGTCAACTGAAATGTAGTTTGCCAACTTTGCTCACTTTTCCCAGAACAACTCTAAATGAAAGAGCTCAAAGTACAAAAGGAGAAGTTCAACAGAGTGAGGCAGCAAAATGATAACAGGCGACCAACACTCAGTACGGGAAATGGAGAGATGCAAGTTACATTTAGAAAGCGGGGCACCACAGGGGTCATCACTTGCACCATTTGCTGCAGGATTTCACAGAAACCTTGCAAGAACTCAGGGAAGACATCCACAGATTTATCGAGATGCAGACAGCAGAGTGCTGTGGGTCTGCAGTGACACCGTCGATGCCTCTCCCTGTCAGGCAGCAGCACAGCTGACAAAATGATGTCATTAAAAGGATCATGTTTTCGACACAGCCAGGGATTTTCTCTTCATAACCTGAAGACATTCTCCAGTCTCACTTTCGTACTCCTTCTGATCACCATTTCCAGTGTCTTGTTCCTCAGCAGTGACTCACTTTCGCCTTCTCCCATGTCAAAAATGGGATGTGGAGAATCAAACATGCCCTCTTCTCCACCAGCTGTGTTCAGGTGGCGCTGTTTGTTGTATTCTACGAGTGACTGGACTCTCTGGCGGAAGAGCTGGATGAATAGAACGGTTTTACTGAAGTTAGCTTCTGGTATTGCTACTTTGCTGGGATGTAGGTTGGTTCCCAGCCAGGTTTAGGGATTGTACTGTAGAGTCGTAGTAACAACAAGTTTGTCGCCTCTGCCTTAGCTCTCTAGTCAAGACCTCAGGTTTCATGTGTTGGTTTCAGTCCGACTAGAAATGTTCCTTATATATTCCTTAATCTGCACTGCAATAATCTAGAAGCCGACTATTTGAAAAACTCACTGGACATCTACGGAGACAAATTGTCTTTCAGAACCTCAAAAGTTACAGTACTGTTCAGGGTCGGTGAAGTCAGATAGTTGAGGGAATCTAAGTGAGTCCCTTTAGTTCTAGAACCAAGACTCTTTTTGGAAACGGACAAGGAAATGACTCGCTCTAACTGTTGACCAGGTTTAACCTCAAATATGGAACTGATTATGAAACAAAAACTTCTGGAATACCTGAAGGAGTAGGATGTTGAAAATAAGGTCAGTGGACATTTCAAGTTGAGCTCTTTGGGCATCTAAGGGATGTGAGGAAACATCACACACATCTGCATCGAGCTGCAATGATTCAAATCTCATCATGAAAATACCAGCAACGTTCTTTTCTGTTTCCACATGGAGCTTCACACGATGTGGCCCATGTTCACTGGCAGCTCACGTGTGTGCAATTAACACAGTTCAAAGGCTCGGACTGACCCTACACGCCACAGCCGCGGGCGCAGCGGGGCGCCGACCAGGTCCACACTCAGGCCCAGATCCGCTCCAGGGGGCCGAGTGCAGACTTAATGATGATCTGTCCTTTATGTTTTGGTCTGAGGGTGTGAATTCGGTGGGACGGTGCTCGTGGCTGGAGGTGAAGGATGGTGGTGCAGCGTCTTTCTCATCTCCTCCATCAATATTTGAGATACACAAGTGTTGTCACTGATGGGAGGCCAACTCTGTAACCGACATATGCAGCACGAAGCAGTGTAGAATCCCACAAACCAACATCTGAGCTGCCATGTGATGACGTTCAGGCGTCACAGAGCACCGCGGCGTGTGCAGGGAAATAGAAGATGCAAGGGATGAAACAGTTCAGGAGCTCATTCATGCTGGGATGTCAGCTGTTTGCCAATGCAACATCTCCTGAGATGATGCATTGGGCTCGCACTGCGATATGGATTAAGACTGGCACATGGGTGGAGAGGCCCTTCGAAACGAAGAAGCATTGAGCAGGATTATAGACAGGAACATGTGAAGCAAGCAACGACGCGTGTATTAAGACTGAAGTTGAGAGACAGGCTCGCACCTGCGGAGTTTCAACCCAGGGAATAAAATGTTTGGCAAGGTCACGCAAGTCCATAAAGGAGATCAATCAGATGACCAGAGACAAATAAATTTATTTACCTTGAGAAGAAGATTAAAATTTCATAATACCATGGTTACCTTGTTTGTTGTTGTTACCATGTACCATGTGATTTCCTCTTGCTCCTGTGGGTTTTCTTGCAAACCGAATATGTGTCAAGAAGTTCCTTATATTTGGACTTGAGAATAGCTTTTGTGGACTTCGCCATCTTCTTTTCCGACCTTGAGACCTGGAACACACTGAGCTTGACTCTGATGCTGTTGCCATCTCGGACTTCCGAGGAAAGCGGTGTGGAGCACAAGTCATGGGGAGTCACTCACCTCCCAGGCATTCACACACAGTAACCCATGAACATAGTTCAGATGTGCTCAAAACACACATGTGGACAAGGAGACACAAAAGTATCTGGCTCAGGTCAAACAGACACACAGGCACGTTTTTTTTTTCACTGTTTTCACTGTACTACAACACTTCTTAAGAGAAAATGTTCAATGCCGGACTATACATTTTATTTTTAGTTTCAATTTTGTGGGCCAGTCTACAAAGCTTATCAGATTTATGTTTCATGGTAAATTTTATTATGTACTTTCAGTCTGTCTGGAGAGTGAAAGAACATTTTTACAATTCTCAAGATATTCTCCGGTGAAAAAATCTGAAACAGAAAAGTCATTCCACAATTATCTTTTATCATTTATATCGACAACAGTTTTCATATAATAATTACACTATATTTCAACACTTATTTTGCTTGACGGCTCCTCACATCAGCCACAGTATGCAGTGAGGTCACGTCAGCAGATCCACCAGGAGAAGTGGTAACAATCTCCTCTGATAAAACCAAAAGCTCTGACTCACTGTCGGAGCTGCAAATATTGTAAGACGTACTTTCACTTCAGATGTTGGAGTCGTCAGAGAACTAAAGGCAGATCTGTCAGCTGCCGTTGAGACTCAAATTGGATCTGAGAAGAGAAGAAAGTGGAGCTGTTGCGGCGATAAAACTCTCTCTGACAGCAACATGAGTGAGTCTGGACTTCCCTGGGCGGTGCAGCAGTGAAGGCAATATTGACATCACGTCCTCTGCGCTTCAGCTTCTTCTCCTGTCGGATGGGAATCACAGAAGTGAGACGCAGCTGTGCGCCGTGGCGGCCTTTTTGGGGGAATAAAGTGGCGTTTGTCAGAGTTGCAAATAACAACAAATCTAACCGACGCTCCAGAGAAACAGATGATGGGACCCACGAGCTGTCCAAACCCAGCTCCACTGAGCCTTCTCAGCCTCCCCACGTCTGCTTCAAATTGCTGTGACAGCATCTGTTGCTTTCTGACTCGCGGACCACCCAAACCGACGACTGGTTTTCATTCTGGGCCACTTTCATCCCCGAAACAGGAACGTCACTGTAACGCCTGCAGGTCGTGCGCAGGAGGAATATTAACACATACATGAATCCTGGTGATTGAGCGTGTTTACCTGCTGCTTCCTGGTGATCTGGCTGGTGAGAGAGAAGACCTGGGTGAGAAGTAAATACAACAGGTCTTTACACGTCGAGGACCATCTCGTCCACATGTGTTTTGTGAAGGCGATGTCCTGGGAAAGTGGTCCAGTGAGGTGTATCATGCCAAGTGTGCATCCTGCCTTCCACCGCTTCCTCCCTCTGCTCAGGTTCTGAGCTTTCGACTGAATAACAATGACTATATTAGATGTCTTCCCTGTGAATACTCCCTCAGACCACATCCTGGACTGTGATCTCTTTGTTTCTTGTAACTATATTTCACTGTTTTTTACAGAGGATGACCAATTTGTTTGTTTAAAACCGAGTCAGTGACTAGATTTCACGAGTCCTTCCCAGAATATAACCAATTCTTCATTTATTTCAGAAGTCGTCATTGGACTGTGACTTTGTAAAAGAGTGAGAACCAGCAGTGTGGACTCGAGTCGCTCTTAGTGTTGACCAGGTTTGACTGTGACTCCTCTAAGCATTAGTTTCTTTTCAATGACCGGTCCCAACTTCACTTTTTTCATCGCACATCTGTTAGGAATCCAGTCTGAGAAAACTTGACTCTCTAGCATCGAACTATTTACTCCATGTCTCCCCCTCTTTTGGTGCTAACAAAGCGTGAAAGAAGCCTTTACCGTGCTTCATGACTTCCTGTCGAAACCTCTCCCTGCGATTGAGTCCGGCTCCGAGCTGAAGTAATATTATGACATTTCAGTAACGGAAGTCATTCCCAGGTGTTGTACATCACGTGTCCAATAACAATCTCAAATTTGGCTCCTGGTTTTCCGCACTATATTCAAAATTACTTAATTTACAGGACAGCCGATTCACATGTGATTTTGAAACAGACATTTTCAAACTGTTACATTTAAATGGCGGGTTACAATGTCTTGCTAGTTGGTGGGCTCCTCACTGACCTCAATAAAGCTGATTCTGAATTACTATTGTCAAGGTCGATGTGTTCACGTTGTGTTTCCTTTGTCTTTACTGACTCCTGGTGATAGTTCGTGTGTATTACATTGCACTCGCAATTTCGAATTCTGGCAGGAAAAAACAGCAAACGCTCTCAGTATATATATATATATATATATATATATATATATATATATATATATATATATATATATATATATATATATATATATATATACACTCGTCCTCAAAATTATTCATAACCTTGATAATACTTGTGATTTTTTTTTTCAAATTTGTGTGTCAGTTATATGTGGCCAACAATTGAAAGAATGACAAAAAATATTTATTTCTGGTGTGCCCAAAAATGACTGACAATCTTTCAACAAAATTACCACATTTGGCACATTTATGTTGAAAGACTGTAAGGGATATGAATAATTTTGAACATGGCATTTTTGGAGACGGCAAAGATAAATATATATATATATATATATATATATATATATATATATATATATATATATATATATATATATATATATATATATATATACACTTTCATACTTTCAATTGTTGGCCACATATAAGTGACAGACAAATTTAAAAAAAAAAACCAAAAACAAATCATTAATTTCTTCACAAAATCTCGTAATTGTGTGTGACTTTTCATATATTTAGTACCTTCGTTTGTTTGAAACACAGTGGAGTCCAGCTCTTGGAAATGATGAGCAACATTGACCCACCTCTACATACAGCAGACTGGACTGTAAAATAAAAACACTCAAGCAGCACAAGTGCTTGGTTTGGCCCCCAGATGTCGCTGTGTGCGAGCATGCGTCATCAGTTTCCGTCCTCTGATTGGTTGGTCAGAGGAAGCCTGCGAACGTCTGTACTTTCCTAAAACTTCATCAATAACAATGTGTGAGGGTGAGAAAGAAATTGACTTTATCTGGAACTTACTTGAAAGTCAATGTTTAGCGCGGAGCCTGACATTCACAGGTGATGCTAGCCAACCCATTAGGCTAGCTTAGCTCCAAACACCAGCTGGTCAGGTAAGTGTTTTATTCAATATGTGTCATGTTTGGAAATGCGAGGAGGTCATACGGTAGCTCATATATGTGTCTGGTGCTCGCCATTTAGTTCAATATGAATTTGTAAAATAAAATAAATCAATAAACTGCCACTTCCACGGACTCCAAATTCACATATAAAGAACGTGTCGTTCAGTTTACCTCAACAAGTAATGTTCTAAAATACTTTGCAATGAATGGTTTTCAGTTCAACGTCAAACGTCTTCTTCTTTTTTTAAATCTCCTTCTGAAATTCGTGGCGGATAAAACCAATACATGAAAAACCTCATTGTGTGGCATCTTTGTTATAGTACATAACACTGTAGCTTCCAGCCCAAATGGTTCGTGTGTAATTGATGTCACTGAGCACAAACAGAGGGGCGTATTTTATCATTCACCTTTAGCTGGTATCATAATCCCCGATTGTAATTGGATGCAGGCTTATGTCCACACATTTAAAACCATCTTGGTAATCTGACATTCTCTTGTGACACACTGGGTTAGCAGAGGAGGGATTACACACCTTACCGGAGAGAATACAAGAGAGGTAGGAGGGTTGGAGTCTTTCTAAATATGTGTGTTTGTGTGTGAGGTTTAAAGATTTTCCTGTCAATTGTTTGGTCCTTACATGACCTGTAACCTTTTCCTATCTTTTGTGGAGTCGACGCTCCCTCTTCCAGCAAACTAGGAGGTTGTGTTGTTGTGGCGCTCATCTCAAAACTCAACACACCACCAGCATCATTTGTGTTACATTGTGGTCCTTTAAACAGCAGAGGAGTGGGACTTGGTTACAAAAATTTATACTAGTTTTGTTTTCTGTCACTCTCCTCAGCACCTTCTGGTCTGATGTGTTGTCCTCCATTGTCTCGTATGCACTGCTTTTATGTGTCTCAACATTGATTTCATTATTGCATCCGTTCACTGCTTTATAGTTGGATTTTATTTGTATTCATTGCATCGATTTGCTTCTTTTTTGTCACTTCTGGTTTCTATTTCTGGGAATTAAATAAGTCAACCAGCGATCTCCTCACTTCTTGCTGAGATAAGAAAAAATGTCATTATTTACGTTGTAATATTAAGAATGAAGGCAGTTCCCAGAGTGTGCCAGCAGGTGTCAGCGTTTCCTTGTCTTTAAAATAAAGAGTTCAACTTTAGCCTAGATAAATGATGCTCATATATATATATATATATATATATATATATATATATATATATATATATATATATATATATATATATATATATATATATATGAATATTGCTGAGATACATTTTTTGTTTGACAGTGTCAGTAAAATTGGTCCATTATACTTCACTAACAGGCCAATTTCACTTTTCCACTACTCCTCTGCCAGACTTCTCCAGGTTCAGTCATGGTGGACGCAGCGGCGGCCGAGCAGTTCCTGGACACAAACCCGCAGTTTGCCAAGCAATACTATGACATCAACTTCCGACCCAAAGTGGTGTCCGACCTGCTGGACAGCAACCGCAAGACGGCAGTTGACACCAGTAGATTCCATGATCTGACTGCGGTGGACGAGAGCGAGATCCTCTTCGACCTGGTCCGAGACATCCAGGACAACCTGCAGATGGAGAAGTCTGTCTTCAACCTGATGAGACACCTGAGCTTCATGATGAGAGCCGACCGCATGAGCCTCTTCATGTACCGACAGAGGAACGGCGTGGCGGAGCTGGCCACCAGGTGACCAGAGAAGGTCTGGTGCTGCTTTGCTAACGTGAGTTTTTAATCCGTTTTGCTCCATCAGGTTGTTTAACGTCCACAAAGATGCTGTGTATGAAGACTGCCTGGTGCCACCAGATAGTGAGATCGTTTACCCGCTGGACATGGGCGTTGTGGGCCACGTGGCTTCCACCAAGAAGATGGTCAACATCCCTGATGTGTCAGAGGTAATTCCCTGGAAAATATAATCCTGGTATTTTGATAAATCTGGGGGAACAGTAGGAAGCTTGTTTGAGAACATCAGTGGCTCCTGTTGAGATAGAGAAGTCGACTGGTCAGCCCAGGACCTTAGGCTGTATCCCAATAGAAACAATGGAGTTAGTATCGTGGATGGTTTGCAACTAGTTAACAGCAGGACTCACAAATGTTTGTCAGCCCCCGACACTTCAGCTCCTGTGATGGTCCTATTGTGAATGGAAGAGGGTGCGCATCAGTGCTTTGGGTGACAGATTTTCTTAAAGTATTTGGACAGAATAGGCATGAGTGCAGACGTTTGTGAGGTTGCTAGCTTAGATCCTCTGAGGCATTTCATTCTGCATTCAACTTGAGTAGTGTCTAAAAAGAGCCCAGTCTTTCACAAGAGAAGTGCGTCTGCTCCTCCATATTTTAAACAGGAAAGTAAGTTAATGGCTTGCATTTGTTGGACTCATTTCCGACCATAGACACAATAAAAAGGAGGTCAGGAGGCGGATCCTGTGTGGAATAGGCCTTGGGTGCACATGTGAATGGGTGAAACAGGTCGATGTTTCTTTTTAAGGAGAGGTTTAAGAGTGTGTTGAACGTTGTGTGAATGTTAGGAAAAAGGCAACCACTGCCGTTGTATGGCAATTTAGTTGTCACAGAGATGTTGGGTGGAACAGGTGGAGACAACATTGATGTAGTTGTAGTGGTGATGATTCATAAGAAGTGTAGCTCTGGTTTGTAGGCATGTCGTTGAGACAAATCTGAAGTTATCTTAGTCAAATGAGTATTGGGCAGTGATTCCTATAGTTTGGATGAGCAACGATGAAGGGGGTGAAGAGGAGAGGGTGGCCGGACTGGAATGGGTGGGGACGACTTTCAGGAGGGATCTGTGACAGCTAGAGTGTAGGGGATGGCAGCGGGGCCTCCTGTGATCTATGGTTAGAGAGAGAGCAGCTCTGACACAGTGACAGGAAGCAGAGTTAGAAGTGTCAGAGTTGACGGTGCACAAGATTTCATTGGGAATGACCAGGAAAGACATGATACACATGGAGTGAAGTTTGAGGAGAATGTCCAGGGTTTTGTCACTGGCAGTGATTTGATGGGAAAGTATTGTCAAGGCGGTGCCACTTTGACAAGAAACCACGACGGGATTCCCTATAGTTCTGGGTCCAGACATGATTTGGACACATGGAGAGGAGAGATGGGGTACATTGGACAAAAAAATCCCAGAAATAGCAGTACTGACAGCAACTGTCGGGAGCAAAAGAAGGGGCTGTGGTGGGTGTGAGGAAGGCAGAAGCGGGTGAGAATACGGTTGGACTGTAGAGGTCTGACACGAGGCATCCAAAATAGCTGGGGCTGTTTTTAACCTGTGTCAAGCACATGTTCATTTGAATGCTTGAGGTGCGTATTGACATGTGTATGGTACAGCATGGATCATGGATCAGAGTCAGAGGACAGATGCATGTAAACACAGGACTGGGATCATCCACAGGGTTCTAATTCAGAGCTCGTTCTGCAGGTAAACTAAAAGGAGTCACAGTCTGTGTGATGCTTGTCCATTTTCAAATTCCAATTCAAGCGACTTAAACCAATTGTATTCCCCACGCAAGGTACTCAAGCGTTTGCAATTGAAGTAGCCTGCAGAGACTCTTGTTAACCACCAGAGAGCGACACCATATCACTGTGTCCTCCTAATTCCTTCCACTAAAGCCTGCACAATCTCATTACAGCCAATACCTTTGGCATTTCAAACGCTGGGACACTCTGTTTCCTCGCACAGGTCCAATTTCGTCCACTCCACTCCTACAGATGAAAACAATAAGTGCACCATCGCAGCTCTGCCTCTGTTACGGTGACATTTACACAACCATGACCGCCCACTCCTGCGCCAATAGATTACAAGTAACAATCTTCGGGTACGTTTTAGTTTCCAATGAAAGGCAGAGGCATGATTGACCGTTTGTTGTCATGATTGTGTGGAGTGTCAGTCGCCATCATTATTCTTGCAAATCCTCTGAGTCACCAGTCACGACTAGCTGCATGATGGCAATGTGGCAAGTGGAACAAAATAAAATCCGTCAAGCTTTAGCCCCTCCAGTCTCAGCGAAGGAGCAGCTAATGTTTCCTTATAATTGGTGGGCTTTATGATGCTAATGCTCCGATGATGGCCTTTCAGAGAGGACTGGGAATCACTGTCTCTGCCCCTTCTATTTCCATCACACACCAATCCAACTTTGGCAGTGGACTGTGGAGATTATATTTCAGCGGGATTACGTGCTGCTGCTGACAACATGCCCGCTCCTCTCTTCTATCCTTCCCACCTTCAAAGTGAACTTGGTAATCAAATGGTTTACAGACATCATGATTGAGGTGTGCGCCCGTGCATGGAAGGAGCGAGCGTCGGTGGGGGGAGGCGCAGATGAAGCTGGTTAATCTGCTCCGAATTAGAGCGAGCCCAGATTAGTCCCAGAGGTCATACGGGCCCTGTGGAGGCTTTTTTACACACTCAGCACAAGAACGTAAACTCCTTTCACAGTCCAAAGCTTCCATGTTAATTTGAAACTGTAAATTGCCTCCCGGGGTGAATATGAGTGTCTGTGTGGTCACATGGGCAGTCAACCTGACCGGAGCGTCACGCTCAACAGCAGCTGGGATTGGCTCCAGCATGCCCTGCCTTCTAAATAGAAAAATGGATGGGAGAAGAATGCCTATTAGTTCCGTGTGTAGGCTAGCATGATGGCGTGGGGCAGGGTTCTTGTGTGATGGGCTGATGAGGCTTCAGGCAACAGAGCCCACTAGATGCCACTCGCTCCTATAAAATGGTTGGATTTGAGCACCGTTCCAGTCCTCGCGAGACCTGCGCAGCGCTGCAATGTTGTCCAATCACTGCATTTCCTTTCTTTTCCTTTCCTGCAAATTCCACCAATCACTCGTCTCCTTTCACTTCCTCTACGCAGCATATGCAACAACATATTTCCCCCCTCCAGACGCTCACATTTGCTCACAAATATTGCCACCAAGGGTCGCAATTCGGACTTGACCGATTCCGAATCCATTCGTAAATGGCCAAATTTCCATCATTGAAATGTAGAATAGACAGCACTAAAAAGCGGAACTGGGTAGTGCAGCGTCACCCGAATGCGATGCGGGGCGAACGTAAACAAACATGGCTGACCTCCAGATCCATCTCTCTCCAGGCTGTTTCTGACTCTCTACATATCAGCAGCTACTGTTTTAACTGGCTGGATAAATGAGCCGCTGAACAACTCCGCTCACACACACAAACATTCCCCACCTTTACTTCTCAGACTCCGCCCATCCAAACATCCTTCAGTCTCCGCCCCTTGTTAGGAGCTCCATAACAAAACAACGAGCGCTCACTGCACGCTGTCAGCCGGGAAACTACTCATGGAACATCATCATAAAAAAGATGGACTTATTTTATTATCAGTTTTTATTTATGGACATTTATTTATTGGTTCCTGGTAAGAATCAAACAGCAGTGTGTTATTGATGGTACATAAAAGTTGAATGTAAAAGGCAGTAAATGATCGAATGACTTTGTTTATTTTTGACTAGGAGACTTGCCTTACAAAAACCCACACATCACACATACATCAAGATACACTTCAAAAGTCAGTGTTTGGAAGCAAGGAGAGGATGCTCAATGATCACCATGAGAAACGTGCAAGTGAGAAACAATGAATGGACACATTATGAAAGCAAACTTTATCCACACCTCTTTAAAAAAATGAATGCTGAAACAAGTGACGGACTCCGCATAAAATATGACTATGAAAAATAGACTAATTGAATCTTTATGACTAATGAGCGACGTCGTAAAGGCTCAAATTTACAGAGGCATAACATTTTTAATTTGATTATGTTATTAGAAAACCAACACATGATGACAAGCTGCTATATATAGAGTTGGAGTCACAGTATTTCCTGATTAGAGTAGTCGAGCGTTCCCACAGAGTGAGACGCAGCTGACAGAGCTCCGTTCAGGATCCTTTGCAAATAGAAGGCGTCATGTTTTGTGTCAAATACAAGCGGATTTTTCAACAGACAGGTGCCGACGTTTGCTCCCTCTTCATCGGTTGGATTTTATTCCTTCCTCCAAACTCACCCAGGGGTTCAGGGATGGTTTTGAGGTTCTGGATGAGGCCAGTTCTGTTGAGGTTGAGGGGTTGATTGTTTGCAGTTGATCCAGCGACGGAGGCGTCAGAAGACTGGGGTTTTAATGGGCCAGCTTCGCTTCCTGATGCAGGGAGTTCTGGAATGTGTGGATGGATTTCAGTGGCTGACCAACCAGGAGGAAGTTGCAGTGTTCAGTATGGACTGTGACCAGGGAGTGAATGAGGATGATAAGGAGATAGAGATCTGCAGATCGAGTGACAGTGAAAGAATATTGCTGCCTGGTGTTATGTGGCCCAGGGCTACATACAGCTTGTGGACGCACCTTTCAAAGACGTCACTGTTAACTCAGAGGTACAGTAGCCGGGTTATAGAAAGATACTGTGAAGGTGAGACTTTTGCCAGTTATTTCATACGTGTGTTAAAAAATATTTGTGAGACACCCAAAGTAAGATCTGATTTCCCTCATAATTTTGTGGAGCTGTCGTCGCTGCTGCTTTGGTGTCCTCTTGTGATGTGTTTAATCTGAGCTCTCCAATTGATCTTTTTCATTTCAATACGAGTAATTCTGTACGTACTAATTCAGATGGGACCAAGGCAGCCTCATCCTGGTGTGTTTGGAAGGTCGAGGTTTGATCCGGACACTGGAGACTCTAAAGCCCAAACTACACTCCCGCTAACGTCATCAGGCAGCCTTGGATTCAATTTCTCCATCAAGGGTTTAGTACGTTGGAGTCTTTCCACTTTATGCTCTGGCAGCTCATTTTGTTGTTTCACATTACACCAACATATCTTGAATTCTGATCTCAGCTGAGTGTTGTATTTTTTCCACGTATCTCTCCAGAGCAATCCTCAAGCTTCTATTTCTGTTCTTCTACAGTAGAGGTCTGTTGTTTCTGTTTATGTTCTTCTTCAGTACAGGTCTGTTGTTTTGTTGCTGCGGGACTGAATTTTTTTATTTTGATTCAATATGTTGAAGAATTAGCGGCAAACAATTGTATCACCTTACCATGTCTTCCGAATCCATGTTTTCTTGTATATTTCAAATTCCGAGTGAATGGAAATAGTGTTTTTCACTTCCCAAGACTTCATGAATGGAGAACACAAAAATACCAAAAATATTACGATGGCTACAAAAATGTAATGAACTCTATATAAAGCTTTTGACTCTTTGTTAACGCCTCATATCGTAAAAACTAATGGACCATTTACAAAATATTAGGGGCTCTTAGTACAGTATCAATCTCATGATCGCTAAGAAAAATGCTATTGACTCTGTGAAGAGAGAAATATGAGCCACTGACTGAAGATGAACATGGAAAAACAGACAACTAAAACCTGAATGTAGAGAAGAATAACCGGCGACTTAACATTTCAGGTTAACACAGAAAAATGTTGAAATGTATTTGCGTCTATATAAAAGATAAACATCGCATAAAGGGGTTGAGTCAATGTGAGCATTAAGAATGAAAGCAGACAACAAAAAGTTGGATTCCGCATCAAACGCAGTCGGAGGTTGAAGGTCGTTGACTATGTAAGACAAACGTCGAAAATAGTAATTGACTGCGTAATTGGTCTGTAATAACAATGAAAGAGCTTCAAGAAGTAAAACCCTCACCTTCACGAAAAGGAGGTTGGAAAATACAGAATGTTAGCTGTCGTGAAAAAGTGAGTCACTCCAACTGTTCTGAAAAAAGAAAACATTGAATTTGAATAAAGCAGGAAAAGACAGTCTCCGTGAATGAATCAAGAGATGTCTGCCTGGTGATAGGCTGATGGTGGAAGTTCGGTCTCGGCTGTGATTCATTTCCTTTTATTTCCCACAACAGAGATGTAAGACCTCGTACTGAATTCTTCAGGCTTTTTATCCAAACCAGACCATTTCCTCCAGCTGAGCTCCCCGACGAGGCACTCTCTGTTCCACACTCTGTTCCAACCTGACAACTAATGAGCCACTCTTCTTCTATTTCACCCCCCGAGGAACACAATTGATGACCCCTGCTGTACAGGAGGAGCAGCGGTGCGGGGCAGAGGTAGACCCCCGAGTTTGTGGATAATGGAAAACCTTTGCTGGCAGCTCATTTGTTCATCACAGTCAGGATGTTTTGAGAGCTGTGGTGGATGAAGAAGACCTGAATTCACTTGTGTTCTGTCTCTCTTTAGAGTCCTCATTACAGCGACTTTGTGGACGAGCTGACTGACTACAAGACCAAGAGCATCCTGGCCGTGCCGATCATGAACGGTAAAGATATGGTGGCAGTTATGATGGCAGTCAACAAACTGGATGAGCCTCGCTTCACAGCAAAGGATGAGGAGGTAACTTTATGTGAGATGTGAGGTCTGTTGTGGTGACAAATCTTAGTGGAGTTTCAGAGTTTCTAGACTTAGAGAAGGTCAGTCATCCAGGAGAGACTCAGAACAGAACCACTGCTCCACTTCTGGAGCCAGTTGATGTGGCCCTTTTAAATTCAGTTAACAAAAACTGGTTTTCCACCTGACGCGGATCATTCAGTTTATGATGGATTTATTGAACTCTGATGACCTAAACATGAATGCATAATTTTAAAAAAATTCCTGTAGGACTTTTGTAAATGTCATGACTCATTGTCTATTGTGTATTGTTCCCTCTGACCCCATTGTTCCTCCACACCTGGGCCATTGTGCGGCATCCTCATTGTATTTGTCACCAGCTTGTATTCTGCTCCACCAGACCCTGAATAAGTACCTGAACTTTGCCAACCTGGTCCTGAGAGTCTTCCATCTGAGTTATCTGCACAACTGTGAGACCCGGAGAGGCCAGGTGGTGCAGCACTGGAAGACCGCTTGTTACAGGAAATGCATTTGTGTTGACCTATATACGTTTGTTGTCGTAGGTGCTCCTGTGGTCGGCAAGCAAGGTTTTCGAGGAGCTGACAGACATCGAGAGACAGTTCCACAAGGCCTTGTACACTGTCAGGGCTTTCCTCAACTGTGACCGCTACTCTGTGGGGCTACTGGACATGACAAAGACGAAGGTCAGATCAGACTTCTAACAGACTGACAGACAGATTCACTGATTGTAGAGTTGCAAACGGTGTAAACCTCCAAACACTGGCCTCGAGAGGTGGTGAGGCAGACATGGAGTGCAATGTTTGCACTGTGGCTATTAGTCTTTTAAGCTATATTTGTTTGACCATCAATACAGAGCTCTTGCATTCCAGAAATTCCCTTTCCAATTGATGCTGACATAGCCAAATAACTACATGTATCACGCACCAAAACTCTTTTTTGAGGCATTTTTCTGTCCACACACCGGGAAGAGGCAGTTCGGCACTTAAGCTCTGTGGCGCTTCCAGGCACCTTGAACTCTACAGGTCGCATCCCTAATACCCTACGATTGAAATTGTTTTGACCTCACAACTTCTATACTGACTCCTGTCAACAGATGAAAGGTCATCTGGGAAAAGATGACAGTGACCATTCATTGAGGTGACCATTCGACCAATCTCCTCAGTTATGATGTCACAATAATATTCCTTTTTTTAAGCTATGATTTATTGATGTTTTGCAGTCACAGGGTTACAGCAGTTTACCCGCAGATGTCGGTATACACAAACATCAAGTTTTCATGGTTGTTGTTCTTGACATAAGTAATAACTATGAATAGAAAAGTTGAGAAACCAACAAACAGCACTCGTCTTTGCCAAGCCACCAGGTGAGTATCTGGTCCTATATTAAGTATATGGATGTTAAGTTTGGTCATAATGTCATGGTTACTTTATTAGAATAATAGTTCAGTTCCTCAAATGGTCCAGTAATCCAACATCTGCATAAATACTTCTTATTTTTCTTTTTTTCTGTTTACTCCTCGCTCCTGAGAGAAAAGTTATTTTCAGAAACTCCTCTGGGTGTCACGTCATTTGCACACATTTCCCTCTGTTTGATGTCAATGCATTTCACTTTCATCTTCCGAGTCAATGAGTTGGACCTCTGATCTCTGCGGCATCGTCTCCATTTATCCCGCATAACCGCACTTTCTGTCATTAATACATCTCGTTGGCCTCGTCTGTGGCGTAATTACACGCAGCTGCTGGGCGGCGGCCAACACCTGCTATCACGACGCAAACACATGTTGTCTGCCACGCGCAGATGGTTGCCGGGTAACAATGCTCCAGCGTTGGATTGAATCCCCCCAGAGTTATATTTAATACAGAAACTAACTTGTGGCGCGGCACAAATATTCTTCCATCCTGAGGGGTTCCTTTGCATTTTTAGGAAAGATGGATGGAGCGCACAGAGGAAGTGAAAAATGTCAAATGATCCCTAAAGATCGCAGTGTTGTGCCAAGATTAACATTCTCACTTGACAAATTGTTTCTGTGGGATGATGTGATTACTGGAAATATGACTTGTGGTGAATTTATCATCACGTTTTCAGAGTTGGAAGGTGGACTTGAAGTGTTTCTGCTCTTCTAAAGACATTTAATGAACATGTTTTCCAGGAATTCTTCGACCTTTGGCCTGTTCAAATGGGAGAAGTGCCACCGTACGACGGGCCCAAAACGCCTGACGGCAGAGTGAGTTGGAGTTGGAATTTCAAAAAACTTTCTTGACAGGAAGCCCAGTTAGGGGTGACAACTTTTTATACAGCTCCTGAGTTTGGAACGTTTTATAACTAAGAAGGTGATGGGATTTTTAGCAAAAGGTGGCTTTATTAGTGAAATGATAAAGGGTGTGTCCATGTGTGAGAGAGGGAAAGGGAGTGGTGGATTTGAAGAGCATCTTCTGGGGTAATGAAGTGCAGGCAGGGTGAAGATGTCTTCAATGTCTTTAAAGGACAGTAGAGGTCACTGTCATGATGTTAACAGACTCGGGGGTCAGGAGAGTCAGAGATGAAGATACTGAAGTTGTAATTGGGAGACATCACAGGATCAGAAATGAGGGACATGTATAGAGGTTTGGAGCAAAAGTTAGGAGGGTTTGTGGAGAGGAGTTGGACCACCGGAGTAGAGGAGGACAAACACTGAACGTGTGACTTGAGGATCAAGAAGCGCATGGAAACTTATTTTGTTAAAATTGTTGGACATCTGACCAAGATGTCTGTTCCTTTGTTTTCAAAGTAGAGACTCAGATTTAATAAAGTGATGTTTGATCATTCATTGGTGGATATATGTCGTGTGTATCTCCAGGAAATCATCTTCTACAAGATCATTGACTACATCCTGCACGGCAAAGAGGACATCAAAGTCATTCCGTGAGTCTCGTTGAACTGTTTAACAACGTTGTGTTATCATCTTTTCCTCTAAACCAGAGCAGTGTGTCTCTGGTGATTAATTCCAGTCCGCCGTTGAAGATGACTTCACTTTGATGACAATCTCCTGTTGTCTGCTCGTCTAGTAAACATTAATTACCACTGTCCAAACATTTTGCTGGAGGAAGAGGAGAGTGAAGGAATGATTGGGTTTGGTGATGATAAACATTGTCAGAGTCATTTAAACACTTGGCAGGATAACAGCCGCGTTATTATCTTGTTCTCAGCGCTTCAAAAAAAAATGACGGGTCCACTTGTGACGTGTTGTGTGATTCCACAGAAACCCTCCGGCGGATCACTGGGCTCTGATCAGCGGACTGCCGACGTATGTGGCGGAGACAGGACTGGTCAGTGTCTGACGTCTGCAGCCGAACTAGTGTGACAAGCTTCATCAGGACAAGGGTCTTCATCTCAAATCAGCCAGAGCTCATCCATACGAGAAGAAGTTTTACTCCACTTCATTTAATTCATTCATTGTCCACCGCTGTACCAGGCCCCGGGGGTGGAGCCTTGTGAGGCTTGTGAAGCCATAATGACTATTACTCTAGTGGGAAAAAAAATGTTAAGTGGCGAATTTACTTTTTTTTTTTTTCATATCAGGATATTTATTTATTTTTAATGCAGAGGCTGGGTGGTGGTCGTTTAAATTTTGCATTTTTGGACTGTCATGCAACATTTTCTTTAAAGCAAATTCAGACTTGTTTTTTAAAGGGATGTATTTTATAATGTGGATACAGGTGTAGATAACTTTCCTAAATTGAGGGTCCAAAGTTCAAAAGTGCCATTCGTTTTTGGATACTGAAAAAAAAAAATCCACAAATAATGATGTCATGTGAAGTATGATTTTTAATGACAGTCGTTTCTACCAGTTTCAGTATCAAAACTAATGTGATCATGTGGCTCCCAAAGCTAGGTACTGGCAACTCTCATGTCTCTTAAATTCAAGCTGAAAATATTTTCATTCTGAACCACTCTCTATTTCTTCACTCTGTTCCGGCGTCCAGAGTTCAGTTTAAGAAGTGTTAAGTGAAAAACTCTCTGTGTGCGATCAGATGAGCAGAACACCATTAGACCTTATTACACAGTTGTCAGAGAGCACGTCGCTGTGGAAATGAGATGCACTCAACCACTCGCTGCAGTGATGTATAATTGTACTCCTCTAGAGTCTTTATAATTAATCACAGAGCCCAAAAGAAAAAACCTGCCTCGTCCATGTATCCATCCATCCCTCCTGTCCTCCTCTTGTCCCGGCCTTTCATCGCTCGTCATTTTTCAGCCCCACATCATCTCTCCTACTGCCATTTTTCCTCCTCGCCCGCCTCCTTTCAGAAGGTGAAAACTTCATTTCTGCTCTCAACTGCCGTCATAAATTGCGAGAGAAATGTCAGGGCGGATTGACACTAATGGTTTGTGATATGGCACCCGGGGTTTTAAAAGGATTTAGTGTTGGGTCGGCCATGTCCGGAAATTACACCTGAGCATGGAGGTTTTTGCTGCTGAGTAAGCGACATGTTGCTGTTCATTGTTCCTTGTTGTTCTTTTCAAATGTTTCTGTTTGATCTCCAGATCTGCAACATCATGAATGCTGCCCAGGACGAGTTCTTCGCCTTCCAGGTGAGATGGCTTCAGCCGCATCTTCACAGTGCCCTGTGATAGAGTCACTTATTCATCTATTGTTGATACTGTCATGCAAAAAGGGCTGAGACAGACAATGCTTGTGACTGACTCACATGTGCTCACAGCTTTTGCAGTGACCTATGAACAAGACTATCTATTAGAGAGAGAAGCTCAGTCATTCAGTAGAGAGTCAGGCTAGAAACTCTAGTCAGGGTGTCTCCATAGTGAGAAAGCTGGAAGGAGGACCGAGGGCAGAGCCAGGCAAGCATGGAGAGATTATTTCAGAACCTCTTACTTCAACTGCTGCCCCCACGTTGAAATTACTTACTTTCTTCAAGGACAAAAAAAGTAAAATTGATAAATAAATTCCTGAATAAAAATGCCAAATGGATAAAATCATGTGTACACCAAAAAAGAAAAGAGTTTCAGAAGAGGTTCAGATAAAGATGGAATACAATAAATAACTTGACTGCAATAAAAAACAACAGGTAGTAGATTACAAAATTTCATAGGAGCTATTCATTCAACTGTATACATTTTTAAGTAACTGCAATTTTATTTTATTATTATTTATTTTGAAATGTTTGAGGAAATGGAAACAAATGTTCGGAAACAAATAATATGAATCAACAAAGTCATCACAGGTCCACCTTCACTTTCCAGTGCTGCTTTCTGGTCCTGTTCTCTTCCCTCCGCTTGAATCTCACACGTACGCAGTGTTTATGTAAAACAGTCTGGTCGTCGAGCCATTATTCGCTGCAGTTCTCTGTTGAATAACATGAATGTCTCACCCCAGACTGAGCCTGTTTGCCATGTGATCCTCACTGTTAGCTTGCCCTTGCTAACACTGCGGAAATGCTTTTCCTTGTACGTTGTATAAGAGACATCGTTATGCTTTTATTACAGCATCATGTGACAGGGATTTAATCACGCATGAGTCACTCAGAGGTGAAGAGAATGTGTGCAGATATTGTCGTACAGTGGTTATATAATGAGAATATGAGATCCACCAGGCTCTGCTATTGTCCTGAGTGAATGTCTCTTCATCACATGCTCTCTTTATTTCAAATTGGTTTCCAGAGAGCCGTGCAGATTCCATTATGCAGCCTTTATTGTAGTCGTTTTCTGATTGGTGGAGACTGAAGCTGCTCCCACATCGATCCTGCTGGCAGCGGACGGTAAACCATAGCTCAGGAACTGATGTCTGTTTGGCTAATTTTACAGATAAGAATTATCTCTTGCTGACCTTATCGCTTGGCATTCCAAAATGAGAACATGAAGTCTGGATATGTAAATGGACCCACACGTAATGACTTCAGAAAATGTAGCTTCTGCTCTCCCCTGGTTGCAGTGCAGGTCTTCGGTGATGTGGGGATCTTTTATCTGGGCAACATTCTCAGTCCAAATTTGCTCATGACCGTCAACCGTCAGACATCAACGTTCCTACCACATCAACATGGAGGGGCGTCCTCACGTCCTCAATCACCTTTTGGGGGTCCGCTTTTACAGAGCAGATCACAAAGTTGTAGCATCCATCCCATTTGGGTGCTGAGAACATGAAACTTCAACTGTCCTGAGACAGGAAGTGACACGCATAACGATTCAAAGTATTCTGGTGACAGTTGTTTTACAGTACCCTCCTATTGCTGCTATTGTGGGAGAGGTGAGCACAGCAGGAAGGCTATGTTGGAAAGTGAAAGTAAAGCTTGTGGACAACCATGCTGTTTCACGTTTTGACAGTTGTTGTGTGAATGATACGTGTCGTGGATGAATGTTTTTTGAAATACCTTTTCAAGATGTAGGAATATAAAAGCAAAGGAATTGTGATGTTTTGTTGTTGTCAGTTTCTGGTTCACTTTCTATGACAAAGAACACACATGTCACGGTTGTTGAGGGATTTCAAGTCCTTCTGATCCTTGGAGTGATGTTGCTGAGGACCTCCAAAGGCAGGTCTGTGGGCTCAGCTCCTTTAGGCAGGCAATGGGAAGGTACCGATGATGTCAGCCTTACAGTATGAGCCCAGGCCATGAAAGTTGTGTGGGCCAACCGTAGTGTTCCTAAATGAGGATGTGGCAAAGTGGGAGGAGGCCCCATGGCAGACCCATAAGACCCTGAAATGATCTCAGGCATGGTTTGCCGATATAAGATATTTGAACCAAGTAAAATTCAACAGGAATATGGTGTGACACCAAGCACTTTGCTGCGATTGTTCCCATGCTCAGGATCCCTGTTTTATTCCACCCTGATTCACTCACCCGAACCTTGACATCAATCTTGCTGCACTGCATCTATAACAATTGTCCTGCAGAGTGACCTTTGAAGCGTTTATAGAGCTAAATATGATTAGTCGTACTTCCCCTGACCGTTTTCTCATGGCTCTTGTGTTTGTCCGTCTGCAGAAAGAACCCCTGGACGACTCCGGCTGGACCATTAAAAACGTCCTGTCAATGCCAATCGTCAACAAGAAAGAGGAGATAGTGGGCGTGGCCACGTTCTATAACAGGAAAGACGGGAAACCCTTTGATGAAATGGATGAAACACTGATGGAGGTACTGTGTGTGTGTGTGTGTGTGTGTGTGTGTGTGTGCGCGCATGTCAACACTGAGTCATTGGTTTAAAAATACACACAAGCCATTGAGAGCATCTGCATTATTTATCATCAGACCTGGAGGCTCTCTGCTGCAGTTACCACCTCACTGCTCACTCCACCTTCAAACCCACAATCTAACATCTGTGTTTCACTAACTGTCATTTGACACTTACTTCCTAAAAACCTGGAATTTTAATGTGTTTTGCATGCAGTTCCCCAAATATGGAGAATGAAATTAAGTGGAAAGTTGAGTCAAAGTCATTTTAATTATCCACCCAGAAGGCTCAGACTTTGCCGTCTCCAGAAACCTCCTGGTGTTCCCATGTGAATTGAGATGTCCTTCCTCCAGTGGGTCCTGGATCTGTCACAGGGCGTCCTCCCAAATGAACAACTTGCTAGTCCTGCTGGCCTCCTGAGATGGTGTCTTCTCTTGGAGGTCTTCTTGACTGAACATCTCTCTCTAAGAGAGTCCAGACAGAGAGGGCTCCTGTTATTTTGGTCACTGTTGGCCACAGGGGAGAGGAAAAACCCACCAGTCATAAAGTCCTGTAGACTGAACTTGTGAATAGAAGACTGAAATGCTGAATTATGATCATCATTTTCTGTTCAACATCTGTGCTCCCTCTCCACTCTTCCCACCATCCAGTCGCTGACCCAGTTCCTGGGCTGGTCAGTCCTGAACACCGACACCTACGACCGGATGAACAAGCTGGAGAACCGCAAGGACATCTTCCAGGACATGGTGCTGTACCACGTCAAGTGTCGCAAGGACGAAATTCAGAACATTCTGGTTTGTACATCTAAATATCACCTCTTCATGACTTCTGCTGGGAGGCTGAGCAGTGCTGCCACTGCAGATGAGGAGAGATGATGCAGCGGGATCTCTGCTCTTTCCAGTTGAAGATACTGCGAGTGTCAGTAGGAGGGTCTATTGTAAAAAGGGAGCAGAAATGAATCAGTTGGGACAGAAAGTTAGGGTGCACAGGTGGACAGGTAGAGAGGGGAGACAGAGTTGAACCAAGAATGTTGGAGATGAGGAAGATAACCGGGGTAGTTGAGGATGAATGATGGCGAGAGCATGATGAAGGGAGGCTGAGGTGGAGGACTCGCTGTGGGAACCCTGACAGAAGATGATCACTGTGAACGAGGGCCACGGACTTCGTTAGATGACCATGCACACACAGACCAAATGAATCACTCCATGACACGACTCATTCATCAAGACTCCTTCACCATGAACGCATCCTCATGCTGCAACTAGTCAGATCCTGTTTGGTTGACGAGCGGAGTATCATTTACAAGGTGGAATAAGCTGTCAGATTTGGGACACGGTAATCCGTCAGTGAGGCGATTGATGGTAAAGGTAATGGAAGCAGGTGACCTCTGCTGTGAATTGATGGTGGTGAGATATCTACTGTATGTTTCTCCTCAGAATACCAGGGAGAGATGGGGGAAGGAGCCCGATGAGTGTGAGGAGGAGGAGCTAGAGGAGATCCTGGTAAATAACAGCTGAGAATGACGGTGAGCTCATGTATCTGAGTCCTGTTTCCTCCACAGTCTGAAGTTTTACCAAACTCCAAGAAGTCGGAGATCTTCGAGTTTCACTTCTGCGATTTTGAGCACAGCGAGTTGGACCTGGTGAAATGTGGCATCAAGATGTACTATGAGCTCAAAGTGGTGGACAAGTTCCACATCCCCAGAGAGGTGAGTGGGTGCCGACTTTTGACTGGTACAGCATGAATTCTCCTGAATCCTCAGCACCAGTGTCCAAATCCTCTCTTTTGCATTCTGATATCGTGACGACGGCGTCCACAGTCGACTCGCATGTCAAACTCAGAACAAAATAATGAGCCCACTTTAACCGACGCTTCAACAAAAACCGTACACCCGGATGAGCGTTTCTGAAGCGCAGCATTAAGAGTCCACGATCGCTCAACCGATCTGTTCCCTGGAGAGAGACGTCACCGCGGGGGTTTCAGCGTGATGAAGGTGCAGGGAGCGGGGGAGCACTCAGATGTAGGAGCTGCTTAATGATGATGAAGAGAAGACCCTTCAGTTTCTCTGAAAGTTCTCCACCGTCAAAGTTTTGGCCCAAACTTGTCTTTTGAAGGCTCCTGTGTTCTCCGGAGAGTGTATGTGTTGTGAGTAAAAGTAAGTCTTGTTTTATGGACAATAGAGAGATGTGCTTGACCGTAAAGGTGTGTGTTGGTTTATTGAAGTTGTCTGTGTTAGTCTCTTTGTTTGTATTTATGAATCTGCTTTTCTCTACTTGTGCATTGTCTTCATGTGAGTGTTATAAACTAAAACTACAAATTTCCATGAATCAAGTTGTTGTGTACAGTGTGCTTTTGCCCACCTTTTTGTATTTGTGCATACTGTATGTCTCTCATACATTTTGGCTCATCTTAGTGAAGTTGTGTTTTCTCATTTGTCTCATTATATTTGTTCGTCGGGTCATGTATTTAATTTTTGTGTGTTTGTTATGTGTCCCAGGCTCTGGTGAGATTCATGTTCTCGCTCAGCAAAGGCTACAGGAAGATCACTTACCACAACTGGAGACATGGCTTCAACGTGGGACAGACCATGTTCACCCTGCTCATGGTACCGTCCGACACTCATCACCCACCTAATGCATTCATCTGCGCCTCTAAAGTCAAGGTTGCATTAAAGCACCACCCTTGTCGTGGCTGTGATTAATTTCCTTTACCTCTTCCAAAAATTGCTGACTCGCTGTGTGCATCATCCGGTGGCCTCGCCGACCTCACAAACACTAATTGTTTGAAAGCAAAGTGCTGTGAAGTCTAAACTGCCGCAGTGAGGAGGAAGTCCGTTCCTAACTTTAATGGGCTTCCACTTACAACGTCGGGATCCCGGGGCAGGAACGCATCAATTCAGGATTAAACATTGTTTGAGGACGTCACAAGACGGTCTTCCACGTTTTTCCACATCCATTAAAAGCACATTTTCACTACACTTGCCATTCAAACTCCAGGTGTGGGCGTCCTGTCAATCATTCTGTTTACTATCCAAATCCAAATCGGAGCTCTAGTTTTTTATGTGCTGACCACAAGAGGGCAGTTGATTCAACAACCGCTCATGAAACTGAGGCAGCTCTTGCACTGCCCCTTGTGAGCAAATAAATCATGATGCATTTCTGAAACCTTAGTCACAGGAAGGTTTAATGTCCTGTACAGAGCAGCATTAGCGCTCAACAGTTCAACACATTTTTGTTGGTGGTGCTACTGCAACGCTCTCCAGATTCGGTTCAAATTGAGTTTTAGCCGTCACGGTCCAGTGCTGTCGTCGTGCGTTGACTCTGTTTGTGCTCCCAGACTGGTGACCTGAAGAGGTACTACACAGACCTGGAGTGCATGGCGATGGTGACAGCCGGCTTCTGTCACGACATTGACCACAGGGGGACCAACAACCTGTACCAGATGAAGTGAGTCACCCGGAGCCCGGGGAGATGCACATTTAATCAGGTGTTAAATGTTACTTTTGGCCTTGCCACGTTAGTGAGAAACTAAAACCCTCTAGATTATGTCTGCTTGCATCACTGGTCCTGTTAGCTCAGGGTGGAACACAACAACACCAGCAATTGTAGGTTACTGTACTTTCTTTGAGCTACAAGCTGTGGTCTTGAGCCGAGCAATGGAGTGATAATTGTTGTTTATCAACTGTTTGTGGGGTTTTGTTTTGTGTGTGTGAACCATTAATATGTGTATTCATGTCTCTTCTTTTGTGTGTTTCATTACGTTTGCGCTATTCTCCTTTTTCTTTTGGCAATTGGTGTATTTGTTTTGCTGTTCTGTGCTGTGGTGAGATTCATGTCGCTCTTCTTTTGTGTGATTGGGTGCGTGTATTTGTCATTTGGATTTGCTGAGGGGCGGAATGTTTTTGTGTCAGTGTGTGTGTGTGGCGTGGGATGAGTTCCATTATTCCTGTTTGTTTGTTAAGATTGTGTGATCGACTTTCCATGGGAATGTGTTTTTGTTGTCGTCTTTGTAGTTTTTGTCTGGCGAGTCGCTCAGATTGCCCATGGACTTGAGTGGTCCATGAAAGTTGTATCTCTGGGATGAATTCATCATAGTGAATGTCCTGGTCTCATGACGGTCATCACTCTCTGCCCTTTGCTGTTCAGGTGAAGCTACAGTCGCACTCCGCCGACTGTAATGAGCTGATATTGACCAGATAAACCTCTGGCTGCTCTAACCAGCTGATGGATGAGCTAATAGCCGCGGACACTGAGCACGGCCAGAAACATGTCCTGGCTAATGTGGGTGATGTATTGTGGCGGAACATCCCGGCTTCATCTGTGTGTCTGACTCCAGGTCTGGTAATCCTCTGGCCAAGCTTCACGGCTCCTCCATCTTGGAAAGACACCATCTGGACTTTGGCAAGACTCTTCTGAGAGATGAGGTACGTTTGAGCTCAAAAAAGGTTCTATCTGTGGCGTACATTGATGTGGCCGTGTCTCTCAGGCGCTGAATATTTTCCAAAACCTCAACCGCCGGCAGCACGACCTCGTCATCCACCTCATGGACATCGCCATCATCGCGACAGACCTCGCGCTCTACTTCAAGTCAGTATGGCTCGCGCGAACACTCAGAAAGACTGAAGAATTTCACGCGTTAAATTATGCTGATGGACACACTAACCTGTGAGCCGTGAATCTGCTTTTGAACTGACTGGCACACCCACCGTGGCACCCTTTGTGTTCCATACCGAGTGGCTAAGCCATGCTCCTGGATGACTCCCAGATGACTCTGCCGCTGCACCTCTCTTCCTCCACCCAGAATCCCACTTGGGTCACTAGCGCTGCTTCAAACACGCAGTCCTCCCGTATTTGACGTGTAAATGAAGCGTCTCTTATCGAGCTATTACGGGACTCGATTTGCGAGGAGTCGTGAATGCACCGCAGCGCTGTCAGCTCTGTCTCTCTTCCTGAGTGAAGAACTGTCATCCTGTCTCTACCTGGCTCGTTTTAGATGTCAGGTAGAACCAGAGACGGAGGAGGACGGGCTCCTTCAGCAGAGCATCCGCTGCCACACGACGACTCCTCAAGCATGTTTGTGGTGGATCAAATACAGAGAGCAGAGTTGTACACAAACGTTTTGGGATGTGAAAAGAGCTAAATCATTTTGGATTGTATTAATAATTGTGGGAATGACCAATATGAAGGAGGTTCCCAGGGATTATTAGAGCAATACAAGGAAATGTATTGGGGGTTTATTCTGCATAAAAATGCAGAAATAGAAATTCTAAATTGCTTGCTTTCCACTTGTGATCAAAAGTTGCGTTGAAGCTGGCGATTACATGATGTGACTTCGTGACATAACATGCTCTTATCACATGTAGATAGCATCACGCTTTGATGCTGCACTGAGATATCTGAGATACAACTTCACTTCATGTCATTTTTATAATCATGAGATAAACGGATGAGCGCACTGATGGATATGCTTTCATCCATCATACTTTAGGCTTCAAATTTTATTGATTGTGAATTTCTCCAGCCATAAATAGGGCATGATGAGCTCACAATGAATGTGAGCAGAGAGAACTGCTGCTCTCAATCCCAGAAGGAGAAACAGGGTCTAGGTTTTTTTTTTCACTCCCCTATTTTATACCATGATTTGAATCATGATCGATTACTCGCCACACCACCTGCCTGGCTCGCCGCCTCCTGCCTTGTTGTTTTCTGCCTGAATCCCACACGTCTGAGATGCTGTCACCTCCATGTTCATTTAAGCACAATATAAAACTGCACAAGTGAGTCCCATTAACTGCATGACTGGAGGCCAATTAGCCAGATTGATGAATCCCACAACTGTGGGACTCCAGTAGAGAGCATGTGCTATAGTACACGTTTTCTCCCTGCGCAGGAAGAGAACAATGTTCCAGAAGATTGTGGACCAGTCAAAGACCTACGAGAACTGGAGCGACTGGACCAAATACATGATGCTGGAGACGACTCGGAAAGAGATTGTCATGTAGGCGCCGCGACACTGGTCTGCTGTGAGTGAGAGTGGCTCAGGTGACTAAGGTGTGCTCCTCTTGCAGGGCCATGATGATGACCGCCTGTGATCTGTCTGCCATCGCCAAACCCTGGGAGATCCAAAGCAAGGTACCCTTGTGATCTGTACAAGAAGGCGCTGGCAGTAGACCGCCACTCCGTCCTATCTCGCACGCAGCTGCTGGCTGTGATAAAACGCACACTTGTACACAAGTCTCCTCTTGGAGAAGGGCACAGATGATAAAATAAAAAGGGAGTGACATTTTGTCAGCCATGCCATTTCTCTCAGAAGCGTTCGGCAGTGATTCCTGAAGGGCTCATGCATCAAAGGCAACCTGCTGCTTTTCATTCCCCTCATCACCGCCTGGCAGCCTCAGCATCTTATTTCTCTAAAGTATAAAATACACATCTCTATCCTGCACATGAAGCATATCTCGCCATTCAACAGGCGCCGCTGGAGTGTCGGCAATTGACTGTGGATGTATGTTTCCTCTCCCTAATGTGTGTCTTCCAC
Organism: Synchiropus splendidus; assembly: GCF_027744825.2. Classification (NCBI taxonomy): domain Eukaryota; kingdom Metazoa; phylum Chordata; class Actinopteri; order Syngnathiformes; family Callionymidae; genus Synchiropus; species Synchiropus splendidus. The sequence continues at coordinate 17,763,235 of NC_071344.1, forward strand.
GCTGATTGTCGTTTATATATGGAGACTCATCTGGCCTCCCATTTGTTGCAATAGCTCCAGCTCTTTTATCAGCACTGACGCATTACGGCTGGTGTGCGCCACCATTACCTGCTGACACACATGAATGTGAGCTAGAGATTGGTGTGTTCATCTGCGAGACAAAGCTTTATCAATCTGTGTTCCTACTGTGGTCGTGGGCTGTGACTCTAGCAACCAGATCATGCAGAGTGTCTGGAGCCTCTGAGAGAGAAGATCTGTCATGCAGGAGAGACTCAGAGGAGAACCTCTGCTGCTCCAAGAGACAGTTGCGATGGCGTAAAAGGGGGGAGCCATGGGGCAGACCCAAGACACACTGGAGACTTCCCTCAGGTCTCTTGTTTCGGATGCTGCCACCTAGCGTCACCATTTAGTTTGTCACCCAGCAGTGTCTCGCAGTGTGTCACTGTGATCTGAGCTTCTAAACTGGTCCTGGTTCTGACTGAATCTCCCACATTTAGCTCTAGTTTCTGCGTCCTGTCGTACAAAGTGTGCATGACTCGCTCAGACTGTTGGCCGGGTTTAACCTTCTCCAAGTCACTGCTGACCAACTCTAACAGGACCATGGACCCTTCTTTTATTCAGTGAATTTTGAGTGACTCTTTAACCCGAGTCTCATTTGATGGAGGTGAATCTGAGGAGGAAATTCAAGTCGTACATCTTAAATGTCAAGCCGCCCTGCTGGCAGGGGAAACTTGAATTCTTTAACCTCGCTCTGATTCATGTAAACACTAAATCAAGTGCAGTTTCTTTCTGTCCTGTTTATTAAGGTCACAGTGACTTTGTAATCAAGAGCAACAACTGACCATTTGCATTTCATCTTTGATCATTAAGTCCAAAAGCTTGTTTGGCTGATGGTGTGGTCCTTCATCAGAAACCGGTCAGTCAAAACATGGTCCAAGGGCAGGAACAGAAAAATGGCCCTGACGTCAAACATCCGTTTACAGCGTGTGAGTCCCTCAGAACTTCATGAATCTGCTGATCTGAGACTCTGTTCGGGGGCGCATGAGGGTCGTTCTGTATTATCAGAACATGCTCACAAGTGCACGGCTTGGCTGCCAGAAACCTCTCAGCGCAGCGGCTCGTCCATTTTGTAGCGCTAATGAACCCCAAACAGCTTGTAATCTGCGCCAAAATAAATGCTTTAAAATCCAAGAGGAAAAGACGACTTGACTGCAAAAGACTCCTTCGGTCAGATTTAGTCATTTGACGTCACCTCTGTCTGCAGTTGGTGAGTCAGCACTACAGTCTGTCTATAGTAGCTTGTGGGCTCATGTGGTCAAGAGCAGTGAATACACTGCTAAATTCTCAACGTGACAGCTCTGCATTGTGGAGCAGGCTTGGCATGGAGTTCACCAATATTTCAGCAATATCTATGTCACTCCCCTTCTTTTCCTATATTCCTCAGTCAAGAACAGGCGGCTCAGCCCGACACCTTTGATGCCTCTGTGTCTGATTCAGCTCTGGAGGGAGTTTGCCTGGTTCTTTGCTGTATTCATCCATCATCTTCCTGACGGCCGTGGGTCCAGACCTCTTCCCAGAAACCTCCCCCAGCACTGGAGGTGTGTCTGAGACATGGTCTCTGCAGAGTGTCCTGGGTCTGCCCCAGGGCCTCCTCCCACACCTCCAAACAAGACATCCTGACAAGACGCTTCTCTTGGGGGAGCTGAGGTCCCCCGGAGTGACTGAGCGTCTCTCTCCATAAGAGAGTCCAGTCAGAGAAACTCTTTTTCTGGGTCACTACAAAGAGATCAGAGGTATAACCCACAGGTCAGTGGAGAGCTTTGTTTCTGGCTCAGGTCTTCACCACAGACTTTTCCATCAGTCAGTTTCCAGCCTTCCCTCACTCATGAACAAGAACGAGACAATAAATGAGATTCGATGAGAGCTGCTCTGAGACCAGCCAGTGTAGCGCCGACCGACTCAGCAGTCAGCCCAGGTTTACATCAGACCTTTTTTCTTCATTGTCAAGATCTACCAATGATGTCCGGCTGTCATCTCCTCCTTGCTGCTCAAACATGAAGCTGATCCCGGTTCTGTGGTTGAGGGTTCTTGAGGTTGTCGTCTCCTCAAATGAAGGGCTGGACCGAGCTGACTTGGAACCTAGCGCAGTTTTCCTTCACATTCCCTTGAAAACTGGATGTGCACTCAGACATGTGACTGTTCTGCTGCTGTGTCTTCTCTTTTAAAGTGAATGTCATCATGATCCTCAACTGCCTTTGTTTTATTTATACCATCACCAGATGCAGAAGTCAGTGAGATGTATTTCACCATCAGAGGGTGATTGAAGAGGATTCAGATTTCACCATCGCTGCACACAATTCATCCTGACCATGCAGACGAGTCGAGCATGATTGAGAGACGAGGCGTCTTTAGCTGCCTGATGCTTTGATTCCCGTGCGTCTACCACACAGAATAAATCTCCGAAAATCTGTTCCCTAAAATTGGCCTGATGACTAAGCCGAATCTAAAAGGAACTTCCCTCGCTGAATGCCGGAGTCACTTATTATTCATCACATCTCGCGCTGCTCCATTTAAGACTTGCGCAGACTGACAATGCATCAACACACATAGCTGGAATCCGCCTGATACGGAGAATGTGGTTAAAGGGATTTTCATAACTCGTCGGAAATTATTCCTTTGCAAATATTGGGGGTAGATGTTGGGATGGGTGTTTCCAGATGAATTCCACTCACTGGAGTGGGTTCTATGTTTTCCACGTCCTCATTCACCTCATCCATGAACCTCACTCCTTGTCTTCCTCTCCTCTTCCCTCCCCTGCTCTCTCTGCTGCCACAGATACGTCACAGTAGTCTCAGCCCTGCCTGAACTCTCTTCTTCACCCTTGGCCATTCCTCCAGAGGAGTGACCCAAAATACCTCATCTTATTCTTCCTCCTGCCTCTCATTCACAGCCTAATGGTCTTTGTTAGTGTCTTCTCACCCTTCTTATTGTCCCTACACATCACTGAAAGATGTCGTCCTCCATGGAGTCCCCACCCCGATGCCATCTGTCTGTCCATCACCACTCACTTCACCTTGTGTCTCCCAGTCCTTGCTTTCATCCCACCAGTGGCAGGCTGTGCATTTTACACTGAGGCCTTCAGTCACCCACCCAGGCCCAATGTCCTGCACTCAGTGTCATTACAGCTCAGCACAAGACCGTCACCTGGAGTTTTCCATGAAGTTTTAGCCAACTCACTTGGGCATCAAATCCCCAAACTGAAATTGCAGGTGCAGCTCGGTCAACTTTTAATTTGACTGGTGTTGCATTTTTCAGGTGGCGCTGTCAGTGGCTGCAGAGTTCTGGGAGCAGGGAGACCTGGAGCGGACGGTTCTGGAGCAGCAGCCCATTGTAAGTGCACAGAGGCAGAGCTTGGAGGCAATGAAAGATGGATGATGGGTAGATGGGAGGTCAGGGCTGGATGGAGAGACAGATGAGGCAGGCCTTCTCCTGTCCCTCAAGCTGAAAGACAAAATGTTTGCGGCCTGATGTGTTCCAGAATACTTTGGTCTTCATGTGCAGAGTAAAAGGAAGATTTTTCATGAAGGTCATCAGAAGGCCAGGTTTATTTTAAATAAAAAATGAAATCGATGCTTCTCCTCCAGAGCAGTGAAGATGCTCCGATTACATGTTTTAAGACCTCGCTTGGTTTTTATTAGCCTCCTGGATGGGAGGAAGCCAGTGGGACTTATATCAAAGATTACCTTTCGCTTCGTCCGCTCATCCCAACTCTTCCGTCGACTGTGTGACTTTGCAGCCTTTGCTTTATTTGAGCGCCGATAAGAAGCTTGCTACGAGAGTGAAGGAAGGGAGGAGACAAGATGGAGGGATGAAGCGGCCGTTTTAGGCCATTATGTGGAGTACTGATACAGAACCAGCGGTCAGTGTGATCCAGAAGCAGCCGGCCACACGCTCCCCCGGCTCCTGGTCCCTGCCTCTCTGCCACGCCGGCGTCCTTGAGACCAACCCTCACACACACTCCATCAGCATCCACACGCTCAGATGTTGCTGTCAGCTGGACTATGATGGTGGTGGAACTCCAACCCACCGTGGGCTGCTGGAGTTCTGTGGTGTCTGAAGCTGTGCTCTCCTCCTCAGCCCATGATGGACAGGAACAAGTCGGACGAGCTGCCCAAGCTCCAGTGCGGTTTCATCGACTTCGTCTGCTCCTTCGTGTACAAGGTCAGAGGTCAACCCCAGCAGCTGGCAACACAATTTTCTCGATGAATTAATGCGCACATTAATGGCGCTTTGGACAAGAGAATGCAACCAAATCATTTTGTTTTCAGTTGATTCACATTTGTGCAGTGGAATTTCGGTTTCCTATTATTGTTTTAGTTTTTCTCTTTACATTTTCTTTTAACCATATAATGTTTTTGTACTGATCTCTTATTTTTCATATTTTAAAATGCATGTTTTGGGCTATAATTCAGAAGTTAAAAGTACATTTTGAATATGATAATTGTTATATAAATGGGACCAGGCGTGGGTCAGACCCAGGTGGAAGTAGCCATCGTACCACTTGTGTTGTGGACTCACAACAGAAAACCTTCCTACACCAGAGGACTGAAACGCCAGTGACACCAGATTATGTTGGATTAGGAGCCCATCTTTGACTCCTTCAGGTCAACAATAGCCGGTCAACTGGGATTATCAAGCAGGGATCAATGAGTGATGAACTTTAGAAGTCCCAGTTTGGATCATGTTGTCATCCATCATGAACCGCATCAGATGTTGCTCTGGCTCTTCTTCACCTCCAGTGTTCTCGGTCCAACTCTGCCTCTCCTCTCCTCGTGCCTCTGAGACTCTCCACATGTGGCACTGACTCCCTCTCAGTGACCTCTGTGTCCTCACGGCTGCCGCCGCAGGATTTACCTGGACCAACTCTGGCGCAGTCGTCATGCAGACCTGCTCCACGCTGCCACCACGAGATGGAGGCCTGTGAGCAGGCCGGCCCCTGTGGTCCCTCAGGACCCAGTTGACTTCTCGCCTATAATGAAATCGCTATCAGCTTCAAACTTTGAATTGAGATGCGCTTTAATTACGCACGACTTCATCAGCATAATTGATTTATCTCACGCCACGAGAGACGATTTAGCATCTTAATGAAGAAGCCATTCAAACACAAATGAGGTTAAAGAAGTGTTTCCATCAGCAGTGACTTAATGAGGCGTGTGGTCGTCACCAGGAGTTCAGCCGCTTCCACGCCGAGATCACGCCCATGCTGGACCGCCTGCTCAACAACAGGAAGGAGTGGAACGCGCTGAAGGAGGTGCACGAGGCCAAAGTGGCCCAGCTGGAGGCTGCCAGGAAAGCTAAGGAGGAGGCGGCGCAGAGAGCTGCTGCTGCACGGCAAGGTACACCTGCACTGTGGCCTGCTGGCTGCCAGGCTCCTCCCTGCCTCTGCAGTCGAGTGTCACGCTCTGAGTATCGCAGGCTGCCACTGAGCGATGGAGGGAGTGGAACGGTCGTCTGCTGCCCAACGATTACTTCACTGCACATTTAATGGCTGAAAAAAAGGAGCGTAAAAACTGTCCAGAGTAATAATACAAATAAATAAATCCTTTCACTTAACAACGCTACAAAATAAAATGATAGCAAGTAAAAAAAATTAGGCTGTTTAAGAAAGAACATCTAAAATTATAAACGGGTCAAAGGCAAAGTCATTCCGAAATATTTTAAGTAAAAAAAACAGCCATAATAGGGTCTCAGAAATGATCTGTTTTGCTAAATCTTAAAAAACATATTGTGGAAATAGAACATACCTGAAATAGCTAAATAAATAAATACATAGATAAAAGTCTATATCTAAAAAGAAGTTTCTTTTCTTTGGATTCAGAACATTGCTGATGAGAAAAGAAACAGCCTGTTTGTTTTCGTTGTATGTATGTATGTATTTTTTTTATATTTTCAGGGGGAAAAAACAATATTTTAAAAACAGGTCAAATATGGAGTCAAATGATCGGATGCTTTGGCTATATATATATATATATATATATATATGTATATATGCAAGATTGCCTCATAAAAACGTCCACGTTATTGCAAAATCAAAATCTCAGTTCAAGCATAAAAATAATACCAGTAACGTATGGTGGTGTTCACTTCAAAAATATCAGTGTTGAAAGAAGACTAAAATCTGTCAATAACTTTTTGAGAGACAATAAAAAAAAAGAATAAAAGGTTGGGGAGGATTCTGCATGAAAGAAGCAATGCTCATTTGAACTGTTGATCATGAAACTTGAATTGACACATATCTCAAATCAATAACTCTCTGCCGCTGTGTTTTCCAAACTTCTCTCTCCTTCCAGCGAGTGCAGCTCAGTCTCAGTCCAAGACTTGTGTCCTGAGCTAGAGTCCGGCCGAGCTGCTCCGCGCTGGACCACCTTCTCCTTCCCTCTTCTTTCTCTTCCTCGTCCTGCGGTCGCTCGTGTAGACGCTCGCCGGCTCCGCAGGCCGCGGTCACGGGAGCGACTGGCTCTCCTGGGTCTGTGACCACATGCTGGGCCACTGTTAGCAATGTCAGCAAGTCCGGTCCTCACCTGCTCCCCGGGTTTCCATTTGTGGCAGCAGATCTGTGAGATTAGAAACATATTGCTGTTGTGTATCTGCGCTCACCTTCCACCCGCCTGGAAACAGCTTCATCGCAGGACCTGGCGTTTCATTAAAGGTCTCTGGTGCTTCCCTGCCTCGTCCTTCTTATCTGCTCACGGTGATCAGTGGTTATTAGCAGGTGCTTCATCTGGAGGGAGATTATTACCAGCTAAAACAGTTGATGAAACAGAAGCTGGGCATCAGGGACCGTCTGCCATTTCCAGCTTACTCTCTCTGTTCGGCTGATTTAGGTTGCAAACCGACCAAATTGGAGTGTGTCGTCACAAAAAGAGTCAATTCTGACGTCCAGAAACGTGCGTGAAATATTTACAATCTTCTTTGAAAACGAATTCAATAAGTGATATTTTCAAAATGAACAAATGAAAATCATTTGATTTTTAAAGGGAAGTCATGTTTACTGTGAGGAAAAAGCAAAGGGTTTTGAAGTTATTCTGAGAATAGAGCCCTGGAATTTAAATCATGAAAAACTAAAAAAGTTCAATCTTAAATAGTGGGAAAAATAAATAAATACATGAAAAATAATGAGAAAACTTAAGATAGTTTTTGACCAATTTAATTCAAAGATTGAATAAAAAAGAAACTTGATGGTAAACGTTTTTTTTCAGGATATTTTCAAAACAGGACTAAGAAAGGGATTTAAAAACCTGGATAAGATAAAGACAGGAAAAGTCTGGACTCGTGTGTAGAAAGTGACTCCACCAGCTTCCATGGCTGGCTCTGACTGGAGGACTGGCTCTGACTGGAGGACTGGTTCTGACTGGAGGACTGGTTCTGACTGGAGGACTGGCTCTGACTGGAGGACTGGCTCTGGCTGGAGGACTGGTTCTGACTGGAGGACTGGCTCTGACTGGAGGACTGGTTCTGACTGGAGGACTGGCTCTGACTGGAGGACTGGCTCTGACTGGAGGACTGGCTCTGGCTGGAGGACTGGTTCTGACTGGAGGACTGGTTCTGACTGGAGGACTGGTTCTGACTGGAGGACTGGCTCTGACTGGAGGACTGGCTCTGGCTGGAGGACTGGTTCTGACTGGAGGACTGGCTCTGACTGGAGGACTGGCTCTGGCTGGAGGACTGGTTCTGACTGGAGGACTGGCTCTGACTGGAGGACTGGTTCTGACTGGAGGACTGGTTCTGACTGCAGGACTGGTTCTGACTGGAGGACTGGCTCTGGTTGGAGGACTGGTTCTGACTGGAGGACTGGTTCTGACTGGAGGACTGGCTCTGACTGGAGGACTGGCTCTGGTTGGAGGACTGGTTCTGACTGGAGGACTGGCTCTGACTGGAGGACTGGTTCTGACTGCAGGACTGGCTCTGGTTGGAGGACTGGTTCTGACTGGAGGACTGGCTCTGGTTGGAGGACTGGTTCTGACTGGAGGACTGGTTCTGACTGGAGGACTGGCTCTGACTGGAGGACTGGCTCTGGTTGGAGGACTGGTTCTGACTGGAGGACTGGCTCTGACTGGAGGACTGGTTCTGACTGCAGGACTGGCTCTGGTTGGAGGACTGGTTCTGACTGGAGGACTGGCTCTGGTTGGAGGACTGGTTCTGACTGGAGGACTGGCTCTGGTTGGAGGACTGGTTCTGACTGGAGGACTGGTTCTGACCGGAGGACTGGCTCTGGCTGGAGGACTGGTTCTGACTGGAGGACTGGCTCTGACTGGAGGACTGGTTCTGACTGGAGGACTGGTTCTGACTGGAGGACTGGTTCTGACTGCAGGACTGGCTCTGGTTGGAGGACTGGTTCTGACTGGAGGACTGGCTCTGGTTGGAGGACTGGTTCTGACTGGAGGACTGGTTCTGACTGGAGGACTGGCTCTGACTGGAGGACTGGCTCTGGTTGGAGGACTGGTTCTGACTGGAGGACTGGCTCTGACTGGAGGACTGGTTCTGACTGCAGGACTGGCTCTGGTTGGAGGACTGGTTCTGACTGGAGGACTGGCTCTGGTTGGAGGACTGGTTCTGACTGGAGGACTGGCTCTGGTTGGAGGACTGGTTCTGACTGGAGGACTGGCTCTGACTGGAGGACTGGTTCTGACTGGAGGACTGGTTCTGACTGGAGGACTGGTTCTGACTGCAGGACTGGCTCTGGTTGGAGGACTGGTTCTGACTGGAGGACTGGCTCTGGTTGGAGGACTGGTTCTGACTGGAGGACTGGTTCTGACTGGAGGACTGGCTCTGACTGGAGGACTGGCTCTGGTTGGAGGACTGGTTCTGACTGGAGGACTGGTTCTGACCGGAGGACTGGCTCTGGCTGGAGGACTGGTTCTGACTGGAGGACTGGCTGTGGGGCCCGCGTGTGTCATGGCTCCAGCGGCGGCCCGGAGGCGGCTGGGGAGGGAGCGTCTTATGAAGTTGCTGGTGAAAGTGCGAGGCTTCGCCCGCTGCTGCCCTGCAGACGTGCTGGAATCGCTGTGTTATTGATGGGAGCACATCGAGGCTCCCACCTCCAGTCGTCCGTAATAGTCTTACAAAACTCCGCGTGACGCTGCCGAGCTAATGAGAAGTGATGGCGGCTGCAGCCTCAGCAGGGGCCGGCTAAATATATCCCCCTCTCCCTCCCTCCCCCGGTAGTAATGTAATAATGGTCCAGATACATCATCTGTGTCGTCACGGCGGAGTGACGTCAGTCCCCGGTGATGTCAAGGCATGCTGGGAGCTCAAAGCATTGCCGTATACGGTGGTGGTGATGGAGCTGACGTAGAGAGCAGCCGTGACTGCAGCGAGCCGGGAGGGAGGGAGGGAGGGAGGAGCGGCTGCAGTTCACTCGGCGCGCCTGCGGGAGCGTCGTGACTGCAGAGCTGCAACACAGCACAGATGCAGGACTATTAATAGGAGCTGGTCTGCAGACTGAAGGGTCTGCAGCTGCCAGTGGAGCTCCAAGTGGGATGTGGCCTGGGCGCTCAAGTCCTGCTGCTTCACTGAGTCCGAGGCTTTGCTAGCTGTCACCGTCGGCGTCACCAGCAGCTCCTGCTTTGTGGACCGCTCATGGTGTGGAGGTCCTGGGAAACTTTCAACCTCCTTGTCTCATGGTTTTTCTTTTCTTTTCAACACCATTTTATTACAGTCCAGAATCAAACTGTTCTTGACAAAGAAGAAACCAGGCAAAATCATCATGAGTGTTTTCTCTCATTTCAAATCTGCTCTTCAAGTTCAAACTTGGTGAGGTACCGTATATGACTCCAAAGTTAAAAAAAAAAGTCTATGAAGAAATATTATTTTGTCCTATATCCACAAGTTTCAAGTCAATTGTTTCATACAAATACTTTGAATTTGTGTTGCAAAAGTCTCAATGAGGCCACATTTAAATACTTTTTTAGTAATTGGGACAAATATCTTAAAATGCTGATTTCTATTCAAGAAAAAAAAACAATTGTCTAAGTAAAAAAGAAAAGAAAAAAGTAGAAATACATAAATAATAATAAATAAAAAAGTTTAATTAATGTCAATTAAGGTATAGTATGGTTTAGAAAATAAAAGTCAAATTTCAAAAAGCTAATGACAAATTCAATCTGGTTTGATAAACTGGAAAAAATAATAATTATATATATATATATATATATATATATATATATAATTATATATATATGTGTGTGTGTGTGTGTGTGTGTGTGTGTGTGTGTTCCGTCACATGAGAGGTCCATGATTTCATGTCCATGTGAAACTCTCCCAGTCTGCAGAAGTGAAAGACATGTTTGGACATTGTTCTCTGATGGAAAACGATGAAGAAGTTAAACCTGGATCAGTATTTAACAAGACTGCGCAAACTAAAGTCCATATTTGGGAGTGAGAAGTCAAAGTCATTGAAATTGTTGGTGCTCAGCTGGTCACCAATGATGATAGGGAGTAGAAAGTGGTGGGTTCCATTCCCAGAGAGCGGCCTGAGGTGCCCCACCTGGGGCCCTTGGTGGGCCAAAGGTGAACCAGAGGTGAGGAGGTCAGCGGTGACGGCAGCGTGAGGCGGCGCTGCAGTGCGGCGGCATGTTTGCTGCAGTCACGACTGGCCTGCAGACACGACGGAGGACAGAAGGACAGTCGGAGGACAGGATGATTTCTCACGGTCACACTCCTCCCCGGGCGTCTGACTCCACCATCCATCTGGAGTTACACACCAGCGCTGGCTCGTCCTGGTCTCCTCCAAGTCTCCCGAACCTCCCCGGACCCGCCGAGTCCTGCTCCAGACGAACTTTCACCCACTTAAAGAGCGGAATTGGCTCAGGAGGCCGGGGGACGGGAAGTTGATGCCGTTAACCCTCCGACCCGTCGACTAAATATATTCCCGGCTGCTCCTCTGGGCCTGAACATCAGCGCTGATGTGATGGACATCACTGCGGCGCCAGTGTGGAGCAGCCTGGTGCCCAGCACCCGCATCATCAGTGCAGCCACTGACATGTGAATCACAATCTAGCCGGCCGGAAAATTGCCAGCGGCCCGTTAATGGGCCGCTGTTTCACCGGGACAGAAGTGAGTCCATCTGAGCGACCGCAGGTCTTTACAGTGTGCAGACGCACGCCAGCCGCAGAGGAGTGGCACAAGTGTCACCGCCGGCATCATCCCGTCCACCTGCCCGCCATTTTGTCTGGTGGGTCCAGATGTCTCTCTCTGACGTCTGTGCTTTTTCTTGTTGTTCAGCTCCAGCCTTGAGCAGAACCATCAGAACTAGAACACAGGGCTCTCAAACTCACTGCTGCAGGCTTGGTTCGGGTTTCTCACCATCCAATGTGGCAGCCATGAAACATGTGGTACAACAGTGACGGGTCCTGGTTTTGAGAGCTAGGCGCCCGCGCACGGAAGACACGCAAAGTTCCTGAACTCAACATATTTTGTCGACTCACGGCATAAAGGGAGGAGCCACTGCCAGGAGGGGGCAATACATCGCAACAAATGTGCCTTGTCCAGTGGCCTCAAACAAGGAGTGGATCCAGATGGAACTCCACCAAAAATGCCAGGTCCTTGTTACCAGCAACTCCCGAAGTAAGCTCAGAACCTTTGCTCTTATGCTGCTGCCGTCACAGACCAACTGAGGTAAGGACAACCCTCCTGTCACCCGTCTGAGTGTCTCAAGGGCAGGGAGTCATTTTGATCAGCCTCAGCTTGACAGGGTCTGGGGTTTGAGGCTTAGTGGTTTCGGGTGAGGATTGGGGACTAGGTTTAGGATAGTGGCTGCAGTAAGGTAGAGGGTTAGAAACGACAGCGTCTTCAGGTGAAGCAAAACCAAACTCAGAATCTGTTCATTAGGGTTTATTTTTTGGAGGCAAATCAATGAATATATGTTCTTTATACAGTATATGAGGAGCACGTCTCTACAGTTTCATAATGTAAACAATCTCTGAAGAGAAATGGATTCAGTTTAAAAGGAAGCCGTCGTCTTCTGTTTTAAACTATTTACACCAATTAAAATATAATTTATAACATCATACTTCTATGAAACTAGATTTTAACAATTCAAAAATACTGAAATGCCTTTTGTCTCCACATTCTCAAGACACATGAAAATCACACAAAAATGGAGGAACGACAAAGAAAAGAAAAAACAAACTAAGTGGCGCATAAATAAAAAAAAAAAGAGCAAACATATGTAAAAATATAAAATCTCACTAGCAGTATTTACCTAGGTAAAAAAAAAAAAGAACATTGTGTGAAGCTGATAGTCATTAGATGTCGACAAGAACAACAATGTCTGCCCTTTTGTTCGCACTCCACCACAACTTCGCAGTCCCGACCAGAGAGTGACATCTCTCAAGTCAGATTGAAATCTCGGGGTATCGGCCGGCGGCTCGCCGCAGGGGTACATTGTTTTCTCAACTGAAAAAACAAACAAACAAACGATGGTTTTCGCGGGCCGCTTTGTTTGAACTTTTTTTTTTGGTCAACTTGCCTCAAGTTTCGCGGTTTTCTTACCATTTTTCACGAAAGAAGAGTGGAAAGAAAGATATTGCATTCTAGTGAGGGGAGTTCCCTTTGGAAGTTTTTTTTTTTTTTTTGAAAAACTTTTTTTCGTTATTTGGATTCGCCGCCGCCGCCGCCGGGGGCCGAGCGCCTGGACCGGGCGCGCGACCAAACGTGTTCTAAACACTGAGGAGAAATGGTCAACATCAAAGTTTTCTATAAGAAAGTATATAATTATCTAGATATCTACACAAACACACAAATATATAGTCATATATATGTATATAGCTTCTTTTATAGTATGGCTATTAAGAAAAAGTCTTTAATTACGTCAGTAATTAATCATAATAAACCATGTCGGATTGGAAAGGAGCTGAAACGGTAATATTTTTAGTGGTAGCTTGCCGTCCCTCCTCCCCGCTTGATTTTTAAGGCTTGCCATGATGACAGATGGGGTTGTCTTCCACGCCGGTCACCTCGCGCGGGATCGGGCGGACGCTGTAGACGCCGGGTGGTGGAGGAGCGCTCGCAACTCGCCGACTGACAGACTTGACTAAACAAGAGAGTGCAGTAGGGGGAGAGGCTTCACGGGACAGTCGAGTCAGAGGAGTCAGAGATGAAGATGATGAGGTTGTCGTGGGGAGACAGGAGAGGATTGGAAATGAGAAGAGTTGCACCAAAGAAAGTTCTGACAGAGGAGTCACAGTTGACGCGGCTCGGGTCGGTGTGTCACCTGGACGCCTCCCACCTGAGGTGTTTGAATGGGAGGAGGCCCAGGGGCCGATGCTCAGGAGCTGTGACTGGGTTGAAGGTTGAACCCTCAACAAGTCGAATGATTTAGCTGAGTTGATGGACGAAGCCGTTGGTTTTTTATGAGAAACTTTCCGAGTCACAGTTTTTACATTGACTTGGTGTCTAGTGATCTGTAGCTGGATGACGCCTCTCTCGTATTTTTTTTAAATCACTCAGCCATTTCTAATCTGATTCACTTTCTGTGGTACGTTTATATTTTAGTTGTTTTTTTTTTTTCTTCTCTGCAGACAGACACCGCCATCCAACGTGTCTTAGAACACACAACAGTGGGGCTGGTGTTCTGCTGTTGGGAAGGGAAGCCCGGGAGGCCGAGGGGTGTCTTGGCATGGCGACCCACATACGCAGCTTTGACCACCAACTCTACTCAGAGGTTTTCCCTGACAGTTTCAGAACAAGTCAGTCAGCCGTTTCTCTCGCGACTCTAAACGTCTACAGCGTCCGCGTCGTCAACGCGTGGCGACCAGCCTCCGTTCCACCACAACATTCCGTGACCAGAGTCCAACCTGTGCACCATTAAAACGTGGCAATAACAGCTTTAGAGGATATTTGGGATGTTACTTGTGCAAGTAAATATTATTGAGTACACGTGTTGACCACATTCTTCCAGCCTCTGCGTAGTTAGCTTCGTGAATTGCTTGTGTTCTGGTTCGACAACCACTCGCCCCGCTGTACATTATTACCTCTTAAAAATAACATTTATATATATTGCATTTGAAATTGCTTCTCTTTTGACGTCAAAAAAATAATGTCCGAAAAAGAACCGGCGGCTAAAGGGATTTTCTTTTACAACAGTGTCGGACTTTGTGTAGTCGTTTCCCTTCACATCGAGACACATCTGATTAGCAAACCACCACCTTCCCAAAATAAAAACACACACAGTACATTTTATGTTTACAACGAGGCATAGTGCTATGTACACATTATATATTCATATATTATATTTTCTTTTTTAATATGTAAACCAGCACATTCTCTCACTTTTCTAGTCGTCCGACACCCTGAGCACAAATACCCGTCGAGTTTTTTTTTCCCCCGTAACTTGTTTGACACGCGACAGTAAGGCGCATTTGTACTCAGCGTGGGTTCCTAGTAAAAGTTGTTGGAGAATTCAGTGATGTAAACATTCAATTTTTTGTGTGTTACAGAGGAGTAGATAGATAAACTACGAGAGAGCGAGATTATCCGTCAACGAAAAAGGGAGCCAGGTTTTTTTTTCCCGGCGGGACGGACCGCTAAGGCCTCGCACCCGCGGACAGACAGGAAGCGATACAGTTTAAGATAGAGACATAGTTGTGTTTCAAAAAATCCCAGGCGAGGAGAGGCGAAGGCGAGCTACACCTCCGCGACTGCTCCTCGCCGACCCGCTAGCAGTGTCCGACTCACGCACGAGACAAAGACAAACAGTTACACAAGGACACACGGTCAAGACTCCAAGGAACCGGACACATTCAAAGAAAACCTTAGTGAGGCGAGTAAAGAGTTTGGGTGACGTCGTGGTGCCGGAAAAACAGAAGTGGGTGTCCGTTTATCGGGAAGAGCATCCGGATGGGTGTGAGGTAGCGATGCTGATACTGTACCTCCAGGCGACAAACGTTCTGTCATGCTTCCGTCCAAGTCAAACTTTTGAGAATCTGGTACAGACACGCTGATAGTGATGCTCGCAGACCGCTTGCGCCGAATTCAAACCGGTCCCCATTTGGTGCTGAGCAAGTGCCGCACAAGGATGCTCTCCCTTTTTATTTTTATTTTTTCCTACGACTGACGCTACTGGTTGCATCACGAGGCATCAGGCTAACCACTTTAACCCTTTAGAATTTACAAGCACCAAGAAAAGCGTCACAATCTTCGGGCGGGCGACGATGGGGGAGGGACACGGTTACATTCAAAACTTTGCAAGTACATTCCATTTGACTGAACGGGGTTAGCCTAGCTGCTAGCTGTGGCACAGGTGAGTCGTGGGAAGCTGCGGTAGAGAGGATGTCTTGAATAAACGCGATAGCTCGTTCAATTGAAGTTCAGTGTGAAAAGTGCCGACGGTTGTTGTGTCTCTTCCCCCATGTTGGCGCCGCTCGCAGCCGTCCGAGTGTAAACAATAACTGTTGCATTGGTGTTTAAGGTTTCTGTAGGCGGAAACACGTCTGTATCTGCGTTACATGAAAGACCTTTAGTCGGCGTGGAAATGATCTACATTTTTATCGATACATTTGGCATTTTGTTTTTGTTCGTTTTTTTTTTGTTCTCCGAAGGTGCGACATAACATTGGCTTACAAACACTAGCACAACACTTTATACAGCAACATTCACGATATTTAGTGTATATCGCAGTAGGACAGACGATTTCTTACACGCTAGCTTTCACTACGAGTTGTTTTACTCCATATGTCGCTAACACCGTTCGAGCTAAAGGTTTGACGTGACATAAAACATCGATTAGTACAGGTCAAATTCGTAATATAGTGACAGGACGGCCAAAGCTAACGTAGCCAGTAGTAGTAGACGTTTAAGAGCTACACACCGCTACCAACAGAGCATGAGCGGTACAGCACAGTATTGAGGAGGTGGTCATAATGATACGGCTCACTGAACAGGAAGCTATGTGTTGTGTTTGTTACATTATTTAGTGATCGTGATAGTGAAGTATTTCGACTGATTTTAGCCCGCTACCTTGAACTTATTTGTTCTGTTTCTTCTCAGAACATTTGGCAGAATAAACTGAAGTGCTTTCAACATGACAAATGTCCTTTCCACATCGCACTAAAGGTCTTTGATGTAAAAATGCATCCACATCGAAACTCGCGGCAACCAGTAGCATTAGCCGAAAAACCGAAGTGGCAGAGTTTGAGTTTCTGAAAAAGGGAGGAGAGCGGAGCGCTAACCTCCGTACAGTGCATAGATCAAATCAAGGAAGCACTACAATTACAAAAGAAATATGATTTGTTTTCTTCTTCACGTCAGATTTGTAAACGTTTTCATTAGTCAGGTGATTACAAGTTCTTATATCCGTTTGTCCATTACACACGATAGTTTTGAACATCCACAAGTTTTCGCAAAAAAAACAAAAAAAAAAAAACAAAAGCAGGGATTTTTTTTTTTTGTCGTAACCCCCCGGCTCTGACGACCACGAAACGTCGCCGGAAGTATTTTCTAGTTTTTCTTAGAAAACAAATAGAACAAGAACACACACGCAGAGAAACACACCACGAGGACCAATGCGAACGCAAAGATAGCAAGGATTTGCTACAGAGCTCTCTCTGGCCCGCGGGCGAGAGGACGCCACGTCACTGACACAGACGGGAAAGCAGCAGCTTTAGTCGTTATTGTTGATCAGCAGTATCACAATTGTCTATCGTCGCCGTTTCAAGTCTTGGTACCTCCTCCTCGCCGGGACTCCCGCTGGCGTCCTGGGCTTCACGCAGTATCCTCCGGTGAGGAAAAAAAAAAAAGGTCCTTATCGTTATTCCAATGGTAAAAATGTAAACATTTGCGAGGTGGCCTTGCTCAGAGGTTCTCGGAGGCTGCGGGCTCGGTAAGGCTGGCCAGTCAGCGGTGCAGGGACTTCTGCGCCTCCTTTAGCAGAGTGTCAAAGTCCAGTGCATCGTACTTGCTCTTGACTGGACCCGGACCCGCTTCGTCTGCCAGAGAGAGAGAGAGAGACCTGATCACTCAGGAGTCCTGGTTCGGACCAGCTGACGGGCGGAACGTTTCCCTTACCCAGGTCGATGTAGCGCTTCCTGGAGAGCCTCCGCTGGCTGGCCGGGAAAATATCACGGTCCCTCCAGTGCCGCTGAAGTTCTGACTGACGGATCTTTATCACGCCGCAGCGCTCCCTGCTGGCAGAAGACAGCATTAGCTTACGCACAGCAATAACGTGAGCTGCAGCTCCGCGCGACCGAGTCCTTCAATCTAACCGCCATCCTCAGTTCACTCCCCGCTCCAGCTTCAGGATATGACTCGCACAAGAACCTGACGCGTCTCTAGACAGCAAAACCAGTCGCAGTTCTCTAAGTCAGATGTGGTGACAACAATTGAGACTCCATTTTAGGTCTTAAGGTTTTGGGTTATTGCCGACAGAAAATTTGCCCGTAAATGAAAATATGTAAAAAGAAAAGAATTGGATGTGGACTCTGGCAAAATGCGCTGACTCAAACAAGAACAGTTCCCGACACGCCAGTCCAGTGCGTCCGATGCAGCGCTAGTGTGGAACTCACTCGTTGCAGAAGATGACCTTGCAGTCCTCCGCTTTGCCGAAAACCTGGAAGCGTTTCTTGAGCATGTTCTGGGTCATGCTGCTGGGCAGGTTGTGGATGTACAACAGCTGGCAGTCGTCCTGGCAACAGAGAAACCATGGCAACAGTGAGGACATTATGGGATACAGATGGACACAGGAAGTGAAGTGTGGAGCAGCAAAGGGAGACACAGTGTCCCTTCTGGGGGTCTATTATTAGTATTTGCTGCAGTGTGTGCGCGTGTTTGAAGAAGATCTTCACCTCGTCCAGCATATCTTTGTTGCTCGGCTTGTCGTCGGAGCAGATCTCCGAGTGTTCGCTGAAAGAGAGGAACAATGAGTGAGCAGGGGAAACCAGGTGGCGCTGCAGAGTCAGTCAAGCGCTCCTCACTGACCTGCAGTCCGTCTTGCTTGCTGGAGAGTCGGGGCACAGGTGCACTGGCGAGGGCGAGCGCGACCCGGAGGAGCGCTCCGCCTCTTCCTCCGAGGTGGGCGGCGTCGACTCCAACATCTGGAAGTCGGTCAACATCTCGTCGATCACAGTTTGCTCCTCCTCCAGCTCGGTCACATCGGGCGCCACCAGAGGGTCCGCGTTCTCCTCGCAGGTTTCTTCCACCAGGACCTGATCGACAGCCGGTTTGGGTTCGGGCGTGCCGGCTCGCTCCCTGCCACCCTGCGCCTTCAAGATGGCACCCAGGATGGCGGCGCTGCGTTTGCGGCTCTCGCCGAGGCTGAGCGCGCAGTAGTCGTGGTCGCCAAAGCTCCTGCGCGTCTCGCCATCGCCAGCTTGGCCCATCCGCCGCAGCTGCGCGTAGAGCTCCGTCTGCTCTGGAAGCTTCCGCTGGTGTTGCACGCGGCTCAGCCAGCTCCGGGACGCCGCATTAGGGGAGGAGAGAATCGAGTCGCCACCGCCGCCTCCTGAGCCACCGCCGCTTTTGCCGCCCTCTGCTGGCTTAAAGAGTTCATCCTCAACGGATTTGTGAGGAGGGGTGGTGGGAGGAGTCAGACCTGGAGAGATGAGTCACATGATCACAACCAGGAAGCATGTCTGAGCTCAAACATTGTCACGTTATGATCAACGGTTTCCTGAAAGATTTGACCTGTGAAACCTCTGTACACAACTCATTCTTTTCATCATTTAGTTGAGACATTGCCAGCAAAAGTTGTAGTTTAATTTTACAGTATTCTTTACTATTTTTTTTAAATAGAGCCTTTTGACAGAATAATTCCAATGAAATTAAAACTTTTTTTATAATCTCTTATTTGCAATTATACTTTACTTGATCTGAGCACTTTACGATAGAATCGTTTTGATGTGTTATTGTGAGTTACCGAGAATGCTTTTATTTTCAGTTAAAAATTAATTAAAATGTAATTATTCTTGGCGAAAAATTAAGCAAAGAAAATCTAATTTAAAAATGAATCAAATATGCAACTAATTTATGATGGTCATTCAGAAAAGCATGACTCATCATTTATGAACACGACTCATATGTTTTTGTGTTTATTCTCGATTAAAAAAAATCTAGTTTTCAAAATCTAGAATTTCTTTATATCTCCTGAAGCGGTGGAACCGCTCATGAAGCGGAGACGTCAGCGTTACCTGCTGTGCCGCACAGATCCACTCCGAGCGTCTGCTCGAAGCCCTTGCTGCTGAACTGTGACTCACTGTGGGAGCAGAGACAGAGGTTAGACGTGGACGCTCACGCTAGCATGATCCAACAAGAGCGCGCGCCCTCCCCTCCAGACTGGAGCAGCAGAGTCCCGCTGAACGGCTCTGCAGCTGCTTCTTATCGCAGCAGCCATGTGCAGCTTCTGCTATTCTTCTGCTCTCTTCTATTTCTGGCTCCTTTCTCTTTCTGCCGCGGAAGAAAGAGGCGCTGCAGAGTGGATTTGGCTCCGGGCGGAACGCTCTACCTCCCGTTCGAGGAAACGTGGAAATCAAATAAATATGAGAGAGCACTCCCAGTGACAGATTAGCGGCAGGACGGCGTTTGTTCACGAGCTGTCGCCGTGATTAGCGCCGGCTCTATTAATGACTGCTGCATTTGTGATGATGGCTGCACACGTAACGCTACACCTGATCACAGGCAGCAGATGGAGGAGGACAGCATCTCACCCTCTCAATCACACCTGGTTACCAGGGAAACGTTTGTGGAACCTGAAAGGCCTTTCATGCACATTAAGGCAAATTACTCAGAAAACATCAGACTGTCAACAAAGGTGGACTTGGAATGAGCAAATAAATCCAGGTGACGACCGATAAGAAGAAAATACATTTACACCAAACACGCTGTCTCTCCTGAAACCTCCCGAGGTTCTCCTCCGAGTCTCTCCTGGAGGACTGAGCTCCTCTCTCTAAGTGAGTCCAGACATTGAACAGCCTTACATCTCTTACTGTATAGTGAAAGCAGCGCAAGGTTAAAGGTTGCTGGTTCCTGGTGACATCATCCCGTGATGATCACCTGAGGTTTTTTGAGGAGCAGCTATCATTCCTGCTTCAATCAGACTAGAAACTTTGGTGCGTACAATCAGAGACTCCCTCAGAAGTGGGTCAGCACTTGCAGAAACCCTCACACACGGAGCCTAGGCTCGCGAGGCAGGGAGGATCACAGAGCACTGAGGGATGCGCTGCTTAACTGGCTCATTTGACCTTTATTCTGCGCTGCACTTGAACTCTGCAGACATTTGCACTCCGCTTTCCTCCCACGAAAACATGCTAATTGACGACAGCGTGGATGACCGTCACCCTGTGTAGCTGGGATGGAGTACACACCAGCGCCATTTCTCGATAAGCAGCAACGACTCAGTGCGAGTGCTCACCTGGTGGTTTTGGGGTTCAGCGGCAGACAGAGGCAGGAGCGCTTCTCTGCAGAAGGAAGACAGCGTTAGCTCGGATCAGAACCTTCTGACCCACGTGGCTGTTCTTCAATTACCATTGTGGCCGCAGGATTTCTCCATAGCACTCTCTTCACTTGTTAGCTTCTCCACTAACGTCTCCGTCGTGGTCCCGCCGCCAGCTTGGGTGGGAAAGACTTTTACCCCCAGGTGCCTCTCGTCCCCCTCCTCCCTCAGCTTCAACTCCAGTTCCCTCTGCCGCGATGGTCGTAGTCTCTTAGCGAAGCGGCTGGGGAACGAGGCCAGGCGTCGCGAGCGCCGGACTGAGAACGAGCCGCCGTCCTCGGGCATCTCCAAAAAAACCTCAGGAGAGTCGGCTCTTCTCTTGGGAGAACAGGAGTCTTTATGGAGCTCCGGTTTGGGTGAGCTGGGGGACAGGGTGGTGGTTGATTTAGTGGCAGAGGGAGTCAGTCTGCTGGGGCTGTGGGGGTGGGAGTAGGGGGGGCTGTGCAGTCTGTAAGGCTTGCTAACGTCGTAGGAGCTGCTCTGCTGCAGGAGCTCGCAGAGAAGCGAGTCGGCCTTCTGCTCCCTCCGCCTGGCAAAAGGTAGTCTCCGCGGGGCGCTCGTCGTCCCGGAGCTCGTGCTGGGACCGCCCACCAGGACCACTCTGGTGTTGGAGGAAGTGGGCCGGGAAGTTTCAGGTCGCGCCCGGTGCCGTTGTATCTCGCGGTCCTTGCGCTCCCAGCCCTGCTGCTTGCGCATGGGGAGACAGTAGGTGTGCATGTAGGTGATCAGCTCCACCACCGAGTGCAGTTCCTTCTCCGAGCTGAACTGAGGTTTGGGGGGCTCGACCGGGGCCGCGGCCGCCTCCACCTCACTGCTGGAAGACTCTTCTTCTTCCTCCTCGTCCTCCTCAGACTCGCTGTCCTCATCCTCTTCCTCCTCCTCATCTTCCTCTGTCTCAGGGGTCCGGGTGTCCTCGGAGTCCCGGGCGGTTGTGAGGTGGCGGTGCAGCTCTGTACAGAGGCGACCGGCTGGACGGACCGCCCGAGGCTTCCGCTCCAAAGGGGGGTCCGACTAGAGGTGAGGGCAGACAGACGTCAGGTCAGAACACAAAGTCACCAATTGCAGAACCAGAAGAAGACCTCAGCGGCCTCGCAATCCCAGGTCGCTAGACTTCAACTTGGGCTACTCCTATGATTCTACCCCAAAGGTACACTCGGATGTTCTGGGGCCAAACTTCCGATGCACAAGCAAAACCCCCATATTTGATATCGTGAAGGAATGAATGAGTCCCACTCGGAAGTGAAAAGACAATGTGATGTCATCATCACCCGACCCCGCCCACTTTCACACTGAACTTCGGACTGAGACGCGTGGTGAAGGGGACGTGCATCCAGGAGACTCTTAAGTCACCTGCAACGAGGTACTTTTGCTACAAATACACACTTTCTGAAGATGCTTTTATTCGTCGACCCATTAATATTTATTGGAAAATGGGGCGTCCAGAAGACGCACCGGCGTCTTCAGCTTCCCTTCCTGGAAACAAGGAGAGCGCGGCACTAAATCTTCCGAGTCTGAGCGATGATTCATTGTGCAGCTGCACCGAAATGTCTGCTTCCATATTACTCATAGAAGAGCCGATGATTCACTGTTGCCCTTCTGCCCTGTCAGTCAATACTCTCACCATCTGCCACGCCGAGGCCCGCCAGGGTGACAGATCCAGGCCCGGCTTATCCGCGCACCGCTGTCTGCGGTGCACCGTGTCCTCGCTGGTTAAGCCGGAGCACGAGGTGACGTGGAAGCTCTCAGTCAAGACAGACGAGCGAGTCGTGGCTGCGGCTGGATTACGTTTAATGAATCCCTCATCACTTTCTCCACAACACTAGCACCGTGTATTATTTACATTTGGCTTCTTGGATTTTTCACTGTTTGGATTATGATGTGATATAACTATGTGTATTTATTTTATTTTCAAAAGTTGAACCAATGTTGTTGTCATGTTGAACAGTTTATACAGCAGTTTATGGCATTTAATAATACTTTAAAGGGACTTCGTTTTTTTAGTTGAATTTTAATCAATGTATATTTTTTCATTCTTATTGCAGAAATTTTATATATTTTATTTTATCTACACATAAATTGTATTAAATGAAGTATTTTCTTTTTTTTATTTTTATGGAATTTCATAGTTTTATCACTGTTGTTTGAGTTACAATCAAACTTCATTTGATTCAAATGTCTTCTGCATAATTCCAACATTTTATTGCAACATGACACGTGCTGTGACCTCTTGACCTCCCCGAAACTGCCCCTCACCTTCACAAGCGGTCGGACGGGCCGTAGGTGCGACCCTCTGTTGTTGTAGCGATGCGTCCGAAAGCCGTCTTTGTGGCCGTCGCTGCCTGTGGGCACGTTGGGAGGAGTCAGGAGCAGCTGCCTCAGCTGGGGAGAAAAACACGCATTAGTTGGTCGGCCATGTTTTCCGACCAGCCGCTTCATGAGATCACTTGTGTTTTGGGCCCATCAACCTGGTGATGGTGAAAGCACTTCCCATGACCTCACATAGTTTCTAGCAAGCTATGGACTGGAGGTCCAGCCACCAGTAGATCAGGACTCACCCTGGATCTCATGAAGACTCTATTAGACCTCTAAACATGTCAGTTAAAGAAGACACTCCTCATTCCTCCCGCTCACTCTCTCTCTCTCACATCCTCCTCTCTAATCCCAGAGAATTCCAGAATTCCCACCTTCCCTCTCTCCTGCCGTCACCTCTCTATTCAGACGCAGCGCAGGAATCCATGGCGGGGAATTACCCCTCAAACAGATATTAACAAATCTGCATTATGCCACTGCTGCCTTCTCTTTCATCTGTCTATTCATCCATTCATCGCAGCGCACCGGCTTCATGACGGGGCCATCAGCTGATACAAATCAGCTTAGAGAGAAAATCCCGGCGCTAAGCTGCGCTGCTTCCGGTGAGGATGAGGTGGAAAATACAGATGTGGTGGGAATGGAGAGGAGGCGGCTGCAGGCTACCCCAAAATGTGAGGCGACAAAACTGGAATCAGTTAAAAAAAGCCAGAGTTATAGATCACAGGTGAGAGCCGGGCTCTGCCCCGGGGCCTCCTCCACTGGTCAATATCTCCCCAGCGAGGTTCCTGACCAGATCACCCAGTCAACTCAACTGCAGCAGTTCCTCTGCCAGTCTCTCCCGGGGGACAGGTGAGAGGAGGAACCCACCGCCCACAGCTCATCTCACAACTGAAGATCCTTCTCTCGCTCGCGAACAAGGTCCTCATCAGAAGGCCTTCCCAGACCTTCATGTTATCTCACTTTAGCGACCGGCATGGCAGTCCTGAGGCCATAATGAGCGATGCATTATCGCCCCGCAGAGCCTGGCTCCGGCCCCGGGATACTATCTGGGTCAAATGACGGAGCGGCGGCTTCATTAATGGGCCCCTTTGTTGGGCGCCAGCACTGCTACAAGGGGGCGAAGGCAGCTCCGCAAGAGGAGACTGAAGGTTCCAGTCTGTGTGGAGCATTGAGAGACCCTCGGGGTGGGGTTGGGGGGGCTCCTCAAACACTCTGGATGACTTCAATGAAGGCCTTGTTCTGCGGGAGAACCAGCAGGAACACACACATGCTCGGACATCAAGAGCGTCTCAAGAGCCTTCGCTCTCAGAACCTCGCTCTGCTTCATATGCAGTGTCAACAGAAGGAAACGCTGGCCCAGGACAGACGCAGTTCCACTCGTCACCAGGAGAGGGAACCAGCGCACACATGTCAACAGATGAGCGGTCATGTGACTGGAAGCACTCAGCTGATGGGAACATAGATGAAATGTACACACACGCACACACTCTAAACAGCATAATGTCATTACAGCAGGCTTTCCTGAGCCAGTGAACGTCAGCTTGCTAATGTAGACGATGAAAACAGAGCCTGCAGGGGGGTTCAAACACGGCGGTCCAGCGTGAGACCCCGGACCCCTGGGAATACTCCACACACAGAATCTCAAACGAGTCTGGACTCGTGAGAAGAGAGCGAGCGCTCCGGCAGGAGCAACAAAGATCTTCTCTGAAAGCAAATGGAGGATCTTTGATTAATCTCATATGAACCGTGATTTTGGCTTCCAAAAATGAGATTATGGACGTAAAGTGGATTATGCTAGATCGCCCGTCTGCAGTCCAGGACAGACCTCATCTTTTTCAGTGCGCACTGAGCAGCCAGAACACTATGACCTGTCGAATGTCGCCCATGACCTGTTCTCACAACTGATGCGGTGTTGAGTTACACAGTTGAGGTTTGTACGGCACCAAGAACGGACCTCGACAACTCGACAATGCAATACGAAAAGTACATCAAGGACATGTGAAGGGATGGAATGAATCACATCCGAGGGCTGCTGGTTCTATTCCCTGCAAGACCTCCGTGGAGATAGCGAGAATAACCCGTGACAGCTGATAGATCTACTCCATGTCTCAGATGACTGAGCCCCCTCACGCAGAAAGAGCCCTGGTTGACCTATTTAGATTGTCAGAACCAAGAGACAAGAGGAGAAACCAACAGAGTGAAATGCAGTCTCCAGGCTCTGCACTTTTTTGGAGGTGCAGCTTCAATTTTCAGACTCCACTCCACATAAAAAAGCTGGTTGAGGGAGCTGATGCTCATCTGTTCCTCACATACTAAAGGTTAATTCACTGTCGTGTAGCTGCAGTGAAGGGTCAGTCGGAGGTTGCACGGCTGCTGTTGGAGCCGCTCTTAAAGGTTCTGTTGACACCAGAACCTCAGCGTTTATCTACCACATGGCTTCTGTGTTGAGACGCTAAACAAGCAGACACATGACCGGATCAACCTTGAAGGCTTGAAGTCAAAACACGAGATGAGCGTGGGTTCCACTCTCGCACGGCTCATCTCGGAGTTGCTGGAGGGCGAAGAGGATTTCTGCAGACGTCAAAATTTATTTACATATGCTTTTTTCTGTTTGTGACGTGTCTTCACTTGAATTATTAATTGTCCATGATGACATGAGCACAAGACCACTCTTTGACGCCACAGCAGGTTGAGACTTGTTCGTGGTCGTAATCTTTTGGCTGAAAGAAAGTTAACTTTGTTGTTTCCAGACTCTGATGTTGGATCAATGCGCGATAACATCGCCGACCTTTAAACTAGCCTCATCGCTGATATGCGTGAACCCATGACCTGCTGCCCTTCAGCACCGCAGCAGCACCTCTGAATATTCACAGCACTGATGGCCGCTGTCCGCGGCTGCTGCGTGGCGAGCGCCTCTCGGACGCCGTTGATCTGGACAGCAGCAATAAGTTTTGCATTACGTTCCAGCTTTCCGATTCAATTAGGGAGCAAGGAAGGGGAGGAAGAAGAGGCACCGGTGGTGATGCAGATTTTAGGGAGATCAGGTGCAGCAGAGGGAGGAGGAGGGGAGCAGGGGAGGAAAAACAAGGTCAGTTCCTAGAAGTTTGATTCAGGGAACAGCAGAGAGGCACCCAGTGTGAGGACGGGGGAGGGGGGACTCTGACTCACTGTCACACACAAGCAACACTTCCACATCAGCCCGAGACACTTCACAACATCTGTATCGATCTGGAGGCGTCTCTTACTAGAGAGAGGTCTTCAGTGTGAGCGCCCAGTGAGTGACTGAGATCTTCGGGGCTGAGAGCGAGACCCGCCTCTTCCTCGTCCTTGGGCTCCTCCTCCAGGGCCGGGAAGACCGAGAGCCCGCCCACCTCACCATCCACCATCCCGTCCAGGGTGAGAGCGGCCAGCAGTGCCGCATGCTCTTCTTCTATCTGGAGGGGGAGAGCGAGAGGCCGGTCAGGGTCAGCTTCAGATCACACCAGGGGCAGGGGACTTCACCCACCCGAACCCAGAACCCAAACATTGTATCTTGTTCAGTGTTTTCTTGACTTTTTTCCATTAGAGTCAAGTTTTATTTTCACCCAAGGTTTCATTTATTAGCTCACATTTCTACACTAACTACACAATTTTTTTCAACTAACATTTTTTGGATTATTGTTTTTGTTGTTCATAAATTATCATTTTTTTATTTACATATTGCATTTTATTTGTAATATAATATTATTTTCACATTTATTTTTTTCAAAAATTGTATTATAGATGTCTTTAATGATCTCAGTCATCTTATTGATATATTTATATTTTTAAAAAATATTGAGTTTTTTTCAAAATTTGAGAGTATGATTTTTTTAGCATTTATACATAGGTTTATTTTTTTGTCTTTGCTACCCACATTTACTTAGCTGTCAATACAGTTAATATGTGAAATGGCTCAACACGACTGTCCATTAATAAAAACACAAGGTAATAAATAAATCAAAATGAATCAAAAACACAACACGACAGCGTTCTGCCAAAAACTTGAACCTTCCTGACTGCAACACTTCCTGCAGGAGGAAAGATCTTCAGTCACTCCGATGAGCGCCCTGCAGTTGCGGGTCTGTTTACTCGCGCTCGGCTGTCATTTGCATGATCCGTCGCTTAAAAAAGTGGGAGGAAAGATAAACTGCGGCGACTTAATTAAAATGTAGATTTTGGGGCGCGCAGTGTCACATCTGCATGAAATTAAAAAAACACATGAATACGTAAGTCTGGAACGGCTTCCGTGCCAGTCATCTCGTATTTGCGCCGGTATGATATTGATCGGCCCGAAACTGCCGGCGAACACGCTAATAAATAGAGTAATAAGCAGGGGAGGAGGAAGGGGGGCGTCTGGGGTGGTGGGGTCCCGCGTCTCACTGTCCGTCAATATGCCACTTATTTACAGCGACGCATTGACGCCGGCTTCATGTTGCGTGGGATCGATGGCACAGCAAGATTAACCTTGAAGGGAAACATGGAGACGCCGCCGTTTAAACCAACTGTTTCCAGTTCCCGATTTGCGGTGCATTTGGTGTTCATGATGAAGTTTAAGATGCGGTGACATTGGTGTCCACCAGAGGGCGCCCCGGGGGAACCCTGGCACTGCTCATCAAGCCATGGATGAGCCAGAGTCCACACTGCTGGGTGACTCTGGGTACCTCCGACACATTAAGCTGATGACTGACGCAGGAAGTTAACCGTGACAGGAAGTGAGTCGGATCCTCACAAGTCAATCAAGTGCAAGTGTGTGCTCTTCAGAGAAAGCTGAACAGGCTGGCGAGTTACTGACTCGCACAGCACAAGTCGCTTTCAGGGGGTTGGACAGGAAGCAGGTCTGACCCTGGTTCTCCTCACTTTGGTTCACCGAGTGACAACTGTCTGTCCCGACCCAGATGAAGTGGAAAGGTGAGCTGGTGTCCATCAGTCCCATGACGCGACGGCCTCTGTGGCGCGGCCAACTGGCTCGAGTGGGAACATGATCTACAGCCACTATCATCACGTTACACATCATCATGGGGGGAATTACTTCCTTGGCAGATGAGACCCGACCCAGACTGGCGCTCGCTGCCAGGAGCAAAGCAAACACTGGCAGCTTCACAAGCAAACCATTACAGCAGTTTTACGCCTCGGATGCAGCAAGACTCTTCAGGAGTCCTGTCGCTCTGACGACAAGGCGTCACAGAGAAACCGTGTCTGTGAGAGGATTCACTTGAGTCACTCAGATGTGACTCAAACACCAGCGCTCTTCAGCCCACCCCCTGCTGGACAAGACAGTCATCACATATGAAACAGGTGCAGTGGAGTCTCACCTCGAAGAGCTCGTCTGTCGTGCTGTAGTGGATGGAGGTCGGCGATGTGCCCGTGGACTGGTCGTTGCACCACTGCAGCTCGCTGAGGCAGTTGTCGCTGTCGAAGTCGCTGGGGTCCAGCTGGGAGAGGTCAATGTCCGGGAAGTCCAAGCGGTCCGAACACACCTCCTCCTCCCCATACTGCAGGCAGAAGAGAGTCGGGTTAGGAGCGCACAGCCATCCCGTCTCACAGCGAGTTCAAACTCCGCCGGCTGATTTCAGGGTTTTCTCCGAGGCTCCTGCGCTTGGCTCCGTGTGATGACTCAGTTCACCGTCTCTCTGGAGCGGCGCCGGCTCATTACAGATAATGAGTCTTGCATGTTCCGAGAGGCTCGACAGCGAAACCAATCGAGGCGTTCACTTCAGCAGGGTTCGGGATTAGAAACAAACGTGTTCTGGTAGCACAGCGAATGTTTTCCATCAGGCCTGCCATCGTTCTCAGCCAGCAAGAGTCGTGGCATCATTAGCTCGCCGTCGTCGGAGTACAGTGCTAATGAGTGGAATTAGCCGCTCGGCTACTTGTAGTTACCGTCCGGGAGCTCAAGTCAACTGTCACAGGCTAACATGCTAACAACAATGACTCATATTCCACTATCCTTGTATGACGACGCAGCAAAACATCAAGATGAGCCACTCTGGAGGGGAAAATAACAATATTCACAGCA
This sequence comes from Synchiropus splendidus, assembly GCF_027744825.2. Taxonomy (NCBI): domain Eukaryota; kingdom Metazoa; phylum Chordata; class Actinopteri; order Syngnathiformes; family Callionymidae; genus Synchiropus; species Synchiropus splendidus. The sequence continues at coordinate 17,792,064 of NC_071344.1, forward strand.
AGTTCAAGATTCAAAATAAAAATGACTGATTTGTTTTTCAATATCAAGTATGCAAAAATTAAATATCAATACTGACAAAAACTGTATGTTCAACAAGTAAATACAGGGTTTGGACATAATCATGGAAACACTATCTCACATTCTGTCCTGATAGAAACTCAAGAGCCCCAAACCTAAGTTAACTTGACTGTCATGTTGGACAACCAATTCCTCAGGGACCTCACAAAGGCCCGACAGCATCATTCAAGGGCCTCCCGAGGCCCCCGGACCGCATGTTGCCCAGAGCCTCCTCAACAAACATCTGAAGTACCACAGAAGTTCTGAGGAGCTCCTGGTGTCCCTCCAGGGACTCACTAAATTCACTGGAAAGAGCTGTGACGTGGATTTCCGTCGCCCGAGCTGCAGAAGTGGAGCTTTCTCAAGAGTCTGTGGTGATTAAAAGCAGAGCACATGTGGTCTGCAGGCTGGCCACACGGCTGCAACTGAGCCGGCAGCAGAGCAGGAAGTGTGTCTACGTGACTCAGCCTGGGAGGACGTGTCTCCGGAGACCGAAGGAGGAGGAAGCCATCGGGAGAGGAAGACATCAAACTGTATTTTACAACGATCCAGCGGGTGAAGGTTTGCTCAGAGGGTGTGTGCGTGTGTGTATGAATAACAGGACGTGAATGTGCTATTGTGTGAGCGATCAGGGAACATGGCCGAACCAGTTCCACACTGTAGCGTCCCTTCAGCAGACAGGGTCGACCAGTTCCACCTGTCGGCTTCTCACAGAACTGAGCTGGGTCGTTTCCTGAACCTTGTGGGGGAAGATGAGGGTTGGCTATGGTCCTGAGGGCGGGGCTCTGTCGGCACCACTGATGTCGGGCGAAGAAAGAGGGAAACTTGTGAGACGAGGTGGAGCTGAGTGGAACGCTCCCCGTTAGCTAGTTAGTTTAACGAAGGCAGCGTGAAGCAGTTTGCTTTACAAGGTTCAACATCTGCGGGGGCCTCTTCTCGCCATGTTTATTTGTTTATTTGGGTCAAGAAACGAGCGGCACGGGCCACGGTTCAAAACTGGAATTACAGTGGAGCTGCTTCAAAGAAGCACGGAGAAGATGGAGGGATGAAGAGGAGGAGGAGGAGAGCAGGAGGAGGAGTCCCCGGGATGGAGATGAAAGCAGAGAGAGATGGATGAGAGCATTAGGAGGTGAAGAGAGCGAAGGGGTGAAAGATCCAGAAGAGAGGGAATTGAGAAAGATGGCAGCGATAAAGAAGAGGGGAGGGTGTGGTGGAGAAGAAGGGATGAGGGGGGGAGAAAAGGAGGAAGTGATGCCCTTTGCTAGACCCTCCCATCGCTTCATCAACCTGCTGGCGTGTGTGCGCGCAGGTGTGTGTGTGTGACTGTGTGAGAGAGAGAGAGAGCGTTGTTAGCATGCAGCTCACATCCTCCTCACGTGCATCCTCGACACGTCCCTCCTCTCTCCTCTTCCCTTCATCTTCTGCCACCACTTCTTTCATCGCTCTCCTCCTCCCGTCTCTCCTCTCATCCTCCAACACTCCTCGTCATCTTCAGGCATCATTTGGATTCCACACCAAAACAAACCAAATCTGCCTGCTGGATCTCCTCAGTGCCCTCCGGTGGTCGGCTACAGCAGCATGCCAGCAGAAGTAAAGATGCATTACGACCACCTGACTGACAATGTGTGGTCGCCATGTCTGCAGCAGACGCTAACTAAATTGTCAATTGCTGCTAGCTAGCATCGCGACGACCCAAGGAGATTAGCCAACGTTCTTGACTAGTCAACACGGGAGTTTCATGTCTATAATGTTTCACCATAGCTGGGAATTAGCAGGACCATGAGAACAAACAGGAAGTGCCCCTGAAAAATAAGGGCATGTGGAACGCAAGCAGGAAGTGGCCGAACACAAGATTTAACAAGTGACTAGTGGGAATAAAGACTCGTCCAGGGGGGAACAGGAAGCGCCATGCTAGCCAGATGATCACTGTGCACCAGAAGCCAGACCACATCAGGACCATCGCCTCCTCTCTGATCACGCCTCCTCCCTCCATCCATCCCCCTCGCTCATAAACTCCAAGGCTGATTGATTCCTGCGTCCCCGCTCCTCCTCCATCCCTCCCTCCTCAACATGACCAACACGTCCCCCTGAACACGCTGGTCACTGATGGGTCAGATTAGCCCTCCTGCTATCTCACACAGGAAGCGGCATCACTGAGTCTCACACGTCTCCGCGCCGCTTCCTCCTCGGCAGCGACGATAACGTCGAGCAAGTGCGGCGAACGCCGGGCGACCGTGAACAAAGGAGCGGCTGACTCACTGAAGAAAGAGAGACCTGTCTAGCACAGCTCTGATTTCCTCCCTCTGAGCTTAAACTTAGTATTCATCAGATGACAATCAGACTGACCTTTGATCTGGGAGGTGTGTGATTGGCTAGTATGTCCTGCAGGTACCAGGACACACACCAACAAGAACCACACATTAACCCATGAGTCAAGAGCCACCTCGGCCACAGGCTCGACTCACTCTCTATCATCAACATTCAACACATTATCGTTTTTGTTTTATAGTCGGTTTATTTGTTCTTGGCTTTTCAGAGACGGAAATTATTACACTGAAACTTGTTTTTATGGCAGGAATACTACGACTAGTTTTGTTTTGAGTCTTTGTTCTAAATTTAACTGTCTAATAAAAGATCATTTTCCCCAACCTACTTCCTCTGAGATGTTTTATTCACTGAAGTGTCTGAGCATTTTTCCATAATTTGTTTATTTTAATCAAAAAGACTTTCTATTTTTGCAACTTAGTGGACATATTTTCGGTTCAACCCAAGGTTGATTGAAAACAGTCAACTATCAACTATATCAAAAAAATGAGTTGGTAGAATTATGAGGCCCAAAACAACAGATCCTGAACCAAAGTGGATTTCAGACTCGGAAGCTGCTCCTGGGAAGGACGGGGGGGAGTCGGAAACCTGGTCCTCCATATTCCACTGTCTCTCAGCAAAGCCGGCAGATAATGAGCAGCTTTGTTTTGCTGGCATATATACAGAGAGGTCAAAGGTCAGGGCTGAGTTTTGGATGCACGTTTCACAGCTCTGACCCCAATTACATCGCCTCGCTCTCTCGACAATAAATTTCTGTTGATAAGCCTTTTAAACTCCGGGTGAACCGCGGCGTTCCTTCGAGTGCTGCGATTCTCTCACTTCAAAGAAACGCTACGTTTATTTTCAGCTTTAATCCGATTGTTCTTCGCGACACGTGCGACGAGCGGATGCGCCAGTGTCTGAGCTCAGACCTCGTCGTCTGCAAGATATTTCCTTCAGACTTCACACCTCCTGGTCGTGATCAGGTTCTGAACTGGGTCTGACCCGACTTCCTCTGAGAGGGAGTGCATCACTCATTCTGATTCCACTGGCCACACGCGGAATAGTTGGAATCGTCTCCACCAATTGATCCGAGCCCATTACACTCGACCCAAATGCAAAGATGATTTATGACCCGCAGGTGGTGGAGATATGGTCGCTGCTGCATCTGCAGGCAAAGGTGCAGCTCGAGGGCTCCAGCTGGACTCTTAACCTCCACAGCGCTGATCTTGACACGATTCCAAACCACCATCAAGAAACAGACCCCACCTGTGAAGAGGAGGTACTACAGCGCACTGTGCCTTCGCGTCCACCAACGGAAGGATGACATGAGTCTCCACAGCAGCTGGAACCATCTCTATCTTCAGAGACTGAAGGATTTCACACGAGCGACGCCGGGGGAGCAGATTCTCACGATCCGGCGGATTCCTTCCCCGGTAACAGCAGAGAAGCCTCGCGGCCTGTTCAGAGGCTGCGGGGACGATCGCACATTAAAGCCGAGCTATTAATAGCCGCGCTGCACGTGGGCGAGCGGTGGAAGGAAAAGGCCGCTCGCTGCTGCAGCGTGCCACTCTGCTGGTCTGTTTCCTTGGGCATACACACAAACACACACCACATAACAGCCGAAATTACGAAGCTGACTCATAAACTGGAGGAGATATAGGTCAAGATGCTCCACAGCTACAGAGGGAATCATTCGTTCTACTCAGAGTCTTTGACGACTCAGCTCAGGATTTCAGCACAACAGCAACGGCGAGCAGTTCCCAGCTGCTTGAATCTGGGATCTCGTTCTTTCAGTGACTAGCAGATCCATCCTTCCTCCCTTCACTCGAGACTTGGTCATCCAGTATCCCGTAGACAACTGAGGGGTTCAACTGGGAGGAGGCCCCTGGGCAGACCCCGGGAATATTCTTGCAGGGTCAGAAACCAGTTGAAAACTTCACTACTTTAAATGACTAGAAAGCACTTGGAGAGCGCAGACCTCCACCAAGCAACTTGTTTCCAACCACAAGTGACTGTCAATGCCCTACAGTTAAAGCTCCTCCCTCCTGAGAGATTGCTGCTCTCGGGTGGGTTTGGAGCATCTGAGGGGACAGGCTACGAGCAACCCAGACACCTCGACTTCCTCAGCTCCCTCAGAGTCAAGTCTTTCACATGGTAATCCAGGAATCCACCAAACCAGAACCATCTGATGCCCAAACGACCACAAACATGTCTTGAAAATTTCATTGAAATCCATTGATAACTTTTTTTGTTATTTCACTCAGACTCAGTACTAGATCCTGAATTGACTTGCCCCGCCACTGCCCAGCTCCACTTTCCACTGACCACTTGTTCCCTTATGTAAATGACAGTCACAAGCCTGTCATGTGATGTTGAGTCCTCGCCAGACTTCTGGACTTTCCAGACTTCCCTTCTCACTCACTCACTCACACACACACACACACACACACACACACACACACACACACACACACACACACACACACACACACACACACACACACACACACACACAGACGTGGCAGAAGCAGCACCATACAAGGTCACACACACGCTGGGAGGGAAGAACAGAGAGGATGAAGCCGTCATCGTCATCCATCTACATCCAGCTAGCGGAGCTCTCGCTCTACAACCTGAGGTTCGGAGGTTCTACAGACACGACGGGGATTCCTCTGAGATCCTCTCGTCAATCAACCTTGCTCATTTACGCTTTGATTAGATTCAGTACCACACACCTCTCGACTTGTGATCTGTTAGCATCAGCTGCTACGTCCACTACAGTTCCTGCGGACTGCAGCTCAGAAACCTTGATGCAGTACGACTTGTACCTTAATATACATGATACCTAGCTTGGTGCAGGTATCATGTCTCATGCTGTCGCCTGAGAGAAGAAGAAGAAACTGTTTCACAATGTCAAGTGGGTCACTGCATGAAACCTAGCTACAATGCTTAATGCAAAACTTGTTACGAGGGTGCCACAATGCTGCCTAGCTTACTACAAGGCTCATAATTAGTGACGTCCGACTAGGGATGTCTCCATACCACTTTTTCACATCCGATACTGCAGCCTCAAGGATCGGTCCGTACCAATCCAATACCGTCTGCTTGTCACTGAAAGAGTTGTTAAGAATGTTGATGTGACTGAGGCCTAAAACACACCTGTGATGTTGCACAGCTGTACATCAAATTTGTATTATTCCCTTCACAACAGTTAAGACAAGAGATGCACATTAGTGACTAAGGCTAGCCCTTTAAATGGCCGACATATTGATCCGTCAGCTGTCATCGAACAGCGGGATGGTTTGATTCATCGGCTTTCGCGGCACTCTTAATGCAAACTTGGCACTTTTCACTTCACACGACTTACTTTCTGAACTTGGCTTGACCCAAAGCGCAGGCTCAAACGCCGCTCAGAGAAAGACGGTAATCTAGGAAATGGGTCTGGGGGTGCGCGTGTGAAGGTTAAGTGACGGAGCAGCGCACACGCGGCTGAGAAATGGTGATGAGCGGCGCCACATGAGGGGCCGTAATCACCTTTCATGTGACATGGAAGATATAAGGCGCGGTGCCAGACTCGGGACTTGGTGAAATGTCCCCCCAATCCTATCGTTAACACTCACTTTCTTGTAGGTCACTTTGACAGGAGGTGCTTTATAAATGGCACCTTTGGAAGATCCCAGTAGAGTCACTCCACAGTCAAGTGAATCAAAAAGCCCCGGAGTCGTGTCGGAAATATCGATGTCGCAGATTCATTTCCACTTTTCCAAACACAACCTCATTCAAGCTACATGGTAGTTGGTTTGGTCTGGCTGTTGCAAAGTTTTCTTTTCATGTGTCAACCTTCGATTGCTACTGACTACTACCGACTGAATAGCATCCAGGAAATCTGCAGCGAAAGCAACAGGCAACACTGCGAGTGACTTCATATTTGATAAGGACTTCTTATATCCAGTTGTCCCACCGTGCCACACACATTAAAGCCAGTATCAAATCCTCAAACTACATATGTACCATATCTCAACTCTTGTATGAATCCCATTGACACTTGGGCCTCAAGTTGAGTATTGTTAGCAGTACTTGAATTGAGCTACGTAAGAACCCGAGGCAAGCAATGTGCCGAGGTTTGTTTTGTTTTGGACGTATTTGGTCAGTTCCTATCGAGTCGGGTATCGTAAGCTCTGTATCAATACATGCTCAGTATCACTAGGCCCATATCTTGTAAATATCTTGAGCCATGCATCCTTTGATCCCGACTTGTCCAATCCGGGCCTTCATGTCGGGCGTTGTAGCACATTCCTGACGTTACTGCAACCTAAGAGCGTATTGACAGCAACGTGTCCGGCTTCAGCCAGACAGTTCAGATTAACTACATTGATTGGCTACCTGCACTAGCCTATTCACCCGCACTGAAACAAATATTTGCATTATACACGAGGTTGCCTCATCGTTATCTCTCTGGTCGAGATAAAAGGAAACAGAAAAACTTCGACGTGACGAACATTTGTATTCTCGTCGTCGAGAGGGAAACCTGCGCCGCCATGTTTTTTATCTGTCCGCGCATTATCTCTGTGAATGTGAAACAGTTTGGTGCTGAAAAACCCAATAAATAAAGATTAAACAGCGTGAGATAATGATTCCCATTGATCTGCATCCTAATTTAGCTTCCGCCCGGACCCTGGTGACTTTTCATTGTCAGACTCAGCGGCTGGCGAATCAAACGGCTCATAATTGGCTTTTTGTGGCCTTTTATTAAACACAGACAGAAGGGGGGTGAAGGGGAGGGGGGGCTCCTTTTTTGTTTGCGGTAATTACTCACATGACTGCGAAATAGAATAACGAGTTGGGAAGTTTAAATTGCTCTCGTCTGATTACCTGACAACAAATTACTGAGATGTGACTCGCTCATGAGGGCGAGTGATCGCTCGTAACTCAAAGACATGAATCCTCAACACAGACGCCGCTTTCGCTCACACGGTTCCTGTCACTTTGGTCAACGGTTTGGGAGACACCACGAAGATGAAGTGAAAAAAAGTTGATGCTAACTCTGTTAGCTCGCCGACGGAAGCTTACTATTATGGTAATGCTAGTAAGCTTTTGCTCTTTCAAACATGAGTCAGCATAAATGAAGCCTCAACCAGGATGACAAATATTTGTATATTTTTGTGGCTGGTTCTTTCTCATTTCAAAGTCTAGACGGTGTATATTGCACTAATATTATGACTACATGACAATCATATTGACTCTTGATAGATCAAGTTAACAGCTTTCTTCACTTATTCCATCTGTTAAAGCCAAACTGTTTAAAAAATGTTAAAAAAAAAAAAAAAAAAAAAAAAAAAAAAAAAAAAACATCAAAAGCTGCCCAGAATAAAATGGAGTTATATGGACCTCAAACTGACTCCTTTGGTGGCGGTCGTAATGTTATGTCTCGTCAGTGCATGTCGACATGCTCAACTTAAGGCTGTTATTTTTGCTGATAATAATAAGTAATAAAAGTGCTCACATGATGCAAACTATGTGAATGGCATGTTCCTATATTTAGCGTCGGGCTAATGAGTGCTTGGCTTGACAGCTCCAGTTGGAGGTACGATGCTGGGGAACAGAGGGGCTGACTCGCGGGCAGACTCTCCGGGAGCAGTGGGAGTTTGTTGCTTCACTCTGTCGGGACGCAGAATGAAAGATGAAGGGAAGGAAATAATGCAAATGTGATTCTCTGATAACTTTGCCTCTGCTTCATTCAGCCGCTGCTGCGCACGTCTATATTTAGCTCCCGCGTCTCATGACTGGCGTGTCTACAGGCTGCCGGTGACTTGAGGAGGCACTGCCAGACACAGATGACACCCCTGACCCCTGCCTCACCCCTCCTCCCCCCAGCACTCGCCTGATTGATACCACCATCATCCTCATTCACTCAGGTTTTAGAACGCGCGTCCTTGACCCGGCGAGGCGGCGTGAACGGGTGAATTGGCAGCCAGTGTTTCCCATTACA